>NC_141876.1:564578204-564884779 GCF_056163025.1 Triticum urartu
TGACGATGAGTCCGGCCTGTAGATTGTCTTCGGCATTGCAAGGCGGGTTCTCCTCCAAATTTCGTGTACCTGTTGAATAAAGTCCGGTTTCTTGTAGATGTTTGCGCTCCTTGGCTTCTGTGCCCAATAATGGCCGCTTCCCACGTGTCAAACGAATATGAAAAGTCTGAGTGTTTTTACATTCACACCCCTAGCCGCGTGAATGAGCTGCCCTATTTAAGGGGACGAGGATTTAGATCCAATCCACACCTTCTCCCCTCCGCGAGTGTTCATCAGAGCGCATCTGACAAAGGTCCATTCCACCATGGCCAGCCGTCGCAACTCCTCCGCTCGCCCTTCCAGCCCTAAGCCTGGATATTGGGAGAGATTTTCCATCCCGCATAGCGAGCTAGTGACGCTCCAGTCCAAGGGATTTCTCCCCCGGCCTATATGGTCCCGGTTCGAGCCGGTCTTGCCGTCTACAACGGCGGAGAGCAAGCAGAGAATGCCCCTAATCCCTCCAAAGGAGAGCGGGTGTGCCTCGTCCCTTACTTAATAAGGGGGCTTGGATTTCCAATCCACCCATTTCTCCGGGGGCTTCTAGAGTTCGACGGCCTCCAGCTACATCATCTCACGCCTGCCTCAATATTGCATATCGTGGGCTTTGTAGCCCTCCGCGAGCTGTTCTTGGGTGTTGAAGCTCATTTCGGACTGTGGAAGGAGCTATTTTGCCTCGTGCCCCGTTCCAAGAAGGGGTCAATGTATCAAGTGGGCGGAGCTGAAGTGTGGCGCATCGCCGGGACCGGATATCTGTCCGGAACCCCAAAGAAGGCGTCCGAAGACTGGCCCTCGAAATGGTTTTATATAGAAGACGTCCCGCTGCCGGATCCTGTCCGGATCGGCCTCCCTGAATTCAATAGTGCTCCCTTAAAGAAGCGCCTAAGCTGGCACCCACGGAGCCCTTAGAGGGAAAGTGACAGGGACATCATTTACCTGATGGGCCGAATAAGATTGTTAGCCGATTCCGGACTAACCATGATCGAGGTTATGGCCGAATGCATTATGCGGGGGGTGCAACTGCTTCAGTATAGAAGCCACCCCATGTGGGACTTCAACGGGGAGGACGACACCACCCGCTACGTCCGTAAGGGGCCAGATTCAGCTGTCGCTCTACTAAAGATCTTGTCCACTTTATATAAAGGAGAAGAGGAGGAATTTCTCCGCGTCAACCCTCAGGGCGGATTCTCCATGCACAATCCCCCAAGCTGGGTAAGCGGCCGTATTTACTTGTCCATCCGTTTTGTATTCCCATTGTTAAATATTCAGTCTGATGACTTCAACACAGGAACTACGCCGGGCTGTTAAGGAAATAAGTAGCCCTCCTCCACAACCCGAGGACCCAGGATGGTCCCTTGACCCGGCCTCCCAAGAGGATCCGGACATATCTGTGGAGCTGATTGATGGAGTGTTCTATCAACTGAGCAAGGACAACGTCTTGGTGGCCATTATGGCCGATTACCCAGGGCTAATCCTGACCCCCCAGGTACCTGAGATCAAAGGCCCAATACCCTGAATAGGTGTCCGCCCACTCGTGTTCAGTTTCCTGATTGCCACCGAACTTTGCAGGGGAGGTATTTAAGGCGGAAGGCCGAACCTGCGGCGACAAGCCAACGAGGGGCCGTAGGGCCCCGCGGGAAGAAAAGAAGTGCAGTCCGAACCGAGGCGTCAGTGCAAAGGTATGGCGCCCCCCTTATCCTAGGTGTTCTACCTTAGAGGCATATTGACACTCGCGCTCTTTTCAGGACAAAGAGACCTCGTCGGACTACATCCGGAGAGGCTGCGAATCGCGGCTCCGCCAGCCAGGCTCCAAAGCCTGGTCAGGAGGCGGAGGCGAACACAAGGCGCGCCAGACGCTCCTCCGACGGAGGATGTGGACGGGTTGTCTGCCACCAACTCTGAGGTGGAGAGTGCCATGAACCACAGGCGTCGTCGGACAGTTCTTCGCGACGCTTGTTTCTCCCAAGGGGCGTTAGATGCCTTCAACTCAGGAGATGCGTATCTCCGTGCCGCTCAAAATGGTCTAGCCAGACCACGGAGCAGTATGTAAAAGACATACGGGTAAGAAAATTCTGGTAATTATATGTATATACCAGTAGCCCCCGAGACTTGAAACAGTTAGAATAACTGATTTAAGGATCATTTGTGATGCAGGTTCTTACGGAAAAGAATTCTCTACTGTCCAAGGAGCTGGAAGAGTGCAAAGCCCAACTTGAGGCCGCACTAGCCGCGGCAGGGGAGCCTACGGAGACCCCTTCTGGTACTATACACTTCGAAAGATAAGTATTTTGCGAGGCACGGCTTCGGTGCGAATCTGACAAATGAAATTGCAGATGGCGCTGGATTGAATCCGAAAAGGCAACACCTCCTACGCCAGCTAAAGGCTGGTGAGAGGGTGCTGATAAAGGTGATGGGGGAGAAGAACGATCTCCAAGATGCCAACACCAAGCTGGGCGTCGAGCTGAAAGATGTTCATGCCCAGCTGTCAGACTCCGTGAAGGAGAATCGGCGGCTTCGGCGCGGCATATTTAGTAAGTGCTTGAACGAACCTTTTGAAAGAAAGTTCGGTGGGGAAGTCGACTAACAGAGCAATGTCTGTAGGTGTGCTAACAAGTCATCCTGCAGAGGAGATGCCTGGTTCTACGGGTGACCTTCTTCCCGAGCTCTCGCAACTGCTCGATCGAGTTCGGCAGGCGATGCTAGGCGTCGCCCAGGCCCTGTGGCCATCCGTCTCCATGCCCGAAGGTCTTGGAGAGCTTGCGGAGAAGCTAAAGGGAGCACGGCGGTGCTTCCGATTGTGGAAGATATCAGCCTGCCATCAAGGCACTAGGGAGGCCTGGGCCATGGTGAAAACGCGGTACGCCAAAGCTGACCCTAACCACATGGCCGAAGTCGGTCCTGTAGGGCCCGATGGGAAGGACATCCCTGTAAGCTTAGTATACGGCCAAGAAGAGTTGGCCGCAAAGTATTCCCAGCAGGACTGTAAATTAGACAGCCTGTTAGATGGTATTGAAGAGGAATACAACCAATCAAAATGACTATGTAATTTAATTAACATTTATAATGCCTTCTAGCCGGATTGTAGATCATTTGTCATGGCCGACCTTTTCGCTTCAGCCTCGGGACCTGACGGTTCGGAGTGTGTCCGAATTCCCATGCGGTTATATAGGAACCAGGGAATGCATGGAGACCAGGCGTAGGGATCATTAGGGCATGAACAGACAAGTGCCCGACTAGGTATGTTATATTACATGGTTAGTAAGAAACATCTTCCAGGGAGAATAGTTCCGTTAGGGGTTCCTTTCCGTGGGAGGCATGCCCTAAGGTGCATGTCCATGCTGCGAAAAGAAACAAGGGAAAAACATCTGGGGGAGTATAGATAAAAATAAAAAAGATCATCTTTAGTTCACCGACTGAATATTCCCTTAAGAACGCTAGCTTTCGGCTTCACCCAGTCTGAGGTACACGTCCGGATGACCCAGCAGTAACAATCGCAGAGGTGCTCCCTTTACCACCTAGCCGAACAATCGGGAACATAGGGGTAAGCACAGGAGCTAGCTTGGCCAAAACTTAAGTCATATCGATGCATATAATGGTGAATAAAAGGTACATGCGGAAGTGTGACACATGTGTTGGGCATGAAGCCCGCATGAATAAGCTTCTGTTTAAAGAAGCCCCCGGGTTTAATGAGCACGGATAGCGCGTCACTTTATGAGCATTTAGAGGCTATAAGAGAGAAAGAGAGAGAAGAAGAGAAATGTAAGACATAAAATATAAAAAATGGACAGAGGAAGGAGACGGACACAAAGTCCGACGCTAGGCATAGAATCTTCGGAGACAGGCTGCGTTCCATGGGTTTGGCTCGAGTCGGTTATCCGATGCATCTCGCAGGCGGTACGCTCCACCAGTCAGGACTTGGTCAATTATGAAGGGACCTTCCCACTTGGGCTTGAGTTTGTCTTTTTTCTTGTCCGGTAGTCGTAGAACTAATTCGCCAACATTGTAATTTTTTGGCCCGTACTTCTCTGCTTTGGTATCTTCGAGCCTGCTGTTGATAGAATGCGCAACGGGCTTTTGCCACGTCACGCTCCTCATCCAATGCGTCCAAGTTATCCTGCCGATCGAGCTCGGCTTCTCTTTCTTCATACATGCACACTCGAAGTGAGTCATGGATTATGTCGCAAAAGGCAAAACTGCCTCTGCGCCGTACACCATAAAGAATGGTGTGTATCCGGTGGTGCGATTCGGCGTGGTCCGTAGCCCCCAGAGTATGGAGTCGAGCTCCTCTACCCAGTGCGTGTTAGATTCCTTGAGGGACCGCACTAGTCTGGGTTTGATGTCGCTCATGATAAGACCATTTGCACATTCGACCTGGCCGTTAGTTTGTGGGTGATAGACGAAAGCATAATCGAGCTTGATGCCCATGTTTTTTGCACCAGAGTTTTACCTCATCGGCCGTGAAGTTCGTGCCGTTATTAGTGATGATGTTGTGGGGGACGCCATAACAGTGTACAACCCCAGATATAAAGTCTATCACCGGTCCGGATTCGGCCGTCTTAACAGGCTTGGCTTCTATCCATTTGGTGAACTTATCCACCATGACCAGTAAGTATTTTTGCTTGTGGGTTCCGCCTTTAAGGGGTCCAACCATGTCAAGCCCCCAGACCGCGAAGGGCCAAGTAATGGGAATAGTTTGGAGGGTGGTGGGTGGCATATGGCTTTGGTTTGCAAAGAGCTGGCAACTGGTGCATCGTTGGACTAAGTCGTGAGCGTCTGCCCGGGCCGTCGGCCAATAAAAGCCTATACGGAAGGCCTTGCTTACACGGGACCGGGCTGCAGCGTGATGACCGCCAAGTCCGGCATGAATTTCAGCTGGGAGGTTCCGCCCCTCCTCTTCGGAGATGCCCCTTTGAAGGACTCCGGTAGTGCTTTTCTTATAAAGCTCTCCCTCGTGGACTCTGTAGGCTTTGGATCGCCGCACTATGCAGCGTGCCTCATTTTGGTCCTTGGGGAGTTCCTGCCTAGAAAGGTAGGCGAGGAATGGTTCTGTCCACGGGGCGATAACGGCCATTATTATGTGGGCTGAAGGTGTTTTTTCATTGGCAGAGCCTCCGATTGTGTCAGAATGTTCGGTGTCGGGCAGTGCGGTTGGGTCCGGGCTGTTATTGTTCGGCTCCCCTTCCCATACTACGGATGGCTTGAACAGCCTTTCCAAGAAGATGTTGGGGGGGACTACATCGCGTTTTGCGCCGATGCGTGCCAGGACATCTGTCGCCTGATTATTTTCCCGGGCTATATGGTGAAATTCAAGCCCCTCGAACCGAGCTGACATTTTTAGGATGGCATTGCAGTAAGCTACCATTTTTGGATCCTTGGAATCGAAGTCTCCATTTATTTGGGATATTGCGAGGTTCGAGTCCCCGCGCACCTCTAGGCATTGGATGCCCATGGATACTGCCATCCGGAGACCATGTAAAAGGGCCTCATATTCGGCTACGTTGTTGGAGTCCGTGTACATAATCTGTAGTACGTATTGAACTGTGTCTCCTGTGGGGGACGTCAAAACGACGCCAGCCCCCAGTCCGGCCAACATCTTGGAGCCGTCGAAATGCAGTATCCAATTTGAATATGTGCCGTACTCTTTAGGGAGTTCGGAGTCTGTCCATTCTGCGGCGAAGTCAGCCAAGACTTGAGACTTGATGGCTCGTCGTGGCTTATAAGTTATGTCAAACGGGAGGAGCTGAATGGCCCATTTTGCGATCCGGACCTTTGCGTTACGGTTGTTTATAATATCGTTAAGTGGTACTTCCGAGGCTACTGTTATTGAACACTCTTGAAAGTAGTGTCGTAGCTTCCGGGATGCCATGAATACCGCATACGCAATCTTTTGATAATGCGGGTACCATGATTTGGAGGGAGTGAGGACAGTGGACACATAATAGACCGGCTTTTGAAGGGGGAATTTGTGTCCATCCGCTTCTCGTTCGACGACGAGCACTGCGCTTACAACCTGATGTGTTGCCGCAATATATAATAGCATTGGTTCGCTGATGTTTGGTGTGGCCAGGACTGGGTTTGTTGCCAGTATGGCTTTTATTTCGTCGAGTCCGGCCGTGGCTGCATCCGTCCATTTGAAGTGTTCGGTGCACCGAAGGAGGCGGTAAAGGGGTAGGGCCTTTTCTCCCAAGCGGGAGATAACGCGGCTTAGAGCCGCCACGCATCCGGTTAACTTATGTATTTGTTTGAGGTCCTTTGGGATATCTAGTTGTGACAGAGCTCGGATCTTGGCTGGATTTGCTTCAATTCCTCTACCTGATACAATGAAGCCCAAGAGCTTTTCGGCTTGGACGCCGAAAACGCATTTTTCCGGATTGAGCTTGATGTCGTATGTTCGGAGGTTATCAAATGTGAGCCTCAAGTCGTCTACTAGAGAATCAACATGTCTTGTTTTGACGACCACATCATCTACATATGCCTCCACTGTTTTGCTGATCTGGCTTGCCAGACATGTCTGAATCATGCGCTGATATGTTGCGCCGGCGTTTTTGAGCCCGAAGGGCATCGTGTTGAAGCAGAATGGCCCGTATGGTGTGATAAATGCCGTTGCAGCTTGGTCTGGTTCTGCCATCTTGATTTGATGGTAGCCAGAATATGCGTCGAGGAAACACAACAAATCGTGTCCTGCGGTAGCATCGATAATTTGATCGATGCGGGGGAGGGGGAAGGGATCCTTTGGGCAAGCCTTGTTAAGGTCTTTAAAATCGACACACATGCGCCAGGAGTTGTCCTTCTTTGGTACCATCACCAGGTTTGCTAGCCAGTCCGAATGTTTTATATTTCTGATGAATCCGGCCTCCAATAGCTTTGCTAGCTCCTCTCCCATGGCCTATCTCTTAGGTTCGGAAAAACGCCGAAGAGCCTGTTTGACAGGTTTGAATCCTGTTTGGATATTTAAGCTGTGCTCGGCCAGCCTGTGTGGGATTCCTGGCATGTCTGAAGGGTGCCAGGCAAAAATGTCCCAGTTCTCTCGTAGGAACTCTCGCAATGCGGTGTCGGCATCAGGGTTTAACTGTGCCTCGATGGAAGCTGTTTTATTGGGGTCTGTTGGATGGACTTGGAATTTGACTATTTCGTCTGCCGGTTTAAAGGAGGTGGACTTGGATCTTTTGTCGAGTACCACATCGTCCCTATTCACCATAGAGCGCAGCGCAGTCAGCTCCTCAGCCGCTAGGGCTTCGGATAGTGCCTCGAGGGCCAGTGCGGCTGTCTTGTTTTCGGCGTGGAGTGCTATGTCCGGATCACTGGCGGGAGTGATGATCCCCTTAGGCCCGGGCATCTTGAGCTTCATGTACCCGTAATGGGGTATTGCTTGGAAGATTGTGAACGCTTCCCACCCTAGCAGAGCGTGATAACCGCTGCTGAACGGAGCCACCTGGAATGTGACCTCTTCGGACCTGGATTTATCCGGCGTGCCGAACACCACATCTGGTGTGATTTTTCCTGTACAGCGCGCTTCCCGACTGGGGATTATTCCTCTAAAGGTTGTTCTGCTTCGCTCAATGCGGTTCCAGTCTATTTCCATTTTTTGAAGGGTCTCCTCATAAATGAGGTTCAATCCGCTGCCGCCCTCCATGAGTACCTTGGTAAGATAAAAGCCGTCCACTATTGGACTGAGGACCAATGCGGCTGGTGCTCGGGCTATTCGGAATTTAGGTTCATCACTGGCGTTAAAGGTAATAGCCGTGTCACTCCATGGGTTTATTGTTGCTACTTGGTAGACTTCAGCAAGGCTGCGGAGTGTCCTTTTTCGCATATTATTTGATGCGAAAGCTCGAAGACTGTTAATACCGTATTGGTGTCTCTGGGGTGGCTTTCTGTGGCCTCCGGAATTAGGAGATTTTCGCCAATTTTGGCCACCTGCCGGAGTATCCAACATGCTCTGAGGCTGTGAGTTGGTGTGGCGTCCTCTGTACTTTGAATTTTACAGGGTCCATTAAGCCATCCTTCCAGTACGGTTCCATGCCCTGTAGAGGGTTTTTGCTTTTTAGTGCTTGACCCGGGTGACTGGTGATGATGCACCCTTTTATTTCGGACTGGGTTTGTATTCAGGGCCGGATTGTCCCAAAATTTTATTTCGGTTTTCCAGGCACTTTCCATTGCACAGTACTTTCGTACAATGGATGCCAAGTCAGCGAAGCGTGTAATATCACGGCGACTTATGGCGTTGAGTATTCCCTTGTCCGTGCAATTATCACAGAAGATTGAGATTGCGTCTTCCTCACGGCAGTCCCTTAGCCTGTTCTTAACTAAGAGGAATCTGGCCTAGTAATGATGTACTGTTTCATCGAGTTCTTGCCTGATTTTGGATAGATCGCTTATGTTGGGGTGGGTGGGTAGAATTAAATCCGAAGCCTCACCCCATCTAAGGCTCAGAGGCCGAGGAATTTCCGAACTCGAAAATTTGGATTCCTGGATGTTGTCTAATGAATCCAGCCCGTCGCCTGACTCTAAGTTCAGGTCTTGAGTGATATCCTCCCCTCTACGGGTATCCGGCTTGGAGGGATCGGGAATCCGGATGTAGCAAGTCCTTAAGATAGATGAAGGGTCGCCGCACTGTCCCTCTACCACGGCAACGTGATGGGTGACTTGGGGAGAGTTAATCTCTCTCAGATCGGTTTTAGGCCCGATCTGGTTGTAATCCGTAGCGACTCCCAGGGCGGCGAAGCGATCCAAGAGCTCGTTTATGGAGGAAAGCTCCATTGGATCTAACTTCTCGGCAAGTTCCGAGCTGACATGAAGATTGTTTTCGATGGCTCGAGAGGTCATCGTCGGCGCACAAGCCGAACAGGCGGTCATAAGAAAACCACCTAGCTGGAGGGTTTGGCCGACAGCCAAAGCTCCCATAGCAATGGTGCCGTCTTTAAAGACGGGGCGAGGCATCCTTCCTGATGGCGACGACACAGAGGAACTCTCAATGAAAGCACCAATGTCGGTGTCAAAACCGGCGGATCTCGGGTAGGGGGTCCCGAACTGTGCATCTAGGCCGGATGGTAACAGGAGGCAAGGGACACGAAGTTTTACCCAGGTTCGGGCCCTCTCGATGGAGGTAAAACCCTACATCCTGCTTTATTAATATTGATGATATGGGTAGTACAAGAGTAGATCTACCACAAGATCGAAGAGGCTAAACCCTAGAAGCTAGCCTATGGTATGATTGTTGATGTGTATGTTGTCCTACGGACTAAAACCCTCCGGTTTATATAGACACCGGAGAGGGTTAGGGTTACACAAAGTCGGTTACAATGGTAGGAGATCTTTATATCTGTATCGCCAAGCTTGCCTTCCACGCCAAGGAAAGTCCCTTCCGGACACGGGACGGAGTCTTCAATCTTGTATCTTCATAGTCCAAGAGTCCGGCTGAAGGTATAGTCCGGCTATCCGAACACCCCCTAATCCAGGACTCCCTCACCACCTGTATCGGGTGCCACTTGGTAGACTACTAGCACTACCTACAAACACCAGAAACTAGTTGCAACTCCTGGACACAGATCGAGGCAGTTAATAAGTCGATAGGGGCACTTAAGCATTCCAATGCGTGGTAGTAAGTGTCTTGGATCACAGACACATAACTTAGTTCCTAAGGTCGGTTTCAATGAGACAACCCACCATGTACTCCTACATGGCCTCTCATCGCTACCTTTGCCAAATCATGTTCACACGCTTAGCTCTCAACAGTAGGACATGTTCACAACATTCCAATTCATCCCCGATGAATCATACCTGACACAACTCTAAGCAATAGCAGGCATGACAAACAAGCATGAATGAGTAGGCACATCATGGCTCAAGCAACTACTACTCATGCTAGTGGGTTTCAACTATTTACTATGGCAAAGACAGGTCATGCAGAGGAAAGGGGTTCAACTACCGCAGCATGTAACAGTTGAATTGACGTTGTCATAATGCAGTAAAAGAGAGCAAGAGCGAGAGAGTGGGATTGTATCGGAATGCTCAATGGGGGATTGCTTGCCTAACACTTCTGAACATAGCATTGTGTCTTCATTAGTGCCATTGATCACATTGTCAGAAATGTTGGGGAACATAGTTGTCGGTGTCAAAACCGGCGGATATCGGGTAGGGGGTCCCGAACTGTGCGTCTAGGACGGATAGTAACAGGAGGCAAGGGACACGAAGTTTTACCCAGGTTCGGGCCCTCTCGATGGAGGTAAAACCCTATGTCCTGCTTGATTAATATTGATGATATGGGTAGTACAAGAGTAGATCTACCACGAGATCGAGGAGGCTAAACCCTAGAAGCTAGCCTATGGTATGATTGTTGTTGTGTATGTTGTCCTACGGACTAAAACCCTCCGGTTTATATAGACACCAGAGAGGGTTAGGATTACACAAAGTCGGTTACAATTGTAGATCTTCATATCCGTATCGCCAAGCTTGCCTTCCACGCCAAGGAAAGTCCCTTCCGGACACGGGACGAAGTCTTCAATCTCGTATCTTCATAGTCCAGGAGTCCAGATGAAGGTATAGTCCGGCCATCCGGACACCCCCTAATCTAGGACTCCCTCAGTAGCCCCTGAACCAGGCTTCAATGATGACGAGTCCGGCGCACAAATTGTCTTCGGCATTGCAAGGCGGGTTCCTCCTCCAAGTACTTCATAGAAGATTTTGAACACAAAGATAGTGTCCGGCTCTACAAAATAAGTTTCCACGTATTGCCATATAGAGAATAATATTTACACAAATCTAATCTGCTGACGTATTCCGTAGTGTGACACACCACGGCCGAGTCATTTCATTATCCCACCTCAGCGCGTCATGCGAGGCAGTTTCCTTGGCACGTCTTGTTAAAGCAGAGATCGTGTCCCCTTATTCCGGGATTCTCCTCAATACGGGCGTGGGTAACCCAACCGCGCCATTGATTACGGCGCTTGGAGATAAGCGAGTTTTACCAAGCCAGTGGGGACATGTAGTTGCGTCCACCCATATAAGGGGATAGGGATCCACCTTTTCACCTACGCCTTCTTCCTCCCTTGCTTATCCATTCTTGCGCACTCGAGTTCCAGCGCCCAAGTCCGCACTCCCCACCTCAACCTTCTCCAGCCATGTCCGGAGCGGGAGGCAAGTGGATGGTCTCCTCCGTCACGGAGGGACACATCAAAAAACTGAGGAAGGCCGGATACTTGTCTAACGACATTCCGTACCGGCTTCCCGAAAAGGGGCAGCTCATCCCCACCCCTAGGCCCCATGAGAGGGTGGTGTTCCTCCCCCATTTCCTCCGCGGACTGGGCTTCCCTCTTCACCCATTTGTCCGGGGGCTCATGTTCTACTTTGGCCTGGATTTCCACGATCTGGCCCCAAACTTTGTCCTCAACATCTTGGCGTTTATCGTCATGTGCGAGGCTTTCTCCGCATCCGCCCCCATTTCGGCCTATGGCTCAAGACTTTCAACGTCAAGCCGAAGGTGGTGCGCGGCAACCAGGCGGAGTGCGGAGGCGCCATGGTGGGCAAGATGGCCAACGTCTTATGGCTCGAGGGCTCCTTTGTGGAGACCCTGAAGGGGTGTCAATCGGGGTGGTTTTACATCACCGAGCCGTGTGACCCTGAATGGGTCGCAGCCCCCGTGTTTCGATCCGGACCCCCTACGTGGCTTACCTCCTGGAAGGAGACGGGCCTGTCATGGGGTAAAAAAGGAGAGCTGACCGGACTCCAAACATGCATCCAAACCCTGGTGGACAAGAAGCTCAAACTTGTCAACGTTGTCAAGGTTATGCTCATCCGCCTGATCCTCCCGTGTCAACAACGGGCTTTCAACCTGTGGGAGTTCGACCCGGCGCGGCACCAAACTCTGAGCAGGCTCTTCGACATGACGTACGAAGATGCCTGGAATGTGCTTTTCAAGGGCGCCGAGGCCCCCGCATCCGCTACCGAGGATCGTGGATTCAGTATGCAGCGTCATGCTCATGCGGTAAGCTGTTTTTTCCTTTTACAGGGTATCAGTTTTTCATAGTTTGACCCCATGCGGGATCTAAGCTCCCTTACCTTTGACAGGACTGGCAGGTGACGTTCGGACAGATCAACTGTCCAGCTCCTTAGCCCGAAGGCCCAGCGGACGCTCGCTTGGTGAAGCTGCTGGTTCCGGCACCCTACGTGGTGCCGGAGAATAAGGCCGCGAAAAGGGCCACGGGGACTCGAAAGAGTGCCCGGCGCCAGGAGGTGTCGGATCCATCATCCGATGGTTCCGAGGCGCATTCCTCCCGTAAAGACGAGGAGGAGGAAGAAGAGACCTCTCCCCCTCCAGCGGGAGGAGAGAAGAAAAGGAAGGCCGCCCTCTCTGGGGAGGCCGGAGGAACCAAGAAGGGGGAAACCCTTCCTCCGGACTACTCCACCGACGCCGACGGCGGAGAGGAGTGGCTGCCCAGGGCCAAGCCCCTGGCAAAATCGTAAGTATCCGGATACCAGAGTAATTCATAGTATTCGTTTATTGCACAGCTTTCCCTTATGTCGAATATGTTTATGCAGCCCACCCAAAGACCGACTCGACGCGTCATCGAGCGGCTCATTGGACTCGTCGGATGTGAACTCGCTTCCGACGGCTTCCTCCCCCCGCCCTACGGATGACACCGAAGTGTTGTCCCAACAGGTTCCAAGCCGGCAGGAGGTGGTCCTGGAGGCACCGCAAGGCGACCTCCCGGACTCCAGGAGTAAAGGGGATGAAACCCCCCAGGGCTCCAAGTCCGCCTCTAGGCCGGACACCGCTCCGGAACCTTCAAAGGTTCCAGAGTCCGGTGGGGGACCTCCTTCCAAGAGGAGCAAGCCCACCGTGCCGGTGACCCCCGTCCAACCGGAGGCGCCGGACAATCTGTTGGAGGCGCTCCAAGGCGCCTCCATCGACAAGGAGCATCGCACCATTATGAGTGCGGTGGTCCAGAAGGTTCAGTCCGCCAAGAGCGGACTGACTGAAGCTTGTACTAGCCTTTTAGCAGGCTTTGAGGTAAGTAAAGAATGTGTAAATAATATTACCGCATAGATAGTAGCCCCTGATGCTCTGTTTGGCGCTCGAGAAGAAAAGCCGAATAGAGGATCAAATAAAATTCGTAGGAGTCTAAGAAAAATGAGTAAATATGCGTATGCAGGCTTCTCTGCTTGCGTCCACTGCACTGACTGCGGAAGTGGACACGCTAAAGCAGAACCTTGAGCGGTCCGAGCAAGAGCTCGGGCGTGCCAAGAAGCAGCTCGAGGACAATGAAGGTAAGAAATACCTTGTTTTTAAATATATATAAAAAGGTGCAATTGCAAAGAATGACAGGATTATCGTGGCTATTGTAGGGGCCACGTCTGAGGTGGCGACCCTTAAGCAAGTGCTGGTCGAGGCCGAGAAGAGGTCGGCCTTGGAGCGCACCGAGCGGAAGAAGTATGAGGCCGAGGTTGGCAAGGTACGGCAAGAGCTCCAGGCTCTCATGGGAAAACATGAGAGTTTGGAGCTTGACTCAAAGACGCGAGCGTCCGAGCTCGCGGTGGCTATTGAAAATGCCAAGTCTGCCAAGGCCGAATCCCAGAAGACCCTCCAGGAGTTGGATGAGGTGAAGAAGATAGCGGCGGGTAAGGCATTCTTTATGCAAAGCAAACACAAAAACGTGAGTTACTTTTTACTTACCCGAATCCGGAGCTCTCCAGGAGCGTTCGCAGATCTTCCCCGGAGTGTGTCTTATGCCGCCGCATTCTATCGAGCCGAGGAGGGCAGCTCGACAGAGAAGGTGTTCTGATCTCAGTATGCTGAGGCCGGACACCCCGTGCCCCTGAGCGACCAGCTGAAGCAACCGGTCGAGCTCCACAAGGCGGCCGAACAGGCCATGAAGGGCCTCATAGTTCGGTTGTGGCCTGGAGGGGCTCTACCTGGGAGCTATTTCGGGCTAGTGCGGTGGCTGGTGGAGGCCTGTCCAAGGCTCGAAGTCATCAAGCGCTCCGTCTGCATTGAAGGTGCCCGTAGGGCCCTTGCCCGTGCTAAGGTGCACTAGGGCAAGATGGATGCTGAGAAACTTGTGAAGGACGGGCCACCGCCAGGGAAAGAGCACCGCAAGCCCGAGAATTATTATAAGGATGTTCTGAAGGGTGCCTGCCTTGTGGCGAATGAATGTTCTAGGGATGTAATTTTTGAGTGAAACTTGCTCGTTTTGTCCTGTGCACTGAAAACTTGTTCATATGGGCTAAGCAATGCTGTTGAATTTAAAATATTACCTTCTGTGCGGCTGTTTATCAATTCTGAGAGATGGCAAGTCGTCGGCTTCTGCCCCCGTGCCGCTAGTTCTGGGGTGTTCGGGGATAAACCTGAGCGCTCTTTTTCCCATGTTTGGGTCCTTCTAGGGAGGCGCTCAGCCCAACGAACAAGGCAATCGGACTATAATGCGTGAACACTCTCACTTAGCCATAGAATTCTATAATTTTAAATTTCGGCGAAGCCCCTGGTATTTGGAAGACCGAGTTCGGGGCACTATCCACGCCTTGGCCGGACAGAGCCGGCTCCTCGCTCTAAGCGGCATAAGTCATTAGGGAATCGAAAAACCTCTCGAACAGCGACCAGCTCTCGCTTCACCATGACAGTCAGTTTTAGCTTTCTCCACTGAGGTGCTCAACCCAGCTCAACTGGAGCACAATCGTAGTGGTTCTCCTAGTGCTACCTTAGCCGATATAGCGGAACGTAATGTACCAAAACATAGGAGCCGGGCAAACCCAACTATTGACCCAAGACATGATTCGGAGCCGATGCATATAATGCTATAAGTTCGGGGTGCCGCACTTGTTAAAGTGTTGGGACTTCTCACACCATATTGAGGGGTACTAAAGCCCCTGGCGTATTTTGGCCGTACCAAAGTGTACGGGTGCAACATGTCGTTAAGGAACATATATATAAAAAAAGAGTAATGCAAAAATAGACAAAAGCTATGCATTGTTTATTAAAAAGGGCTACGATCAAAGAAGAACGATACAAATAATGCGATAAGCAAAAGGTTGGACTATGTAACATGTCCGTTCCAGGGGCAAGCTGTAGAATAGTATGCAAAACAGGTACACTGCTCGTGATAGAGACCACCTGGGAGTTCCGTAATGCGGCATGGCTTGTTTGCTTCCCTGGTTCTTGCATCGTTTGTGTGGCAATTGAACTGCCGAACAGGCCTTCCGAAGAGTGGAGTCCTGAAAGTAAGAGAAAATTAAAAAATCGGCAGCCCCTCGTGCGGTTTAAGCCGTGTTTTGGGCATGCCGTGATGGTGCCCCTCCCCCTGTACCCATGGTATTTCTAGAGCATAGTTATGTACGCGAAGTACTGGTGTCGCATTTTTGCGAGGGCTGGGGTTGGGTCCGCATTGCTACGCCTGCTCGGATCGTGCCAGGCGGTCTTGTTGTAGGTTACTCCGGGCGCGCTTGACGGTGTTCGGTCGTTTAATGGCCGGACTGGAGAACTGCCTGGAGAGGCTGCTTTGTACTTCCGCTGCAAGGGCCGCCGTGTGCTCCTCCGTTCGGAGGGAGCGTTCGGTGTTTCCATTGACCGTAATTACTCCTAGAGGGCCTGGCATCTTGAGCTTAAGGTATGCGTAGTGCGGTACCGCATTGAACTTGGCGAATGCGGTTCGCCCGAGCAGTGCGTGATAGCCACTGCGGAATGGGACTATGTCGAAGATTAACTCCTCGCATCGGAAATTATCCGGAGATCCGAAGACCACTTCAAGTGTGACTGAGCCTGTACAGTTGGCCTCTACACCTGGTATTACGCCTTTTAAAGGTCATTTTGGTGGGCTTAATCCGTGAGGGATCTATGCCCATTTTCCGCACTGTATCCTGGTAAAGCAGGTTCAGGCTGCTGCCGCCGTCCATAAGGACTCTGGTGGGATGAAATCCGTCAATAATTGGGTCTAGAACCAATGCGGCGAATCCGCCATGACGGATGCTAGTGGGATGGTCCCTTCGATCAAAGCTGATCGGGCAGGAGGACCATGGGTTGA
Organism: Triticum urartu; assembly: GCF_056163025.1. Classification (NCBI taxonomy): domain Eukaryota; kingdom Viridiplantae; phylum Streptophyta; class Magnoliopsida; order Poales; family Poaceae; genus Triticum; species Triticum urartu. Next base: position 564,594,254 of record NC_141876.1, read on the forward strand.
ACTATGGGGCGACTGGCTCTACCACGTATACGTCCCTTAACACGCGCTTCCGCTCCCTTTTGGGGACGTGGGTTGCGTATATCATGTTTGCTATCCGCACTTGTGGGGGGAAACCCTTCTGTCCACTGTTGTTCGGCGGCCGGGGCTCCTCGTCGTCATCGCTATGCAGCCCCTTGTCTTCGTTTTTGGCATTTAACTTGCCTGGCTGCTTGAACACCCAACAATCCCTGTTGGTGTGACTGGCTGGCTTTTCGGGGGTGCCATGTATCTGGCTGTCAGGACCCCGATTCCAAGTCACATCGATCTAGCCGGTAACACCTCATATCACTTTGCGGCCTCACGCACGGTATCCCACGGGTGTCGCCTTACCTTGGCCCGGGACCGTTTGCGCCTTTTGGCTCACGTATATGATAGTGTCGCTACCATCCATATGACAGAGAACCCGGGCCGACATGGCTAGTCATGAACCCAAAGCGGCACAGACCTATGGAGACAGGCACACATGAATCACATCGAGCATGTCGGTCATCAGCGAGTGATTCCGGGCTGTAGCACTGGGCTAACAGGACTCCGGGGAACCTGGGCTGTAGCAGGCTAGGCAGGACTCCGGATATCACCGCGTGACATTTCCCCGAAGGGACAGACATAGGAACGAAGTGAAACACATGCCGGCCAGTCAGGTGTCTTGAGCAGTAGTGCTGGGCTAGCAGGACTCCGGTGAACCGGGCTGTAGCGGACTACTATGGCTCGAGGAACACTAGACTACATTTCCCCATAAGAAAGGCTGCCGAGGATAAACAACTAGATTGTCGGATCCCACTCATACCAAGCATTTCAATCATACACACAATATGCCCGATATGAGTACATACAACATGGCATCACAATAAAACTCTACAACTCAAATACTTTATTTAAAGGCTCCAGAGAGCCATACATAACAAGTTCATACAGATAGGGGTCACATGACCCGACACTCAAGTCATACAATCATACAGGCACATGCAGAAGCAACTAGTCTGAGTACAGACTCTAGAAAGAAATAAGGCTTCTCGAAGCCTGTCTATCTACATAGGGCCCTCCATGGCCAGGATCACCACCTGGGTGGCTAGTCACTCGTCGACGTCAAGGTCTACGTAGAACCCATCGGAGGGGGCGGTGTTGTCGTCTGAAAACAGTAATTAAGCAAACATGAGTACAAAGGTACTCAGCAAGTCTTACATCAGAACCTACTAAACATGCTTATTCTCAAGAAGGTGGTGGGGTTAATGCAGCAAGCCAGCTTTGACTCTTGGCTAAGCTATCCTATGGAACTCCACCAGTAAAATAGTTTTCGCACACGAGTCCACTACTCACCAACACAATACTCCACCGGGGATCCTCCCTCGTCATCCTACGAGAGGGCCATCCTCGGTACTCACACTTATCTTGAGTCTTTTAGTAGTATCCATTAACTTGTCTATGAACTGTATAGGCAACCAAGTAGTCCTTTACCGCGGACGCGGCTATTCGAATAGTTTTATACCCTGCAGGGATGTACTTCTTCATACACGCTTTCACCACTTACCGCCGCTTACATGACATGTACTCGGCAACCTTCAAGCGGAAGCCCAGCGAGGGTGTCGGCCACGGCCTACCTAAACATTTAAGTCTCTAGTCCAGGTTTATCGCCTCTCTTGGTCATAGGAAACCCAGTGATGAAATCCATACTGATTTTATCCCATTTCCATTCAGGAATAGCCAAAGGTTGAAGGGTGCCAGTAGGCCGTTGATGCTCTGCTTTAACACGATGACAAACGTCGCAATTAGCAATGTAATGAGCGATTTCCCTCTTCATCCTAGTCCACCAAAACCTCTGGCGTAGGTCTTGATACATTTTGGTACTACCGGGATGAATGGTGAGATGGGATTCATGAGCTTCCTTAAGGATCAGCCGCCTCAGGTTTCGTGCCTTTGGAACCACTAGGCGATTTCCAAGTATACGACACCTTGATCATCAAGGGAGAAACAATTCACGACTCCTTTCTTAATGTTTCTCTTAATACGGGAGATTCCCGGATCTACCTTCTGTGCCTTGATGATCTGATCCGTAAGGGTAGGTTTCGCCACCAGGGTGGATAGGAATCCTCGAGGAACAATGTGAAGATTAAGCTTACGAAATTCCTCATGGAGAAGTGGTTGACTTTGTTGTAACATCAGGTTGTTACAATAGGACTTACGGCTTAGCGCATCAGCCATGACATTGGCTTTGCCCGGGGTGTAAGTTATTCCTAAGTTGTAATCCGAGATCAACTCAACCCAACGACTTTGCCTGAGATTCAAATCTAGTTGGGTGAAGATATATTTCAAACTTTGGTGATCGGTGAAGATCTCGCAACGATTACTGAGAAGGTAATGTCGCCAAGTTTTAAGTGCATGGACTACAGCTGCAAGCTTAGATCATGTGTGGGATAATTTTCCTCATGTGGGTGTAATTGCCGTGAAACATAGGCAATTACCTGACGATATTGCATGAGTATGCAACCTAGTCCTTGTCGCGAGGCGTCGCAATAGATAATAAAGTCCTTGGAGAAATCTGGTGGTACCAGTACGGGAGCAGATGTCAGGCGTCTTTTCAGTTCCTTAAAACTGAACTCGCACTGTGGAGTCCACTTGAACTTTTTATCTTTCTTGAGGAGTTCAGTCAGAGGTTTAGCAACCTTGGAGAAATTCTCGACGAAGCGGCGGCAATAGCTCGCTAAGCCAAGGAAGCTCCGAACTTGCTTAACCGTCTCAGGTGGAGTCCAATCAAGGACGGCTTGAACTCGCTCGGGATTGACAGCAATACCCTTACCAGAGATTACATGGCCTAGATAGGTCACTTCTGGCAACCAAAATTCACACTTGGAGAATTTGGCGTAAAGGCGATGCTCTCGAAGTTTCATCAATACCAGCCTTAGATGTTCGGCATGTTCCTCTTCATTCTTGGAGTAGATGAGTATGTCATCGAGGTATACTACGACAAATTTGTCCAAGTACTCCATGAAAACCGAGTTCATTAACCGGGAGAAGGTGGCTGGGGCATTGGTTAAACCGAAGGACATCACGGTGTACTCGTATTGGCCATAACGAGTAACAAAGGCCGTTTTGGGAATGTCCCCGTTTCTGATTTTTATTTGATGGTAGCCCAACCTCAAATCCATCTTGGAAAAGACTGAGGATCCAGCGAGCTGATCATCAGATCATTGATCCTGGGAAGAGGGTATTTGTTCTTAATGGTGACCAAGTTGACAGGTCGATAATCCACAACCATTCGATCCGTTCCATCCTTCTTCTTAACGAAGAGGACGGGGCAAGCCCAAGGAGAGGAACTAGGACGGATGAAACCCTTTTTCAAGGACTCATCGAGTTGGTTCTTAAGCTCGACTAGTTCTAAGGGTGCCATCTTGTAGGGTCTTCTAGAAATTGGAACGGTTCCTGGAACAAGGTCTATCAGAAACTCGACATCCCTGTCAGGTGGAACACCTGGCAGTTCTTCTGGAAAGACATCCCGAAAATCTCGGACTACCGGAACATCCTCAAGGTCTGGAAGGGGGTTGGCATTTAAGGAGTAAAGCTGGCGCTTGGCCACTCGAGTTAAGACATTGACTGTCTTGCCCGATGGGTGAGTAAGTTGAACGGTTCTAGTGGCACAATCGATCTTAGCATAATGAGCTGACATCCAGTCCATACCCAAGATGATGTTTATGTCCGAGGACTTGAGAGCTATTAAGGATGCAAGGAAGACAAGTCTATCGACAAGGATTTCGTTCCCATGGCTTACTCTAGAAGTTTGCCATCTAGAGCTAGGAGTTTGAATTTCCATGGTAGAGGGCATGTCACAGAATGTCGTGTTGTGCAATCGAGCATAGTTCTCGGATATGAATGAATGAGATGCTCCAGTATCGAAAAGAACAGATGCCGGACGGTAGTTAACAAGGAGCGTACCAAGAACAACGTTGGGATCCTCATGAGCCTCCTCGGCTGAAACATAGTTGACATGGCCACGGGCAGTGGTGACCGGCTTGGCGTAGAATGTCTTTCCCGCGGGCTTACCACGGCCAATGGACTTTCCAGTCTGAATGGGGTTGTTGTTCTGGGGACACTCTCGACTATAGTGACCCGGCTCTCCACACTTAAAGCATGTCACCATATTGGGGCGTGGAGCAGCATTAGCAGCGGGGCCACCATAGGGCTTGGGCGGTGCAAATTGCTGGTTGGGACGACGCGCCTCAAAGGATGGCCTCGGGATGAACCTGGGTGGCAGTGCTGTGCTTGGAATCCACACCCGGCGCTTCTGAGCTCCAGAGCCGGATGAAGAGCAAAAATCACAGGAGTGCTTGCGTGAAGCGTCATAATCAGTCTGGCCTGTCTCAGCACTGATGGCTTTATTGACCAACTTCTGAAAGGAGGTGCACTCGTGCAGACGAAGATCGCGGCGAAGCTCAGGGCTAAGTCCCTTGCGGAACCTTGCTTGCTTCTTAGCGTCAGTAGATACCTCTTCGGGAGCATAGCGTGCCAGATTTCCAAATTCACGACTATATGCATCCACAGTCAGTCTTCCCTGGGTGAAATTGCAGAACTCCTCCCTCTTGCGATCCATGAGACCTTCCGGAATGTGATGCTCACGGAAAGCCACACTGAATTCAGCCCAAGTAGTGATTTGGCCGACCGGGCGCATAGCTTCGAAGTTTTCCCACCAAAGGCTAGCAGGGCCTTCGAGGTGATAGGCAGCATAGGTAACCTTGTCGGCTTCGGCTACGTTGGCAGAACATAGCTTGTGGGTAATGTTGCGAAGCCAGTCATCCGCATCGAGGGGTTCGACGGAATGGTTAAACTTTGGTGGGTACAGCTTGATAAAGTCATTGATCGACACCAAGTCATTTCGCGGGTGGCGTGCAGTGTTCTTATCAATCCGCTCTAGCAGGCGGTTAGTCTCACACTTGTTTCTCTCCGCCTCCAGCATTACTTCGGCCAGAGAAGGCGGGTGAGGCAGATTTTCACCCCTAGCTGCACTGGCTTCCCCCTGCTCCAAGGCAGCAGGGTTGCTGCGGGTGTTGACCATCCTAGAAGAAAACAAGACAATGGTTTAGATAAGGATGGCTCAAACTTAGCAAGGAAGTGCAGTATGTAATGGATAACACGGAATGCAGAGATGTTCATCCGTATGTCATGGTAATATAAAACTGCCATATATATACCAACGGTCATACACATCATACATAGTTTAGTACAAGCCCAGGCTACAGTACAACTATGATGAAAGACGTTACATCTCATCGGAGGCATTCCAAGCTCCTATACATTATTTGTCTACACCTCCGAAATTGACTACACACTAAGTCGTATTCCACAAGTCACGCAGGACAGTGGAGATACAACTACTACAATACTAGTGGTACTACCACTAACTCAGACAGCTCCGTAGTAGTCCTCATAGAAGTCACCTCCGTAGCCTGGAAGTTCAACGTGACCATCCGGGAACAGACGGTCCTGACGAGCCTGTGGACCATAGGGGCTAGGATGAGGTCTTGGACCAACAAACGGTGGCCTGCAGGGACCACGGGGTGGGGTGATGCCTCCCACATCACGCCAATCCACCATGTCTGGCAGAGCTGATCTCACAGGATACAGATCCCTTGTATCCATACATCCAGCTTGCACCACAGGTGCAAACCGAGTCAATGTGGCCCAATGATCAGCACGGGTATTGAAAAGCTCCAGCCTCAAGGCCCAATTCTCTCGGTCCTTATCTTCGAGCATCTCAGCAGTGGTACGAGAAAATGAGTCCTCCTGAGTGGAGTCAGCATAGATAGCCTGAAGATAGCCTTGTGCTCCTGGAAGTGAAGCTGGCATGTAACGGAAGTCGGTGTTCCGAAGCAGGCCAGTCCGGACTCGCATAATGGTCATCATGGAATAGGTAGCATCCTGCACAGCCATCTCAACAGTAACCCCGAGTCCATAGGAACAGTGAAGGGGCTCGGTAGATCCAGGATAAGAAGGAAATATCCTGACGGTGCAGAAATATTGGCTTTGATTAAAGTCTCGGAATTGCTCTTCGACGGTGTATTCGGGATACCAACGGTAACCTGTCTCGATCATTACCCGGACTAACATAGCAGTATGACCGGGCACGTCGAGGCACCGGGTCAGGCGAACCACTTGGTTTTGAACACGGTTGGCCATCTAAAAGCACAACCATAAAGCAAATACATCAGAATTTCTAGGGAAAATTGGACAGCATAACAGTTGTAAATGCTCAGTAAAAGATTTGGGACATCCACAACAGTTCGCAATACCACTCAACAACATCATATCAAGGTTCTGATCCAATTAGCAACATACTAAGAATAGTAGAAATTGAACTGGGACTTGTAACAACAATCCTATAAGCTACTACGGATTAGTAACACGTGAACCTGATAGAAGAAGAGAGCCTAGTCCTTAACCCATGTTGAATGAGAAGAGAATGACTCAGATCAGAGGCATAGGGTAAAGGAGTAAAAGAGCCTTACGTTCCCTCCCACAATCAATTCCCCTACATATAACTAAAGCATTTCTAGACTCGACATCGACCAGTTTGGCTCAACGAACCTACAGGCAGTTCGGCTCTGATGCCAACGCTGTCAGGACCCCGATTCCAAGTCACATCGATCTAGCCGGTAACACCTCATATCACTTTGCGGCCTCACGCACGGTATCCCACGGGTGTCGCCTTACCATGGCCCGGGACCGTTTGCGCCTTTTGGCTCATGTATATGATAGTGTCGCTAGCATCCATATGACAGAGAACCCGGGCCGACATGGCTAGTCGTGAACCCAAAGCGGCACAGACCTATGGAGACAGGCATACATGAATCACATCGAGCATGTCGGTCATCAGCGAGTGATTCCGGGCTGTAGCACTGGGCTAACAGGACTCCGGGGAACCCGGGCTGTAGCAGGCTAGGCAGGACTCCGGATATCACCGCGTGACATTTCCCCGAAGGGACGGACATAGGAACGAAGTGAAACACATGCCGGCCAGTCAAGTGTCCTGAGCAGTAGTGCTGGGCTAGCAGGACTCCGGTGAACCGGGCTGTAGCGGACTACTATGGCTCGAGGAACACTAGACTACATTTCCCCATAAGAAAGGCTGCCAAGGATAAACAACTAGATTGTCGGATCCCACTCATACCAAGCATTTCAATCATACACACAATATGCCCGATATGAGTACATACAACATGGCATCACAACAAAACTCTACAACTCAACTACTTTATTTAAAGGCTCCAGAGAGCCATACATAACAAGTTCATACAGATAGGGGTCACATGACCCGACACTCAAGTCATACAATCATACAGGCACATGCGGAAGCAACTAGTCTGAGTATAGACTCTAGAAAGAAAGAAGGCTTCTCGAAGCCTGTCTATCTACATAGGGCCCTCCATGGCCAGGATCACCACCTGGGTGGCTAGTCACTCGTCGACGTCAAGGTCTACGTAGAACCCATCGGAGGGGGCGGTGTTGTCGTCTGAAAACAGTAATTAAGCAAACATGAGTACAAAGGTACTCAGCAAGTCTTACATCAGAACCTACTAAACATGCTTATTCTCAAGAAGGTGGTGGGGTTAATGCAGCAAGCCAGCTTTGACTCTTGGCTAAGCTATCCTACGGAACTCCACCAGTAAAATAGTTTTCGCACACGAGTCCACTACTCACCAACACAATACTCCACCGGGGATCCTCCCTCGTCATCCTACGAGAGGGCCATCCTCGGTACTCACACTTATCTTGAGTCTTTTAGTAGTATCCATTAACTTGTCTATGAACTGTATAGGCAACCAAGTAGTCCTTTACCGCGGACGCGGCTATTCGAATAGTTTTATACCCTGCAGGGGTGTACTTCTTCATACACGCTTTCACCACTTACCGCTGCTTACACGACATGTACTCGGCAACCTTCAAGCAGAAGCCCAGCGAGGGTGTCGGCCACGGCCTACCTAAACACTTATGTCTCTAGTCTAGGTTTATCGCCTATCCAGGTTCCATCCGCAGGGAGTCCGGCCGAGGTTTCCACATACGGCCCCGAACGATGTGAACAGGGTTCCGAGACGCCTAACGGGCGCCCGGCATACCTGGCCACGGTGTATCTACCGCAACATAGCCCACCTCTAGGGTCAGCGCTACGCACGGCCGCCAACACATAACCTACAAACACCAGAAACTATTTGCAACTCCTGGACAGAGTACTAGGGTGATTAAGAAGCCGAGAGGGTCCATTGGTTTCGGGCCCAATGTACGATAGTAACTGCATCTTAAATCACACATACAGATCTCAGTTCTTAGTGACGGCCTCAATGAAACAACCCACCATGTACTCCTACATGGCCTCTCATCGATACCTTTACCAAAACATGTTCAACACATCCCTCACATTACCGACATAAGCATTTCACTCTAGCCCATCACCCAAATGAACCAGACCTGACACAACTCTAAGCATAGCAGGCATAGCAAGGTAGGAATCACATACATGGCTCAATCAACTCCTACACGTGCTAGTGGGTTTCATCTAGTTACTGTGGCAATGACAGGTCATGCAGAGGATAAGGGTTCAACTACCGTAGCACACAGCAGATTGAAACGCGTTGTCTTAATGCAGTAATCAAGAGCAGAAGCGAGAACATGGGTTGTATCAGAATGATCAATGGTTGCTTGCCTGATGGAGTGGTAGTGGGATACTGCCCTTCAGTTGGATACTCGTGAATATCCTCGGAGGCAGAACCTACCACGAAGAACACATCGGAACACAATCAACACATGATGATATGCAACAATATGATGCAGGCTATGACATGGCAATATGAATGTGTCTTGGCCTAATGCAAGTTATAATAGAAAGGAATGAACTCATTTGAATCAAAGATTCAAATATTAGCTCATTAAACATGGCCTTAATAGTGCATTTCTTTATTCTTCTTAAACAGCAAGGTAAACTTGTTTTGTCATGCATGAAACCATTACAAATGGATAGATTGAATTTTTCTGATCATTTTTCATATATAAATCTTTGCATTTGGAGCTATGGTTGATTTTCTATGATTTTTAGAAGTTTTGACTATTTTCTGGAATTTCCTGTATAAGAATAATTCCAGTAATTTAATTACTGCGTCAGCATTACGTCAGGGTGACGTCAGTGGCCAACGGGGACGTCCAGGTCAAACCTGACTGGTTGGTCCCACATGTCAGTAGTTAATTAAGCTAATTATTTTTAGTTAAAACTAATCTGATTTAGTTAGCAGAGGGAGCCCACTTGTCATTGACTCAGGGGAGTCAAACTGGGGTCAAACCCCTGGTCGGCGGGGCTAATCCCGCCGGCGTTGAGCCGCCGGTGAGGCCGAGACGGCGGAGGGCTTCGGATTTGGTCCCCTGGTGACCAAATCGACGGCGGAGACGTGCTACGCGTAGCTGGGGCTCGCGCGCATCTAGTGGGGCAAGTGGGAGGAGCTGGGGTGGAGCGAGCTCACCGGAATCGAGCTCGTGGCGGCGGCCGGAGTTCGGGCGGGGTTGGTTTCGAGGCTACGGTGCACGGGAGAAGGAGCTGGTGGTGGCTACGGGTTCCTGGTGCTGCGCTGAGCTCAACGGTGGGCTTGGCTTCGAGCCACTGTGGCTCTGGCCACGACGGCGCCATGGCCGGCGGCGGGGAGCTCTCGGGTGCGGTGGAGGTGGCGGCTACAGGGGCCAAACGAGCACGGGAGCTTGGGGAAAAGGAAGAGGAGCTCACAGGGAGGTCGATGAGCAGCTCAGTGGGCTCGGGGGCGACCGGAGTGAGGCGAATCGATGAACGGCGTCTGGCGGGTACCAAGGTTGAAGACGAGGGCGAAGACGGCGTTCTGCGACGGTTGGAGTCGCGTGGGTCGGCTGGGAGGTGCAGGGCGACGAGGCGGAGCTATTGGGCTCGTCGGAGGGGCGAGGGGGTGGCTCTGGCGGCAACTACGGCAATCGGCGGCGAGGTTCGCGCTCGGCCGTCACGGGGGAGAGTGAGAGAGACGAGGGGGAGAGTGCGAGAGGATGAGAGGGGGACGTGGGGGTCGCGTGGCATCCCTAGACGTCTCCAAGGCATCGGCGGAAGCAGGAGGTGGCCGGCGTGTGGCCGCGGGCGCCGGCCACGCGCTGCGCGTCCTTCTGGCGGGAGGAGGACGACGACTGGCAGCCAGTCGGCTGGGCCGAGCCAGGTGGGCTGGGCCAGCACAGGTAAGGCCCAGGTAGCTTCCCTCTCTCTCTCTCTTTTTTTATTTGTTTCTGTTTTTCTATTTAACTGCAACTGTTGGGCTTTAATTAAAATACTAAAACGTTTCCAAAAATCCTGAAAATAATTGTGGGCTCTGTTTAGATTATTTCCAACAGCAAACATTTATTTCCAGAATTATTTGAGCATTTAAATTATTTTATAGCATTTAAATGCCCAAATTCAAATACTTATGGTTTAATTCAATGACCTTCTGTTGACCTAGAAAATTGTGCACCAATTTTGCCAGAGGTTCTAACCCAAGACAAAGAGGGTGAACTTTTTAGAAGGGCATTTCAGGTTCATTGAAAATAATTTTAGTAAACCCTAGTTGTTTCCAGGGGGTGTTGGGGGTTTCTGCCTTCCCCATTTCAAATTTAAGAGAAATTTAAACATGATGCACACTCTAATGCTTGAACTAGCTAGGGTGTGACAACTCACCCCAACTCAAAAGAATCTCGTCGTGAGATTTAGGATCCTCCGGGAAGATGTTGGGGTACTCGAGTCGAAGACGATCCTCCCTTTCCCAAGTGGCTTCTTTCTTGGAATGGTGTGACCATTGAACCTTGAGAAACTTGATATTATGACGTCGAGTGGTACGCTCGGCTTGATCAAGGATACGAACGGGATATTCCCGATATGAGAGGTTATCTTGTAGATCAAGCGTTTCGTGGTCCACTCCACGGATGGGATCCGCGAAGCAACGCCTGAGTTGAGAAACGTGGAAGACATCATGAACTCTGGAAAGATGCGGAGGTAGTTCCAATTGCTAGGCAACTTCTCCTCGTTTAGCAAGAATGCGAAAGGGTCCAATGTAACGAGGAGCCAATTTGCCTTTGATACCGAAACGATGGGTTCCCTTTAACGGGGTAACCTGAAGGTAAGCCTTCTCATCGACTTCATAAGTCATTGGCTTATGTTTACGATAATATTGACTCTTTTGACGAGATTGGGCTGTTTTCAATTTCTCACGAATAACGCGAACCCGCTCTTCTGCTTCCTGAATCATATCCGCGCCAAAGAGTTGTCTTTCCCCGGTTTCTGACCAGTTCAGAGGCGTTCGACATTTTCGTCCATAGAGAACTTCGAAAGGAGCCTTGCCCAAGCTGGCTTGATAACTATTGTTATAAGCAAACTCCGCGAATGGGAGGCAATTCTCCCAACCCATTCCGAACGAGATGACAGAGGATCGGAGCATATCTTCCAGAATTTGATTGACTCGCTCTACTTAACCACTTGATTGAGGATGGAAGGCGGTACTAAAAGAGAGACGAGTTCCCATAGCATTTTGGAAACTTCCCCAAAATCGAGTGGTGAAGAGACTCCCACGGTCTGAGTTAATTTCCAATGGAACACCATGAAGAGACACTATTCGAGAGATGTATAAATCGGCTCGCTGGCTAGCGGTGATACTCTCACGAACAGGTAGAAAGCGGGCTACTTTGGAAAGTCGGTCGATCACGACGAAGATGGCATTATTCCCTCTCTTGGTCCTAGGAAACCCAATGATGAAATCCATACTGATTTTATCCCATTTCCATTCAGGAATAGCCAAAGGTTGAAGGGTTCCAGCAGGCCGTTGATGCTCTGCTTTAACACAATGACAAACGTCGCAATTAGCAATGTAATGAGCGATTTCCCTCTTCATCCTAGTCCACCAAAACCTCTGGCGTAGGTCTTGATACATTTTGGTACTACCGGGATGAATGGTGAGAGGGGATTCATGAGCTTCCTTAAGGATCAGCCGCCTCAGGTTTCGTGCCTTTGGAACCACTAGGCGATTTCCAAAGTATACGACACCTTGATCATCAAAGGAGAAACAATTCACGACTCCTTTCTTAATGTTTCTCCTAATACGGGAGATTCCCGGATCTACCTTCTGTGCCTTGATGATCTGATCCGTAAGGGTAGGTTTCGCCACCAGGGTGGATAGGAATCCTCGAGGAACAATGTGAAGATTAAGCTTACGAAATTCCTCATGGAGAAGTGGTTGACTTTGTTGTAACATCAGGTTGTTACAATACACTAGTAGAAAATAGGGCTATGGTCTAGGCCGGCTCAGCCCATTAGTCCCGGTTCAGTGTAGAACCGGGACTAATGTGGGCATTGGTCCCGGTTCGTGAGCCCACGGGGCCGGCCGTACCACGTGGGCCATTGGTCCCAGTTCGTCTGGACCTTTTGGTCCCGGTTGGTGGGACGAACCGGGACCAATGGGCCTCGCTCCTGGCCCACCACCATTGGTCCCGGTTGGTGGCCTGAACCGGGACCAAAGGCTCCCCTTTAGTCCCGGTTCTTGCCACAAACAGGGACCAATGAGGTGCCTATATATACCCTCGCCCGCGAGCAGAGCACTCCAGTGCTCTGTTTTTCTCTAGCCGGGGAGGGGAGGGGTTTGTAGTGCTCTAGCTCACCTCCTATGCACATGAGGTGTTCGATGGAATGCCCGAGCCACACTACTTAAAATTTCTCCTCTCGAAGCTCGACCTCGAAGCTCCATTTTCCTCGAGATTTGTCTAGATTTAGCGGTCCGTCACGCCCCGTCCCCGTCTTCACCGCCGTCGATCACCCGCGCTGATCTCATCATCGACACCACCGTGGTGAGCCTCTTGTTCTTATCTTCTTTCTGAAAGGAAAAATATTCTTACTTGTCTGTTTAGATAGATACTTGTATCATTTTCTTACATTTATTACTGCATCTTATATAGTGCAATGGTTTTGGTATCCGCCCCCATCGGCCCTCGTCCTGTCTATGATTCGGATTTGGTATGTATATTATCTTCATAACTATTGGTTCATTTATTGTTTATGAAAATTATGCCGACCAACGTGACATAGATTTTATTTATCTAGGATGTATGTGAATCGGAAATGCCAACCGACCCTATTGTCGAGAGGTTAAATTTAGTTGAAGAAGAAAACAATTTGTTGAAGGAAAAAATAAAAAAAATTGAGGAGGAGAAGATGATATTGGAGTTTCATGTTGCGGATGTCGTCGATGATCACAAGATCAAGATGGATGCAATGCGCTTGAAGATTAGAAAGATTAGAAAATATGCCATTCATACCGAGGCTTGGTATCATTATGCCGTTGGATCAATTGTTACCTTGGTTGCGATTATGATCGCATTTGTTTTCGCATTGAAATGTTTTACATAGTTTCAATGTATGGTTTAATTAATTAGATGCTCTGGAGAGCTATATGTTGTTAGATGAGAACTATGTATGCACTTTGGTTTTAATGTGATGATGAACTTCTATTAATTTGGACACTTAATTATATATAATGCACGCAGATGAACCGGCAATGGATGTATGGTGACAGACACACCCGTGAGTACATTAAGGGCGTGCATGAGTTTCTCGATGCGGCTGAGGCAAACAAGCAGAATGGTTTTATGTGTTGTCCATGCACTGAATGTGGGAATACGAGGTCTTACTCTAACCGGAAAATCCTTCACTCCCACCTGCTTTACAAGGGTTTCATGCCACACTATAATGTTTGGACGAGGCACGAGAAATAGGGGTTATGATGGAAGACGGCGAAGAAGAAGAGTACAATGACAACTGTGTGCCCCCTGAATACAGTGATGCTGCAACGGGGGGAGCTGGTGAAGATCAAGAGGAACCAGACGATGTGCCCAATGATGCTGCCACGGGTGAAGCTGCTGAAGATAAAGAGGAACCAGACGATGTGCCCGATGATGATGATCTCCGCCGGGTCATTGTCGATGCAAGGACGCAATGCATTAGTCAAAAGGAGAAGCTGAAGTTCGATCGCATGTTAGAGGATCACAAAAAAGGGTTATACCCCAATTGCGAAGATTGCAACACAAAGCTCGGTACCGTACTGGAATTGCTGCAGTGGAAGGCAGAGAATGCTGTGGCTGACAAAGGATTTGAGAAGCTACTGAAAATATTGAAGAAGAAGCTTCCAAACGATAACGAATTGCCCGACAGTACATACGCAGCAAAGAAGGTCGTATGCCCTCTAGGATTGGAGGTGGAGAAGATACATGCATGCCCTAATGACTGCATCCTCTACCGCGGTGCCTACAAGGATCTGAACGAATGTCCGTTATGCGGTGCGTTGCGGTATAAGATCAGACGAGATGACCCTGGTGATGTTGACGGCGAGCCCCTCAGGAAGAGGGTTCCTGCGAAGGTGATGTGGTATGCTCCTATAATACCACGATTGAAACGTCTGTTCAGAAACGAAGAGCATGCCAAGTTGATGCGATGGCACAGTGAGAACCGAAAGAAAGATGGGAAGTTGAGAGCACCCGCTGACGGGTCGCAGTGGAGAAAAATCGAGAGAAAGTACTGGGATGAGTTTGCAAAGGACCCAAGGAATGTATGGTTTGCTTTAAGCGCGGATGGCATTAATCCTTTCGGGGAGCAGAGCAGCAATCACAGCACCTGGCCCGTGACTCTATGTATGTATAACCTTCCTCCTTGGATGTGCATGAAGCGGAAGTTCATTATGATGCCAGTTCTCATCCAAGGCCCTAAGTAACCCGGCAACGAAATTGATGTGTACCTAAGGCCATTAGTTGAAGAACTTTTACAGCTGTGGAATGGAAACGGTGTACGTACGTGGGATGAGCATAGACAGGAGGAATTTAACCTTAAGGCGTTGCTGTTCGTGACCATCAACGATTGGCCCGCTCTCAGTAACCTTGCAGGACAGACAAACAAAGGATACCACGCATGCACGCACTGTTTAGATGACACCGAAAGTATATACCTGGACAAATGCAGGAAGAATGTGTACCTGGGCCATCGTCGATTTCTTCCGACCAACCATCAATGTCGAAAGAAAGGCAAGCATTTCAAAAGGCGAGGCAGATCACCGGAAGAAGCCCGCCATGCGCACCGGTGATCACGTGCTTGCTATGGTCAATGATTTACACTACGTAATCTTTGGAAAGGGTCCCGGTGGACTAGCTGTTCCGAATGACGCTGAGGGACACGCACCCATGTGGAAGAAGAAATCTATATTTTGGGACCTACCCTACTGGAAAGACCTAGAGGTCCGCTCCTCAATCGACGTGATGCACGTGACGAAGAACCTTTGCGTGAACCTGCTAGGCTTCTTGGGCGTGTATGGGAAGACAAAAGATACACCTGAGGCACGAGAGGACCTGCAACGTTTGCACGAAAGAGACGGCATGCCTCCGAAGCAGTATAAAGGTCCTGCCAGCTACGCTCTTACGAAAGAAGAGAAAGAAATCTTCTTTGAATGCCTGCTCAGTATGAAGGTCACGACTGGCTTCTCGTCGAATATAAAGGGAATAATAAATATGCCAGAGAAAAAGTTTCAGAACCTAAAGTCTCATGACTGCCACGTGATTATGACGCAACTGCTTCCGGTTGCATTGAGGGGGCTTCTACCGGAAAACGTCCGATTAGCCATTGTGAAGCAATGTGCATTCCTCAATGCAATCTCTCAGAAGGTGATCGATCCAGAAATCATACCAAGGCTAAGGAGTGATGTGGCGCAATGTCTTGTCAGTTTCGAGCTGGTGTTCCCACCATCCTTCTTCA
This sequence comes from Triticum urartu, assembly GCF_056163025.1. Classification (NCBI taxonomy): domain Eukaryota; kingdom Viridiplantae; phylum Streptophyta; class Magnoliopsida; order Poales; family Poaceae; genus Triticum; species Triticum urartu. The sequence continues at coordinate 564,610,092 of NC_141876.1, forward strand.
ATATCATGACGCACGTCCTAGTTCATCTAGTCGACGAGATTGTCATCCTGGGGCCCGTATTTCTACACAATATGTTCCCCTTTGAGAGGTTCATGGGAGTCCTAAAGAAATATGTCCGTAACCGCGCTAGGCCAGAAGGAAGCATCTCCATGGGCCATCAAACAGAGGATGTTATCGGGTTTTGTGTTGACTTCATTCCTGGCCTTAACAAGATAGGTCTCCCTAAATCGCGGTATGAGGGGAGACTGACTGGAAAAGGCACTCTGGGAAGAGACTCAATAATATGCAGGGACGGATATTCTTGGTCTCAAGCACACTACACAGTTCTACAGAACTCTACCTTGGTGACCCCGTATGTCGATGAACACAAGAACAGTCTGCGCTCCAAACACCTGGAGCAGTGCGACGACTGGATTACATGTGAACACATCAGGACTTTCAGCAGTTGGTTGGAAACACGTCTCAGAGGTGACAACACTGTTTGTGATGAGTTGTACTTGTTGTCCAGGGGACCATCTTTGATTGTATTGACTTACAAAGGATACGAGATAAATGGGAATACATTTTACACGATCGCCCAAGATCAAAAGAGCACCAACCAAAACAGCGGTGTCCGCTTTGATGCAGCAACCGAGAGCGGAAAGGACACATATTATGGTTACATAGTGGACATATGGGAACTTGACTACGGACCTGATTTTAAGGTCCCTTTGTTTAAGTGCAAATGGGTCAATCTGTTAGGCGGCGGGGTACAGGTAGACCCACAGTACGGAATGACAACAGTGGATCTGAAAAATCTTGGGTACACTGACGAACCGTTCGTCCTAGCCAATGATGTGGCACAGGTTATCTATGTGAAGGACATGTCTACCAAACCGAGAAAAAGAAAAGATAAGGAAGCGAATACATCATACGATGAGCCAAAGCGCCACATAGTTCTTTCAGGAAAAAGGGACATCCTGGGAGTGGACGGCACGACAAACATGTCTGAAGATTATGAAAAGTTTCATGAAATTCCTCCCTTCAATGTCAAGGCTGACCCAAGCATCCTGATAAACAATGAAGATTATCCATGGTTACGGCGCAATAAGCAAATGACACAAGCAAAGAAAAAGTGAAGACTTTCTCCCGCAATAAGCAAATGCTATGTGGGTGAAATTATGATACCATCCCAACTTTCAACTTTTTCAGAGTTCATTTGAAATGCTTTCATGTCTTATGGTTCGAAACTTTGATACTTCGAAAGTGATTGTCCATTTTGTACACGAAGTGCATCAAGTTTTTGTCGTAACCCTCTCTACTTTTTGGAACATGCTATGTGGGTGAAATGATGATACCATGCCAACTTTCAACCTTTTCAGAGTTCATTTTGAAATGCTTTCCAATTTCAGAGTCATTTAGCTCAAAGAATGAATTAATAGCAAACAGAATGAACTACAAAACTTTTATGAAAATAAAAACAATCAATTAAAATATTATGTTATGATCAACTAAAATAAAACTATAATATTCTTCAATAGCAAAAAGAATATAATTTGTGTGACCTAAAATCAAACTATAAGTATTTAATTGTAAGTATAAATAAAAAATAAATAGCAAAGAAGAAAAAAAATTCTAATTTTATAGTAAAGTTATTCATAAACTAGTGATTCACACAAATTTTTAAAAATTCAAATTTAAACTATTTAAAATTTAAAACTAATGGCACTAACAGAAAGTTTATAATTTTTGTGACCTAAAAGCAAAAAGAAATCACTAAAAAACTGTAAGTATTTAGTTTTAAGTAGAAATAAAAAAATAAAAAACCAAAAAAATATAGAAATAAAAAAGAAAAAACCAAAAAAAATGCCACCAACTGGGCCTCCACGGCCTGAATACGACTAGAAACCCTACATGGGCCAGGATTCAGGCCCGCAGAAGGCCCAATAGGCCCACAGGCAAAGCAGTGTCAAATTAGGCCCATAGGCCTGCTATTCAGAGGAGTTCGAGAGGGAGGAGGCAGCAGAGCTTATAAACCAGTGCCGGGCGCTCTCAACTAGCGATGTGGGACTAAACTTATGGGCGCGGGCAGCACAAGGGCATTGGTCCCGGTTGGTGGCACCAACCGGGACTAAAGGGGGCATTGGTCACGGTTCGAGGCACCAACCGTGACCATTGCCCCCCTTTAGTCCCAGTTGGTGCCACCAACCGGGACCAATGCGCTTCGCTTCCTGCCCTTTGGCCTGCCGAAAAGAGGCCATTGGTCTCGGTTCGTGGCACCAACCGGGACTAATGCCAACCTTTAGTCCCGGTTGCTGCCACGAACCGAGACTAAAGCCTCTGCTATATAAGGCACACTTTGGAATTTTTCATTCTCATCTTGCAGTTGCCCCGACGCCGCCCGCCCCCATCGTCGCCGTCGCCCGCGCCCATCGTTGCCGTCGCCCGCGCCGCGCGCCGCCCCGGCCCGCCCCCGTCGCCGTCGCCCTCGTCCCTGCCCCGACGCCGCCCGCCCCCATCGTCGCCGTCGCCCGCGCCGCATGCCGCCCCGGCCCGCCCCCGTCGCCGTCGCCCTCGTCGCCCTGCCCCGACGCCGCCCGCCCCCATCGTCGCCGTCGCCCGCGCCCATCGTCGCCGTCGCCCGCGCCGCGCGCCGCCCCGCCGTCGCCGTCGCCGTCGCCCGCCCGCCCCCATCGTCGCCGTCGCCGTTGCCCGCCCGCCCCCATCGTCGCCGTCGCCGTCGCCGTCGCCGGACTCCGCGGTCCTCCTCTGGTCCGGCCGCGGCGCCCTAGCTATATGCTTTTTTTTTGTTATATGCTTTTTTTCTGTTATATGCTTTTTTTCTGTTATATGCTTTTTTTCATGTATATATGCAAAAAATAGTTTTTTAGAAAAATTAGGATTTTTTTCTGTTCATAGATATTTTTTCTGTTATATGCTTGTTTTTATATATGTGTATATATATGTTCTCTGTGTATATATCTATGTTCATGTATATATGCAAAAAATAGTTCTTTAGAAAAAATAGTTCTTTAGAAGAGGGGGTCGAGAGGGGGTCTAGGGTCGCCGAGGGGTCGAGGGTCGTCGAACATGAGAGGAGGAAGAGGATAAAAAAGAAGAGGAATAAGAAAAGAAAAAAAGAGGAGAAGAAAGAATAGAGGAAAAGATCTCCTCTATTCTTTCTTCTCCTCTTTTTTTTCTTCTTCTTCCTCTTTTTTTATCGGGAACAAGGGTCGTCGAGGGTCGCCGAGCAGTAGAGGAAGAAGAGGATAAAATAGAAGAGGAAGAAAAAAAAGAGAGGGGTCGACGGTCGCCTAGGGGTCGAGGGTCGAGAGGGGGTCTAGGGTCGCCGAGAGGGGAGAGGAAGACGAGGAGAAATAAATAAGAAGAAGAAAAAAGAAGAAAAAGAAGAGGAGAAGAAGAAAGGAATAGAGGAGAAGAAGAGAAAAATAGAATATATATTCTATTTTCTCTTTTCTCCTCTATTCCTTTCTTCTTCTCCTCTTTTTTTTTCTTCTTTTTTTTCTTCGACACGTGGGGGGGGGTCGAGAACGCCGGACATTCATGAGAGAGGCGAGGAAGAAGGGGAAGAAGAGGAGAGGAAGAAGAGGAAGTCTTCTCCTCTATTCTTTCTTCTCTTCTTTTTTCTTCTTCTTCTTCTTCCTCTTTATTTTATCGGGAACGAGGGTCGTCGAGAGGGTCGCCGAGTGGTAGAGGAGAAACCCTAAATAGAAAGTATCGTCGGTGTGAGATACATGTACCGTCGGTGTCGGACACTACATCCACATCCCACAAGTGGCGCGGGCTTCGACCCCCACGTCACTTGTGGGACGTGGATGTAGTGTCCGACACCGAAGGCCACATGTATCTCACACCCACGATACTTGCTAGCTATTTAGGGTTTCCTCTACCGAAAAGAAGAGGAGAAATAAATAAGAAGAAGAAAAAAGAAGAAAAAGAAGAGGAGAAGAAGAAAGGAATAGAGGAGAAGAAGAGAAAAATAGAATATATTCTATTCTTCTCTTTTCTCCTCTATTCCTTTCTTCTTCTCCTCTTTTTTTTCTTCTTTTCTTCTTCTTCTTCTTCTTCTTCTTCTTCTTATTAGCCGGAAGTAGAGAGAGGTTTCCTAGTGTCAAAGTATTGAAGAAATCCATGCCTTCATCATTAGCCGGAAGTAACCAGGGCATGTTGGTACGAAGTTCTGCAAAGTTATTCTGGAATGGAGTCCCGAATAGAATAATCCGCTTTTTGGTATGAATTCAGCAAAGGCCTTCCAAATAGCGATATTCGGAAGGCTCTTGCTGAACTTTGTACCAAAAAGCAAATTATCCTATCTCGGACTCCGTTCCAGAACAACTTTGAAGAGCTTCGTACCATCATGCACATGTTACTTTCGCCTAATGATGAAGACATGGTTTTGTTGAATCCTTTGACACTAGGCAACCTCCCGACCCCTCGGCGATCCTCTCGAACATGAGAGGAAGAAGAGGGTCGTCTAGGGGTCGAGGGTTCCAGGGTCGTCAAGGGTTCGAGGGGTCGAGGATCGCCGAGGGGTCGAGAGAGGTTTCCTAGTGTCAAAGTATTGAAGAAATCCATGCCTTCATCATTAGCCGGAAGTAACCAGGGCATGTTGGTACGAAGTTCTGCAAAGTTGTTTTGGAATGGAGTCCCGGATAGAATAATCTGCCTTTTGGTACCAATTCAGCAAAGGCCTTCCAAATAGCGATATTCGGAAGGCTCTTGCTGAACTTTGTACCAAAAGGCGGATTATCCTATCTGGGAGTCCGTTCCAGAACAACTTTGAAGAGCTTCGTACCATCATGCACATGTTACTTTCGCCTAATGATGAAGACATGGTTTTGTTGAATCCTGAGACACTACGGAACCTCCCGACCCCTCGGCGATCCAATCAAACATGAGAGGAAGAAGAGGATAAAAAAAGAAGAGGAAGAAGAAAAAAAGAGGAGAAGAAAGAATAGAGGAGATCTTCTCCTCTATTCTTTCTTCTCCTCTTCTTTTTCTTCTTCTTCCTCTTTTTTTTATCGGGAACGAGGGTCGTCGAGGGACATAGATGTAGTGTCGTCGTTGTCGATATATACCCCCTCCCAATAGCTTACTATGATTAGGTAGCTAGTTCTATGTTTGGCACTAATATATCCATCTATCATGTTTGAATAATAATTGCCATGTTGTAAATATTTGTAGAAACTATGGACACTGCCCTAGACGAAGCAACAAAAGAAGCGTTGTTGAGGGACATAATCGCAGAAGGAAGTGATGCCATCTCGTTGTTTCTCAACGAAACCGATGGTCTGGAAGGACAGGGTGAACAAGCTGGCTACGGTGACCTAATGCCGGTGCAAGAAGAAGAAGAACATGAGGACGGCTCCGGTGACCGAACCGAGTCCGGCCAGGTATATATATTAGTTAAGCCTATGCTGACTAGCTGATTGATGCATTCATTGTTTTGGTATGTACACATATTAATTAAGTCTTTGTTCTTTTTTCTAGCCCTCCGGATCGAGCACAACTTCGGTAAAGAGACGAGGCCCGAAGAAAAAGTTGAGCTCGGATGAAAAGTTTGAGATCATAGCAATCGCGCCTGACGGCCAACCTATTGAACCCCTCCGGACAAAGAGCGCATTTGTTGCTCAGTGCGGGGTTCTGGTTAGGGACAAGATCCCGATAAGCATCCAACAATGGTTTAAGCCAGCTACAGAAGACCCTGAGGTCTCTTATGTCAATGATTTGCAGAAAAATGATCTTTGGACTGAGCTGAAGTCAAATTTCACCCTACCGCCTGAGGATAATCCAGAGAACCCAGTTAAAGAGAAATTAATCAAGTCTTTTGCTCTGAAGAGGATGGCAGAACTATTTAGGAGGTGGAAGAAAGAGCTGAATAAGTTTGTCGAAAATAATGAGACACCAGAATTCAAGGGCAGATATGAGAATACCAGAGATCACTGGCCCGCATTTGTGGCCCACAAGACATCGGAAAAGAGTAAGAAGATGTCGGTGACCAACAAGCAAAATGCTGCGAAGAAGAAGCTTCACCATCGCACGGGGTCAGGTGGCTACCTCGTAGCCCGGCCTAAGTGGTCCAAGACTGAGAATGATCTGGTTCATAAAGGGATCGAACCAGAGACAATTAACTGGCCAGACCGTTGCCGGACTTGGTTCTTCGGGGCTGGCGGAACCCTGGACCCTGAAACAGGGAAGTGCATTTGGACGAACGATCAAATGGACATACCAGTCAGTAAGCTTAAGCAGTATATCGAAGCAGCGCAGGAAGGGACGTTCTTTCCAGACAGAGAGAACGACGAGCTCACAATGGCCCTCGGGAGTCCTGAGCACCCTGGACAGACACGAGGCACGCCAGGCTCCGTTCCGTGGAAGGTTGGGTTTCCGGACGCAGGCGGTTACAAATCCCATGAGAGGAGGAAAAAAGTGCAGCAGACCCAAATGCAGGCGCTCCAAGCAAGGGTGGACGCGATAGAGGAACGAGAAGCAAATCGCAGCAAACGTACTGCCGAAGCCTCCCCCGAAGCTACCCCGCCATCTCAGCGCAGAACCAGCGTGGCTTCCACCGAGCTGCTTCAGCTAGAGCATGCCTTGACGGCTCCTGCCAGCTATCCCGTGGATGCTATCACGGAGTCTCAAAATTGCCACCTTATGACGCAAGGGATGAATTTGAAGGTCAAGGCAGCTGTTGGCTCTGTTTATCCTACTGAACCCGGCGCAACTTTTCACTGCCGGCCGATTCCAGAAGGATATGCTAGGGTGATGGTGGATGAGATAACGGAGGGATTTGAGGACCTCCAGCTTGACCACCCTACCGGTGAAGGGGAGACTCGGCTGGGGTCTGCTCTGAAGACTCCATGCCTATGGCGGAAGGACCTCATCAACCTTCCGAACTGGACGCCACCGCCTCCTCCTCCTCCTCCGGCGAGTCAGGGCACTCCACCTCCACCGCCTCCTCCTCCTCCGGCGAGTGACGATCAGGGCCCTCGGCCGGCTCCTTCTCCGGCGCGCGGCGGCACTCCGCCTCCTTCTCCGCCTGCGCCAACGCGCCCGAGCAGCCCGCCTCCTCCTTCTCCGCCTCGTCAGCAAGGGCGAAAGAGACCTGCCGCCGCTCCAGCTGCTCCGGCGCGTCGTAGTCCTTCTCCTCCGCCGCTTAAGCAAGTAAAGAAGACAACCGCTACGTCTGCTCGGTCGGCGTCTAGCAGTACAACCAGAGGCGGGAGGACATACAGATTCGGTCCTTCTCTGAAGACTCCAGAGAAGTTACCATACGAGAGGACCCAGGAGGCGAACGCCGAGATCGCGCGAGAAGAAGTGAAGAAATTCTTTGAAGGGGTGAAAGCAAAGAAACATCCACCTCCAGAGAAGGTAGATCGGGTGAAAGTGAAGCGCACTCTGGCTGCCCTGACAAAAACACCGAGGTCTGATTCGCCGAAAGGAAACTATGACCGCATTATTGGAAAGGAATTTGCCGAAGCGGAGCGGTCGGGAAGTACTGTCATTGATCAAAGGCTGAAACAACGACGAGCTGGGAAACAAATTGCCCAGCTCGGCGAACAAGCAAAGCAATCGTGCCCCCCGCTCAAGGTGCCTAGCCACAACGTCGATAATGATCCGAGGATGGTGCCCGGTTATAGCAATCCTGCAGATTACCTGCCCGACGAAGTACATTATGACCCCATGGACGTGCAGATACAAAGATACAAGTACGGGAAGCCTCTCGTCAAAGATGAAAGATCTCTATCAACGATGATGCGAAGATTGCATGATTGGTACTTGAAAATCTGCAGAGACTCTGGGGGGAGGAGTACTTTGTATGCGAGAGTTAAACCGGAGCATGACCTCGTTGGAATTGATCTGTTGCCTGTTCCATTTGAGGAGTTCTATCAGTTCTTCAATCAATTGGCCCTCGATAAAGCAACTGTCACCTGCTACTGTCTGTAAGTAGTACTACTTCTGTCATTAAGTTTCTCTATATAGCTTAGCTCTTTCATTGCATGTATTTATAATCATCCTCACTATATTATGCAGATTGAAGATCATCGAATTGAAGAAAAGACAAGTCGGTGATATTGGGTTCATTAACACAAATCTCATAGATGCAACTCAGGTTAAATTTCATGCCGCAGAAACCGAGGCCAGCATGCTAGAATCGTTGATAATAAATCAAAACAAAGATATAATACTCTTTCCTTACAACTTCAAGTGAGTGTTACTGTCTTGTGCGTATTCGGTTTCCCTTATATATTAGTCAAGGTTATAGTAATGTAATTGATGAGTTATGCATGCGTGTGCAGTTTCCACTATATTCTCCTACATATTAAGCTTGAGCAGGGACTAGTAACCGTCTTAGACTCAAGACGAAAAGATCCCAAGGACTATGCAGACATGACTCAAATACTCGAGAAGTAAGTTAAATCGATCATTATCCACCATATCAGCAACTTTGTTCATTTCCTGATATATCAAGTAATTGTTTTCTTTGTCCGGCAGGGTTTGGAGAAAATTCACCAGAAAAGCTCCGGGACTGCCGAAGGAGCTGCAATTTGGACACCCGAAAGTAAGTACTAGCTATAGTAGCATCTTAAGCGCATCTACTAGTCATTCAAGCGCTAGTTTCATCAATACCATTTGGCATTCTTGCTTATCAGTTTGATTAACCTCTATTACTTGTAAAGTGGTTGTGGCAGCAACAAGGGAATGATTTCTGTGGTTACTATGTTTGCGAGTCCATCCGCCACACGACCTGTGAGCGGGGCTACACTGACGAACAATATGAAGTATGTAAATAACAACATTCACAATTTTATTTTATTACCATCATTTGTGTTGAGTTTCATTCATTCATATATATATATGTATTGACCCCCTTCTTTAAATTAGATGTTTTGGAAGCGGGATGAACTCCTAGCACCAGCTCGCATGCGAGGAATTCAAGAGGAATTGGCGGCATTCTTTCTTGACCACATGATCCCTGAAGACGGAGAATTCTATGTTAACCCTGAGTCCATATGATTATATTTGTAAGAGATAATTACTGTATATATGTAGCCGGTAGTGTCAGATAGATATACGAGAACTTGTTGTTCGACCAATCTCTCGGAGAAGGAGAGGTGGTCGATATCACTTCTCTCTGTATACGATTTCCAAAGTATACGACACCTTGATCATCAAGGGAGTTACAATTCACGACTCCTTTCTTAATGTTTCTCTTAATACGGGAGATTCCCGGATCTACCTTCTGTGCCTTGATGATCTGATCCATAAGGGTAGGTTTCGCCACCAGGGTGGATAGGAATCCTCGAGGAGCAATGTGAAGATTAAGCTTACGAAATTCCTCATGGAGAAGTGGTTGACTTTGTTGTAACATCAGGTTGTTACAATAGGACTTACGGCTTAGCGCATCAGCCATGACATTGGCTTTGCCCGGGGTGTAAGTTATTCCTAAGTCGTAATCCGAGATCAACTCAACCCAATGTCTTTGCCTGAGATTCAAATCTGGTTGGGTGAAGATATATTTCAAACTTTGGTGATCGGTGAAGATCTCGCAACGATTACCGAGAAGGTAATGTCGCCAAGTTTTAAGTGCATGGACTACAGCTGCAAGCTCTAGATCATGTGTGGGATAATTTTCCTCATGTGGGTGTAATTGCCGTGAAACATAGGCAATTACCTGACGATCTTGCATCAGTATGCAACCTAGTCCTTGTCGCGAGGCGTCGCAATAGATAATAAAGTCCTTGGAGAAATCTGGTGGTACCAGTACGGGGGCAGATGTTAGGCGTCTTTTCAGTTCCTGAAAACTGAACTCGCACTATGGAGTCCACTTGAACTTTTTATCTTTCTTGAGGAGTTCAGTCAGAGGTTTAGCAACCTTGGAGAAATTCTCGACGAAGCGGCGGCAATAGCTCGCTAAGCCAAGGAAGCTCCAAACTTGCTTAACCGTCTCAGGTGGAGTCCAATCAAGGACGGCTTGAACTCGCTCGGGATTGATAGCAATACCCTTACCAGAGATTACATGGCCTAGATAGGTCACTTCTGGCAACCAAAATTCACACTTGGAGAATTTGGCGTAAAGGCGATGCTCTCGAAGTTTCATCAATACCAGCCTTAGATGTTCGGCATGTTCCTCTTCATTCTTGGAGTAGATGAGTATGTCATCGAGGTATACTACGACAAATTTGTCCAAGTACTCCATGAAACCCGAGTTCATTAACCGGGAGAAGGTGGCTGGGGCATTGGTTAAACCAAAGGACATCACGGTGTACTCGTATTGGCCATAACGAGTAACAAAGGCCGTTTTGGGAATGTCCCTGTTTCTGATTTTTATTTGATGGTAGCCCAACCTCAAATCCATCTTGGAAAAGACTAAGGATCCAGCAAGCTAATCATACAGATCATTGATCCTGGGAAGAGGGTATTTGTTCTTGATGGTGACCAAGTTGACAGGCCGATAATCCACAACCATTCGATCCGTTCCATCCTTCTTCTTAACGAAGAGGACGGGGCAAGCCCAAGGAGAGGAACTAGGACGGATGAAACCCTTTTTCAAGGACTCATCAAGTTGGTTCTTAAGCTCGGCTAGTTCTAAGGGTGCCATCTTGTAGGGTCTTCTAGAAATTGGAACGGTTCCTGGAACAAGGTCTATCACAAACTCGACATCCCTGTCAGGTGGAACACCTGGCAGTTCTTCTGGAAAGACATCCGGAAAATCTCGGACTACCGGAACATCCTCAAGGTCTGGAAGGGGGTTGGCATTTAAGGAGTAAAGCTGGCGCTTGGCCACTCGAGTTAAGACATTGACTGTCTTGCCCGATGGGTGAGTAAGTTGAACGGTTCTAGTGGCACAATCGATCTTAGCATAATGAGCTGACATCCAGTCCATACCCAAGATGATGTTTATGTCTGAGGACTTGAGAGCTATTAAGGATGCAAGGAAGACAAGTCTATCGACAGGGATTTCGTTCCCATGGCTTACTCTAGAAGTTTGCCATCTAGAGCCAGGAGTTTGAATTTCCATGGTAGAGGGCATGTCACAGAATGTCGTGTTGTGCAATCGAGCATAGTTCTCGGATATGAATGAATGAGATGCTCCAGTATCGAAAAGAACAGATGCCGGACGACAGTCAACAAGGAGCGTACCAAGAACAACGTTGGGATCCTCATGAGCCTCCTCGGCTGAAACATAGTTGACATGGCCACGGGCAGTGGTGACCGGCTTGGCGTAGAATGTCTTTCCCGCGGGCTTACCACGGCCAACGGACTTTCCAGTCTGAATGGGGTTGTTGTTCTGGGGACACTCTCGACTATAGTGACCCGGCTCTCCACACTTAAAGCATGTCACCATATTGGGGCGTGGAGCAGCATTAGCAGCGGGGGCACCATAGGGCTTGGGCGGTGCAAATTGCTGGTTGGGACGAGGCGCCTCAAAGGATGGCCTCGGGATGAACCTGGGTGGCAGTGTTCTGCTTGGAATCCACGCCCGGCGCTTCTGAGCTCCAGAGCCGGATGAAGAGCCAAAATCACGGGAGTGCTTGTGTGAAGCATCATAATCAGTCTAGCCCGTCTCAGCACTGATGGCTTTATTGACCAACTTCTGAAAGGAGGTGCACTCGTGCAGACGAAGATCGCGGCGAAGCTCAGGGCTAAGTCCCTTGCGGAACCTTGCTTGCTTCTTAGCATCAATAGATACCTCTTCGGGAGCATAGCGTGCCAGATTTCCAAATTCACGACTATATGCATCCACAGTCCGTCTTCCCTGGGTGAAATTGCAGAACTCCTCCCTCTTGCGATCCATGAGACCTTCCGGAATGTGATGCTCACGGAAAGCCACACTGAATTCAGCCCAAGTAGTGATTTGGCCGACCGGGCGCATAGCTTCGAAGTTTTCCCACCAAAGGCTAGCAGGGCCTTCGAGGTGATAGGCAGCATAGGTAACCTTGTCGGCTTCGGCTACGTTGGCAGAACATAGCTTGTGGGTAATCCTGCGAAGCCAGTCATCCGCGTCAAGGGGTTCGACGGAATGGTTAAACTTTGGTGGGTACAGCTTGATAAAGTCACTGATCGACACCAAGTCATTTCGCGGGTGGCGTGCAGTGTTCTGCTCAATCCGCTCTAGCAGGCGGTTAGTCTCCTGCTTGTTTCTCTCCGCCTCCAGCATTACTTCGGCCAGAGAAGGCGGGTGAGGCAGATTTTCACCCCTAGCTGCACTGGCTTCCCCCTGCTCCGAGGCAGCAGGGTTGCTGCGGGTGTTGACCATCCTAGGAGAAAACAAGACAATGGTTTAGATAAGGATGGCTCAAACTTAGCAAGGAAGTGCAGTATGTAATGGATAACACGGAATGCAGAGATGTTCATCCGTATGTCATGGTAATATAAAACTGCCATATATATACCAACGGTCATACACATCATACTTAGTTTAGTACAAGCCCAGGCTACAGTACAACTATGATGAAAGACGTTACATCTCATTGGAGGCATTCCAAGCTCCTATACATTATTTGTCTACACCTCCGAAATTGACTACACACTAAGTCGTATTCCACAAGTCACGCAGGACAGTGGAGATACAACTACTACAATACTAGTGGTACTACCACTAACTCAGACAGCTCCGTAGTAGTCCTCTTAAAAGTCACCTCCGTAGCCTGGAAGTTCAACGTGACCATACGGGAACAGATGGTCCTGAGGAGCCTATGGACCATAGGGGCTAGGATGAGGTCTTGGACCAACAAACGGTGGCCTGCGGGGACCACGGGGTGGGGTGATGCCTCCCACATCACGCCAATCCACCATGTCTGGCAGAGCTGATCTCACAGGATACAGATCCCTTGTATCCATACATCCAGCTTGCAACGCAGGTGCAAACCGAGTCAATGTGGCCCAATGATCAGCATGGGTATTGAAAAGCTCCAGCCTCAAGGCCCGATTCTCTCGGTCCTTATCTTCGAGCATCTCAGCAGTGGTACGAGATAATGAGTCCTCCTGAGTGGAGTCAGCATAGATAGCCTGAAGATACCCTTGCGCTCCCGGAAGTGAAGTTGGCATGTAACGGAAGTCGGTGTTCCGAAGCAGGCCAGTCCGGACTCGCATAATGGTCATCATGGAATAGGCAGCATCCTGCACAGCCATCTCAACAGTAACCCCGAGTCCATAGGAACAGTGAAGGGGCTCGGTAGATCCAGCATAAGAAGGAAATATCCTGACGGTGCAGAAATATTGGCTTTGGTTAAAGTCTCGGAATTGCTCTTCGACGGTGTATTCGGGATACCAAGGGTAACCCGTCTTGATCATTACCCGGACTAACAGCAGTATGACCGGGCACGTCGAGGCACCGGGTCAGGCGAACCACTTGGTTTTGAACACGGTTGGCCATCTGAAAGCACAACCATAAAGCAAAGACATCAGAATTTCTAGGGAAAATTGGACAGCATAACAGTTGTAAATGCCCAGTAAAAGATTTGGGACATCCAGAACAGTTCGCAATACCACTCAACAACATCATGTCAAGGTTCTGATCCAATTAGCAACATACTAAGAATAGTAGAAATTGAACTGGGACTTGTAACAACAATCCTATAAGCTACTACGGATTAGTAACACGTGAACCTGATAGAAGAAGAGAGCCTAGTCCTTAACCCATGTTGAATGAGAAGAGAATGACTCAGATCAGAGGCATAGGGTAAAGGAGTAAAAGGGCCTTACGTTCCCTCCCACAATCAATTCCCCTACATATAACTAAAGCATTTCTAGACTCAACATCGACCAGTTTGGCTCAACGAACCTACAGGCAGTTCGGCTCTGATGCCAACGCTGTCAGGACCCCGATTCCAAGTCACATCGATCTAGCCGGTAACACCTCATATCACTTTGCGGCCTCACGCACGGTATCCCACGGGTGTCGCCTTACCATGGCCCGGGACCGTTTGCGCCTTTTGGCTCACGTATATGATAGTGTCGCTAGCATCCATATGACAGAGAACCCGGGCCGACATGGCTAGTCGTGAACCCAAAGCGGCACAGACCTATGGAGACAGGCATACATGAATCACATCGAGCATGTCGGTCATCAGCGAGTGATTCCAGGCTGTAGCACTGGGCTAACAGGACTCCGGGGAACCCGGGCAGTAGGAGGCTAGGCAGGACTCCGGATATCACCGCGTGACATTTCCCCGAAGGGACAGACATAGGAACAAAGTGAAACACATGCCGGCCAGTCAAGTGTCCTAAGCAGTAGTGCTGGGCTAGCAGGACTCCGGTGAACCGGGCTGTAGCGGACTACTATGGCTCGAGGAACACTAGACTACATTTCCCCATAAGAAAGGCTGCCAAGGATAAACAGCTAGATTGTCGGATCCCACTCATACCAAGCATTTCAATCATACACACAATATGCCCGATATGAGTACATACAACATGGCATCACAACAAAACTCTACAACTCAAGTACTTTATTTAAAGGCTCCAGAGAGCCATACATAACAAGTTCATACAGATAGGGGTCACATGACCCGACACTCAAGTCATACAATCATACAGGCACATGCGGAAGCAACTAGTCTGAGTATAGACTCTAGAAAGAAAGAAGGCTTCTCGAAGCCTGTCTATCTACATAGGGCCCTCCATGGCCAGGATTACCACCTGGGTGGCTAGTCACTCGTCGACGTCAAGGTCTACGTAGAACCCATCGGAGGGGGCGGTGTTGTCGTCTGAAAATAGTAATTAAGCAAACATGAGTACAAAGGTACTCAACAAGTCTTACATCAGAACCTACTAAACATGCTTATTCTCAAGAAGGTGGTGGGGTTAATGCAGCAAGCCAGCTTTGACTCTTGGCTAAGCTATCCTACGGAACTCCACCAGTAAAATAGTTTTCGCACACGAGTCCACTACTCACCAACACAATACTCCACCGGGGATCCTCCCTCGTCATCCTACGAGAGGGCCATCCTCGGTACTCACACTTATCTTGAGTCTTTTAGTAGTATCCATTAACTTGTCTATGAACTGTATAGGCAACCAAGTAGTCCTTTACCGCGGACGTGGCTATTCGAATAGTTTTATACCCTGCAGGGGTGTACTTCTTCATACACGCTTTCACCACTTACCGCTGCTTACACGACATGTACTCGGCAACCTTCAAGCGGAAGCCCAGCGAGGGTGTCGTCCACGGCCTACCTAAACACTTAAGTCTCTAGTCCAGGTTTATCGCCTATCCAGGTTCCATCCGCAGGGAGTCCGGCCGAGGTTTCCACATACAGCCCCGAACGATGTGAACAGGGTTCCGAGACGCCTAACGGGCGCCCGGCATACCCGGCCACGGTGTATCTACCGCAACATAGCCCACCCCTAGGGTCAGCGCTACGCCCGACCGCCAACACATAACCTACAAACACCATAAACTATTTGCAACTCCTGGACAGAGTACTATGGTGATTAAGAAGCCGAGAGGGTCCATTGGTTTCGGGCCCAATGTACGGTAGTAACTACATCTTAAATCACACATACAGATCTCAGTTCTTAGAGACGGCCTCAATGAAACAACCCACCATGTACTCCTACATGGCCTCTCATCGATACCTTTACCAAAACATGTTCAACACATCCCTCACATTACCGACATAAGCATTTCACTCTAGCCCATCACCCAGATGAACCAGACCTGACACAACTCTAAGCATAGCAGGCATAGCAAGGTAGGAATCACATACATGGCTCAATCAACTCCTACACATGCTAGTGGGTTTCATCTAGTTACTGTGGCAATGACAGGTCATGCAGAGGATAAGGGTTCAACTACCGTAGCACACAGCAGATTGAAACGCGTTGTCTTAATGCAGTAATCAAGAGGAGAAGCGAGAACATGGGTTGTATCAGAATGATCAATGGTTGCTTGCCTGATGGAGTGGTAGTGGGATACTACCCTTCAGTTGGATACTCGTGAATATCCTCGGAGGCAGAACCTACCACGAAGAACACATCGGAACACAATCAACACATGATGATATGCAACAATATGATGCAGGCTATGACATGGCAATATGAATGTGTCTTGGCCTAATGCAAGTTATAATAGAAAGGAATGAACTCATTTGAATCAAAGATTCAAATATTAGCTCATTAAACATGGCCTTAATAGTGCATTTCCTTATTCTGCTTAAAAAGCAAGGTAAACTTGTTTTGTCATGCATGAAACCATTACAGATGGATAGATTGAATTTTTCTGATCATTTTTCGTATATAAATCTTTGCATTTGGAGCTATGGTTGATTTTCTATGATTTTTAGAAGTTTTGACTATTTTCTGGAATTTCCTGTATAAGAATAATTCCAGTGATTTAATTACTGCGTCAGCATTACGTCAGGGTGACGTCAGTGGTCAACGGGGACGTCCAGGTCAAACCTGATTGGTGGGTCCCGCATGTCAGTAGTTAATTAAGCTAATTATTTTTAGTTAAAACTAATCTGATTTAGTTAACAGAGGGGGCCCACTTGTCATTGACTCAGGGGAGTCAAACTGGGGTCAAACCCCTGGTCGGCGGGGCTAATCCCGTCGGCGTTGAGCCGCCGGCGAGGCCGAGACGGCGGAGGGCTTCGGATTTGGTCCCCTGGTGACCAAATCGACGGCGGAGACGTGCTACGCGTAGCTGGGGCTCGCGCGCATCTAGTGGGGCAAGTGGGAGGAGATGGGGTGGAGCGAGCTCGTCGGAATCGAGCTCGTGGCGGCGGCCGGAGTTCGGGCGGGGTTAGTTTCGAGGCTACGGTGCACGGGAGAAGGAGCTGGTGGTGGCTACGGGTTCCTGGTGCTGCGCTGAGCTCAACGGTGGGCTTGGCTTTGAGCCACTGTGGCTCTGGCCACGACGGCGCCATGGCCGGCGGCGGGGAGCTCTCGGGTGCGGTGGAGGTGGCGGCTACAGGGGCCAAACGAGCACGGGAGCTTGGGGAAAAGGAAGAGGAGCTCACAGGGAGGTCGATGAGCAGCTCAGTGGGCTCGGGGGCGACCGGAGCGAGGCGAATCGATGAACGGCGTCCGGCGGGTACCAAGGTTGAAGACGAGGGCGAAGACGGCGTTCTGCGACGGTTGGAGTTGCGTGGGTCGGCGGGGAGGTGCAGGGCGACGAGGTGGAGCTATTGGACTCGTCGGAGGGGCGAGGGGGTGGCTCTGGTGGCAACTACGGCGATCGGCGGCGAGGTTCGCGCTCGGCCATCACGGGGGAGAGTGAGAGAGACGAGGGGGAGAGTGCGAGAGGATGAGAGGGGGACGTGGGGGTCACGTGGCATCCCTAGACGTCTCCAAGGCATCGGCGGAAGCAGGAGATGGCCGGTGTGTGGCCGCGGGCGCCGGCCACGCGCTCCGCGTCCTTCTGGCGGGAGGAGGACGACGACTGGCAGCCAGTCGGCTGGGCCGAGCCAGGTGGGCTGGGCCAGCACAGGTAAGGCCCAGGTAGCTTCCCTCTCTCTGTTCTTTTATTTGTTTCTGTTTTTCTATTTAACTGCAACTGTTGGGCTTTAATTAAAATACTAAAACGTTTCCAAAAATCCTGAAAATAATTGTGGGCTCTGTTTAGATTATTTCCAACAGCAAACATTTATTTCCAGAATTATTTGAGCATTTAAATTATTTTATAGCATTTAAATGCCCAAATTCAAATACTTATGGTTTAATTCAATGACCTTCTGTTGACCTAGAAAATTGTGCACCAATTTTGCCAGAGGTTCTAACCCAAGACAAAGAGGGTGAACTTTTTAGAAGGGCATTTCAGGTTCATTGAAAATAATTTTAGTAAACCCTAGTTGTTTCGAGGGGGGTGTTGGGGGTTTCTGCCTTCCTCATTTCAAATTTAAGAGAAATTTAAACATGATGCACACTCTAATGCTTGAACTAGCTAGGGTGTGAGAACTCACCCCCACTCAAAAGAATCTCGTCCTGAGATTTAGGATCCTCCGGGAAGAAGGTGGGGTACTCGAGTCGAAGACGATCCTCCCTTTCCCAAGTGGCTTCTTTCTTGGAATGATGTGACCATTGAACCTTGAGAAACTTGATATTATGACGTCGAGTGGTACGCTCGGCTTGATCAAGGATACGAACGGGATATTCCCGATATGAGAGGTTATCTTGTAGATCAAGCGTTTCATGGTCCACTCCACGGATGGGATCCGCGAAGCAACGCCTGAGTTGAGAAACGTGGAAGACATCATGAACTCTGGAAAGATGCGGAGGTAGTTCCAATTGCTAGGCAACTTCTCCTCGTTTAGCGAGAATGCGAAAGGGTCCAATGTAACGAGGAGCCAATTTGCCTTTGATACCGAAACGATGGGTTCCCTTTAACGGGGTAACCCGAAGGTAAGCCTTCTCATCGACTTCATAAGTCATTGGCTTATGTTTACGATAATATTGACTCTTTTGATGAGATTGGGCTGTTTTCAATTTCTCATGAATAACGCGAACCTGCTCTTCTGCTTCCTGAATCATATCCGCGCCAAAGAGTTGTCTTTCCCCGGTTCCTGACCAGTTCAGAGGCGTTCGACATTTTCGTCCATAGAGAACTTCGAAAGGAGCCTTGCCCAAGCTGGCTTGATAACTATTGTTATAAGCAAACTCCGCAAATGGGAGGCAATTCTCCCAACCCATTCCGAACGAGATGACAGAGGATCGGAGCATATCTTCCAGAATTTGATTGACTCGCTCTACTTGACCACTTGATTGAGGATGGAAGGCGGTACTAAAAGAGAGACGAGTTCCCATAGCATTTTGGAAACTTTCCCAAAATCAAGAGGTGAAGAGACTCCCACGGTCTGAGTTAATTTCCAATGGAACACCATGGAGAGACACTATTCGGGAGATGTATAAATCGGCTAGCTGGCTAGCGGTGATACTCTCACGAACAGGTAGAAAGTGGGCTACTTTGGAAAGTCGGTCGATCACGACGAAGATGGCATTATTCCCTCTCTTGGTCCTAGGAAACCCAGTGATGAAATCCATACTGATTTTATCCCATTTCCATTCAGGAATAGCCAAAGGTTGAAGGGTGCCAGCAGGCCGTTGATGCTCTGCTTTAACACGATGACAAACGTCGCAATTAGCAATGTAATGAGCGATTTCCCCCTTCATCCTAGTCCACCAAAACCTCTGGCGTAGGTCTTGATACATTTTGGTACTACTGGGATGAATGGTGAGAGGGGATTCATGAGCTTCCTTAAGGATCAGCCGCCTCAGGTTTCGTGCCTTTGGAACCACTAGGCGATTTCCAAAGTATACGACACCTTGATCATCAAGGGAGAAACAATTCACGACTCCTTTCTTAATGTTTCTCTTAATACGGGAGATTCCCGGATCTACCTTCTGTGCCTTGATGATCTGATCCGTAAGGGTAGGTTTCGCCACCAGGGTGGATAGGAATCCTCGAGGAACAATGTGAAGATTAAGCTTACGAAATTCCTCATGGAGAAGTGGTTGACTTTGTTGTAACATCAGGTTGTTACAATAGGACTTACGGCTTAGCGCATCAGCCATGACATTGGCTTTGCCTGGGGTGTAAGTTATTCCTAAGTCGTAATCCGAGATCAACTCAACCCAACGTCTTTGCCTGATCAAATCTGGTTGGGTGAATATATATTTCAAACTTTGGTGATCGGTGAAGATCTCGCAACGATTACGTCGCCAAGTTTTAAGTGCATGGACTATAGCTGCAAGCTCTAGATCATGTGTGGGATAATTTTCCTCATGTGGGTGTAATTGCCGTGAAACATAGGCAATTACCTGACGATCTTGCATGAGTATGCAACCTAGTCCTTGTCGCGAGGCGTCGCAATAGATAATAAAGTCCTTGGAGAAATCTGGTGGTACCAGTACGGGAGCAGATGTCAGGCGTCTTTTCAGTTCCTGAAAACTGAACTCGCACTGTGGAGTCCACTTGAACTTTTTATCTTTCTTGAGGAGTTCAGTCAGAGGTTTAGCAACCTTGGAGAAATTCTCGACGAAGCGGTGGCAATAGCTCGCTAAGCCAAGGAAGCTCCGAACTTGCTTAACCGTCTTAGGTGGAGTCCAATCAAGGACGGCTTGAACTCACTCGGGATTGATAGCAATACCCTTACCAGAGATTACATGGCCTAGATAGGTCACTTCTGGCAACCAAAATTCACACTTGGAGAATTTGGCGTAAAGGCGATGCTCTCGAAGTTTCATCAATACCAGCCTTAGATGTTCGGCATGTTCCTCTTCATTCTTGGAGTAGATGAGTATGTCATCGAGGTATACTACGACAAATTTGTCCAAGTACTCCATGAAAACCGAGTTCATTAACCGGGAGAAGGTGGCTGGGGCATTGGTTAAACCGAAGGACATCACGGTGTACTCGTATTGGCCATAACGAGTAACAAAGGCCGTTTTGGGAATGTCCCCGTTTCTGATTTTCATTTGATGGTAGCCCAACCTCAAATCCATCTTGGAAAAGACTAAGGATCCAGCGAGCTGATCATACAGATCATTGATCCTGGGAAGAGGGTATTTGTTCTTGATGGTGACCAAGTTGACAGGTCGATAATCCACAACCATTCGATCCGTTCCATCCTTCTTCTTAACGAAGAGGACAGGGCAAGCCCAAGGAGAGGAACTAGGACGGATGAAACCCTTTTTCAAGGACTCATCGAGTTGGTTCTTAAGCTCGGCTAGTTCTAAGGGTGCCATCTTGTAGGGTCTTCTAGAAATTGGAACGGTTCCTGGAACAAGGTCTATCACAAACTCAACATCCCTGTCAAGTGGAACACCTGGCAGTTCTTCTGGAAAGACATCCGGAAAATCTCGGACTACCGGAACATCCTCAAGGTCTGGAAGGGGGTTGGCATTTAAGGAGTAAAGCTGGCGCTTGGCCACTCGAGTTAAGACATTGACTGTCTTGCCCGATGGGTGAGTAAGTTGAACGGTTCTAGTGGCACAATCGATCTTAGCATAATGAGCTGACATCCAGTCCATACCCAAGATGATGTTTATGTCCGAGGACTTGAGAGCTATTAAGGATGCAAGGAAGACAAGTCTATCGATAAGGATTTCGTTCCCATGGCTTACTCAAGAAGTTTGCCATCTAGAGCCAGGAGTTTGAATTTCCATGGTAGAGGGCATGTCACAGAATGTCGTGTTGTGCAATCGAGCATAGTTCTCGGATATGAATGAATGAGATGCTCCAGTATCGAAAAGAACAGATGCCGGACGGCAGTTAACAAGGAGCGTACCAAGAACAACGTTGGGATCCTCATGAGCCTCCTCGGCTGAAACATAGTTGACATGGCCACGGGCAGTGGTGACCGGCTTGGCGTAGAATGTCTTTCCCTCGGGCTTACCACGGCCAACGGACTTTCCAGTCTGAATGGGGTTGTTGTTCTGGGGACACTCTCGACTATAGTGACCCGGCTCTCCACACTTAAAGCATGTCACCATATTGGGGCGTGGAGCAGCATTAGCAGCGGGGCCACCATAGGGCTTGGGCGGTGCAAATTGCTGGTTGGGACGAGGCGCCTCAAAGGATGGCCTCGGGATGAACCTGGGTGGCAGTGTTGTGCTTGGAATCCACGCCCGGCGCTTCTGAGCTCCAGAGCCGGATGAAGAGCCAAAATCACGGGAGTGCTTGCGTGAAGCATCATAATCAGTCTGGCCCGTCTCAGCACTGATGGCTTTATTGACCAACTTCTGAAAGGAGGTGCACTCGTGCAGACGAAGATCGCGGCGAAGCTCAGGGCTAAGTCCCTTGCGGAACCTTGCTTGCTTCTTAGCGTCAGTAGATACCTCTTCGGGAGCATAGCGTGCCAGATTTCCAAATTCACGACTATATGCATCCACAGTCAGTCTTCCCTGGGTGAAATTGCAGAACTCCTCCCTCTTGCGGTCCATGAGACCTTCCGGAATGTGATGCTCACGGAAAGCCTCACTGAATTCAGCCCAAGTAGTGATTTGGCCGACCGGGCGCATAGCTTCGAAGTTTTCCCACCAAAGGCTAGCAGGGCCTTCGAGGTGATAGGCAGCATAGGTAACCTTGTCGGCTTCGGCTACGTTGGCAGAACATAGCTTGTGGGTAATCCTGCGAAGCCAGTCATCCGCGTCGAGGGGTTCGACGGAATGGTTAAACTTTGGTGGGTACAGCTTGATAAAGTCATTGATCGACACCAAGTCATTTCGCGGGTGGCGTGCAGAGATGTTCATCCGTCTGTCATGGTAATATAAAACTGCCATATATATACCAATGGTCATACACATCATACATAGTTTAGTACAAGCCCAGGCTACAGTACAACTATGATGAAAGACGTTACATCTCATCGGAGGCATTCCAAGCTCCTATACATTATTTGTCTACACCTCCAAAATTGACTACACACTAAGTCGTATTCCACAAGTCACGCAGGACAGTGGAGATACAACTACTACAATACTAGTGGTACTACCACTAACTCAGACAGCTCCGTAGTAGTCCTCATAGAAGTCACCTCCGTAGCCTGGAAGTTCAACGTGACCATCCGGGAACAGACGGTCCTGAGGAGCCTGTGGACCATAGGGGCTAGGATGAGGTCTTGGACCAACAAACAGTGGCCTGCGGGGACCACGGGGTGGGGTGATGCCTCCCACATCACGCCAATCCACCATGTCTGGCAGAGCTGATCTCATAGGATACAGATCCCTTGTATCCATACATCCAGCTTGCACCGCAGGTGCAAACCGAGTCAATGTGGCCCAATGATCAGCACGGGTATTGAAAAGCTCCAGCCTCAAGGCCCGATTCTCTCGGTCCTTATCTTCGAGCATCTCAGCAGTGGTACGAGATAATGAATCCTCCTGAGTGGAGTCAGCATAGATAGCCTGAAGATACCCTTGCGCTCCCGGAAGTGAAGCTGGCATGTAACGGAAGTCGGTGTTCCGAAGCAGGCCAGTCCGGACTCGCATAATGGTCATCATGGAATAGGCAGCATCCTGCACAGCCATCTCAACAGTAACCCCGAGTCCATAGGAACAGTGAAGGGGCTCGGTAGATCCAGGATAAGAAGGAAATATCCTGACGGTGCAGAAATATTGGCTTTGATTGAAGTCTCGGAATTGCTCTTCGACGGTGTATTCGGGATACCAACGGTAACACGTCTCGATCATTACCCGGACTAACATAGCAGTATGACCGGGCACGTCGAGGCACCGGGTCAGGCGAACCACTTGGTTTTGAACACGGTTGGCCATCTGAAAGCACAACCATAAAGCAAAGAGATCAGAATTTCTAGGGAAAATTGGACAGCATAACAGTTGTAAATGCTCAGTAAAAGATTTGGGACATCCACAAAAGTTCGCAATACCACTGAACAACATCATATCAAGGTTCTGATCCTATTAGCAACATACTAAGAATAGTAGAAATTGAACTGGGACTTGTAACAACAATCCTATAAGCTACTACGGATTAGTAACACATGAACCTGATAGAAGAAGAGAGCCTAGTCCTTAACCCACATTGAATGAGAAGAGAATGACCCAGATCAGAGGCATAGGGTAAAGGAGTAAAAGAGCCTTACGTTCCCTCCCACAATCAATTCCCCTACATATAACTAAAGCATTTCTAAACTCGACATCGACCAGTTTGGCTCAACGAACCTACAGGCAGTTCGGCTCTGATGCCAACGCGGTCAGGACCCCGATTCTAGGTCACATCGATCTAGCCGGTAACACCTCATATCACTTTGCGGCCTCACGCACGGTATCCCACGGGTGTCGCCTTACCATGGCCCGGGACTGTTTGCGCCTTTTGGCTCACGTATATGATAGTGTCGCTAGCATCCATATGACAGAGAACCCGGGCCGACATGGCTAGTCGTGAACCCAAAGCGGCACAGACCTATGGAGACAGGCATACATGAATCACATCGAGCATGTCGGTTATCAGCGAGTGATTTCGGGCTGTAGCACTGGGCTAACAGGACTGCGGGGAACCTGGGCTGTAGCAGGCTAGGCAGGACTTCGGATATCACCGCGTGACATTTCCCCGAAGGGACGGACATAGGAACAAAGTGAAACACATGCCGGCCAGTCAAGTGTCCTAAGCAGTAGTGCTGGGCTAGCAGGACTCCGGTGAACCGGGCTGTAGCGGACTACTATGGCTCGAGGAACACTAGACTACATTTCCCCATAAGAAAGGCTGCCAAGGATAAACAGCTAGATTGTCGGATCCCACTCATACCAAGCATTTCAATCATACACACAATATGCCCGATATGAGTACATACAACATGGCATCACAACAAAACTCTACAACTCAAGTACTTTATTTAAAGGCTCCAGAGAGCCATACATAACAAGTTCATACAGATAGGGGTCACATGACCCGACACTCAAGTCATACAATCATACAGGCACATGCGGAAGCAACTAGTCTGAGTATAGACTCTAGAAAGAAAGAAGGCTTCTCGAAGCCTGTCTATCTACATAGGGCCCTCCATGGCCAGGATTACCACCTGGGTGGCTAGTCACTCGTCGACGTCAAGGTCTACGTAGAACCCATCGGAGGGGGCGGTGTTGTCGTCTGAAAATAGTAATTAAGCAAACATGAGTACAAAGGTACTCAACAAGTCTTACATCAGAACCTACTAAACATGCTTATTCTCAAGAAGGTGGTGGGGTTAATGCAGCAAGCCAGCTTTGACTCTTGGCTAAGCTATCCTACGGAACTCCACCAGTAAAATAGTTTTCGCACACGAGTCCACTACTCACCAACACAATACTCCACCGGGGATCCTCCCTCGTCATCCTACGAGAGGGCCATCCTCGGTACTCAAACTTATCTTGAGTCTTTTAGTAGTATCCATTAACTTGTCTATGAACTGTATAGGCAACCAAGTAGTCCTTTACCGCGGACGTGGCTATTCGAATAGTTTTATACCCTGCAGGGGTGTACTTCTTCATACACGCTTTCACCACTTACCGCTGCTTACACGACATGTACTCGGCAACCTTCAAGCGGAAGCCCAGCGAGGGTGTCGTCCACGGCCTACCTAAACACTTAAGTCTCTAGTCCAGGTTTATCGCCTATCCAGGTTCCATCCGCAGGGAGTCCGGCCGAGGTTTCCACATACAGCCCCGAACGATGTGAACAGGGTTCCGAGACGCCTAACGGGCGCCCGGCATACCCGGCCACGGTGTATCTACCGCAACATAGCCCACCCCTAGGGTCAGCGCTACGCCCGACCGCCAACACATAACCTACAAACACCATAAACTATTTGCAACTCCTGGACAGAGTACTATGGTGATTAAGAAGCCGAGAGGGTCCATTGGTTTCGGGCCCAATGTACGGTAGTAACTGCATCTTAAATCACACATACAGATCTCAGTTCTTAGGGACGGCCTCAATGAAACAACCCACCATGTACTCCTACATGGCCTCTCATCGATACCTTTACCAAAACATGTTCAACACATCCCTCACATTACCGACATAAGCATTTCACTCTAGCCCATCACCCAGATGAACCAGACCTGACACAACTCTAAGCATAGCAGGCATAGCAAGGTAGGAATCACATACATGGCTCAATCAACTCCTACACATGCTAGTGGGTTTCATCTAGTTACTGTGGCAATGACAGGTCATGCAGAGGATAAGGGTTCAACTACCGTAGCACACAGCAGATTGAAACGCGTTGTCTTAATGCAGTAATCAAGAGGAGAAGCGAGAACATGGGTTGTATCGGAATGATCAATGGTTGCTTGCCTGATGGAGTGGTAGTGGGATACTGCCCTTCAGTTGGATACTCGTGAATATCCTCGGAGGCAGAACCTACCACGAAGAACACATCGGAACACAATCAACACATGATGATATGCAACAATATGATGCAGGCTATGACATGGCAATATGAATGTGTCTTGGCCTAATGCAAGTTATAATAGAAAGGAATGAACTCATTTGAATCAAAGATTCAAATATTAGCTCATTAAACATGGCCTTAATAGTGCATTTCCTTATTCTGCTTAAAAAGCAAGGTAAACTTGTTTTGTCATGCATGAAACCATTACAGATGGATAGATTGAATTTTTCTGATCGTTTTTCGTATATAAATCTTTGCATTTGGAGCTATGGTTGATTTTCTATGATTTTTAGAAGTTTTGACTATTTTCTGGAATTTCCTGTATAAGAATAATTCCAGTGATTTAATTACTGCGTCAGCATTACGTCAGGGTGACGTCAGTGGTCAACGGGGACGTCCAGGTCAAACCTGATTGGTGGGTCCCGCATGTCAGTAGTTAATTAAGCTAATTATTTTTAGTTAAAACTAATCTGATTTAGTTAACAGAGGGGGCCCACTTGTCATTGACTCAGGGGAGTCAAACTGGGGTCAAACCCCTGGTCGGCGGGGCTAATCCCGTCGGCGTTGAGCCGCCGGCGAGGCCGAGACGGCGGAGGGCTTCGGATTTGGTCCCCTGGTGACCAAATCGACGGCGGAGACGTGCTACGCGTAGCTGGGGCTCGCGCGCATCTAGTGGGGCAAGTGGGAGGAGATGGGGTGGAGCGAGCTCGTCGGAATCGAGCTCGTGGCGGCGGCCGGAGTTCGGGCGGGGTTGGTTTCGAGGCTACGGTGCACGGGAGAAGGAGCTGGTGGTGGCTACGGGTTCCTGGTGCTGCGCTGAGCTCAACGGTGGGCTTGGCTTCGAGCCACTGTGGCTCTGGCCACGACGGCGCCATGGCCGGCGGCGGGGAGCTCTCGGGTGCGGTGGAGGTGGCGGCTACAGGGGCCAAACGAGCACGGGAGCTTGGGGAAAAGGAAGAGGAGCTCACAAGGAGGTCGATGAGCAGCTCAGTGGGCTCGGGGGCGACCGGAGTGAGGCGAATCGATGAACGGCGTCTGGCGGGTACCAAGGTTGAAGACGAGGGCGAAGACGGCGTTCTGCGACGGTTGGAGTCGCGTGGGTCGGCTGGGAGGTGCAGGGCGACGAGGCGGAGCTATTGGGCTCGTCGGAGGGGCGAGGGGGTGGCTCTGGCGGCAACTACGGCAATCGGCGGCGAGGTTCGCGCTCGGCCGTCACGGGGGAGAGTGAGAGAGACGAGGGGGAGAGTGCGAGAGGATGAGAGGGGGACGTGGGGGTCGCGTGGCATCCCTAGACGTCTCCAAGGCATCGGCGGAAGCAGGAGGTGGCCGGCGTGTGGCCGCGGGCGCCGGCCACGCGCTGCGCGTCCTTCTGGCGGGAGGAGGACGACGACTGGCAGCCAGTCGTCTGGGCCGAGCCAGGTGGGCTGGGCCAGCACAGGTAAGGCCCAGGTAGCTTCCCTCTCTCTCTTTTTTTATTTGTTTCTGTTTTTCTATTTAACTGCAACTGTTGGGCTTTAATTAAAATCCTGAAAATAATTGTGGGCTCTGTTTAGATTATTTCCAACAGCAAACATTTATTTCCAGAATTATTTGAGCATTTAAATTATTTTATAGCATTTAAATGCCCAAATTCAAATACTTATGGTTTAATTCAATGACCTTCTGTTGACCTAGAAAATTGTGCACCAATTTTGCCAGAGGTTCTAACCCAAGACAAAGAGGGTGAACTTTTTAGAAGGGCATTTCAGGTTCATTGAAAATAATTTTAGTAAACCCTAGTTGTTTCCAGGGGGTGTTGGGGGTTTCTGCCTTCCCCATTTCAAATTTAAGAGAAATTTAAACATGATGCACACTCTAATGCTTGAACTAGCTAGGGTGTGACACTGGCACAAGCGGTCGAGTATACGGTCCAAACTGGACGGGCCCCTAGGATTCCTTTTGAATGGCTTTTTCTGCTGACCGGATTTAGAACCTCTGAATCCGGCATTAACTGCCGTATCCTCAGCATTGTCGCCGTTAATGCGGCGCTTCTGCTTGTTGCGACGCGACCTGCCACTACTATCCCTGGTATCCGAATTACCAGCGCTCTTGGTCATATTGTTGCTACGAGCAAGCCAACTGTCTTCTCCTGCGCAAAAGCGGGTCATGAGTGTCGTGAGTGCTGCCATAGACTTCGGCTTTTCCTGTCCAAGGTGCCGGGCAAGCCACTCGTCATGGATATTGTGCTTGAAGGCTGCTAGGGCCTCAGCGTGCGGACAGTCGACTATTTGATTTTTCTTTGTTAGGAACCGTGTCCAGAATTGCCTGGCCGATTCTTCTGGCTGCTGAATTACGTGACTTAGGTCATCGACGTCTGGGGGTCGCACATAAGTGCCCTAGAAATTGTCGAGGAATGCGGCTTCTAGGTCCTCCCAACAACTGATTGATCCTGTTGGCAAGCTATTAAGCCAATGCCGAGCTGGTCCTTTAAGCTTGAGTGGGAGGTATTTGATGGCATGGAAATCGTTGCTGCGGGCCATGTGGATATGAAGGAGATAATCCTCGATCCATACCGCAGGATCTGTTGTGCCATCATATGATTCGATATTTACGGGTTTGAAACCCTCGGGGATTTGATGATCCATTATTTCGTCTGTGAACCCTAGTGGGTGTGCGGCGCCTCTGTACTGGGCTATATCACGACCTAGCTCTAATGAGCTTTGTCTACTGTGTTCGGCCCTGCCGAATTTGTGGCCGGCGTGACGGTTACTGTCTCGAGCCGTGGGGCGCCCACGCGATCCGTAGATCGATCTTGTTTGCCTTCCCTTGTCCTCCAACATATCTCGTAAGTCCAGCGCATATTCCCGTGCCTTGGTACGGGGTGCGGCTTGAGTGGAGGGCCGAGAGGCCTCTCTGTCACGGCCATGAGGTGGCCGGTCGGCCGCATCAAGTGCTTCCTCATTTAATCAGGGTAGCAACCTGCGCTTTGGGTAGCTCTTGGAGGGGCGTTCGAGTTTATGCTCTTCGGCCGCAAGGACTTTGGTCCATCTATCGACTAGCAAATCTTGATCAGCTCTAAGTTGTTCCTGTTTTTTCTTGAGGCTTCTTGCCGTGGCCATAAGCCTGCGTTGAAAACGCTCTTGCTCGACGGGATCCTCTGGCACGACGAATTCGTCATCGTCGAGGCTTGCCTCGTCTTAGGAGGGAGGCATATAATTATCGTCCTCGACCTCTCTGTCTGCCGCTTTCTCATGAGGGCTGGTTTCTCCATCCTCCTGTGCTAAATCTTGCTGGAGGGGGTTTTCTTCGGCACTTTCCAGAGTATTATTATCTCCCGTGCTGGAATCATCGTATTTGTTTTGGCGGGATTTTGAGCGGTGCCGCTGACGCCGGCGCTTAGGCTGTTTCTTGGAGGGGTCATCCTCTGCTGTTCCATCGCCATCTCCTTCTTTTGGGGTGTTCACCATGTAAATGTCATATGACGAGGTGGCTTTCTAGGGCCTGGTAGGCGCTGGTTCTTCATCATCTCCTTCATCGGCGTCGATACCGTTGATGTCTTCGGAGTCGAAGTCGAGCATGTCGGTTAAGTCGTCGACAGTGGCTCCAAAGTGGGTGGTGGGTGGGCTTTGAATTTCTTCATTGTCCGTACCCCAACCTTGCTGACCGTAGTCCGGCCAGGGCTCTCCTGATAAAGAGAGAGACTTCAGTTTCTTCAGGATATCGCCGAAAGGCGAGTGCTGAATGTCGTGGTTCTAAGTCTCACAGTAGTGTAGGGGGTAAGTATGGAGAGGCAAGACCTTAGCTATGGAGAAGTTGTAAGCACGCAAGCTTTACGACTTCAGGCCCTTCTCGGAGGAAGTAATAGCCCTACGTCTCGGATCCCGGAGGCGGTCGGCTGGATTATGTGAATATGAGTTACAGAGGTGCGAACCCTTGTCTCGGAGGAGGGGGGTGGCTTATATAGAGTGCGCCAGGACCCCGGCCAGCCCACGTTACAAAGGGTTCAATGTACATTAAGGAAGGGCGTTACTGGTAACGCTAGTAATAAAGTGCTATGATGACCATAAAAGCTACTTAATGACTGACCGTTAGCGTGTGGAGTGACTTCAGGTCTCCTGGCTGTCGAGTAGTTGGATCTTGGTCGAGTGATTGCTTCTTGGTCGAGTGTCTTCGAGTCTGTCGAGTGGAATACCTCCAAGTCGATTGAAAGGTGGTTTCTTCTAGAGATGTCCTTGGGTAGGGCAGTTAGGACAGGTCCATGATCCTACCCTAGGTACATAGCTTCATCATTAGCCCCCGAATTGATCGAGGTTTGAGTGGGGAAGGAGTTGAGAACTTCTCTGACTCATTTTTCATGCCATGAGCATATCTTGTTTCAGATCAATGGACCTGAGTGATGACAGCAACTTCCTTTTCAGTCGCCTTGATCCATTCTTAATTCTTTGTCGAGTGGGTTTCTTTACTTGTAAGGCTCCGAGTGATGGTGCGGAGGAGATCTTTGGTCTGACCAGTTGTTTGCTGCGTGCAGATTTCGTGGCATCCGAATTTTGGGAAGCGCGCGGGACGGGGGAGGCCGCAGTAATCGGATGGGATAGAGCGGAGCCGCCTCGATCCCCGCGCCACCTTTTTCGCCACGTATCGCGCGCGCGGTCGTTACGGGATTTGACAGAGCCACCTGGGCCTACCTGTCAGCCACTCGGAAGCGGCCTGATATAAAGCGCCGGACCGGAGTCTACCGAACAGTGCATCTCATTACCTCTTCTCTTCCTCACGCCCCTCCGCTGCGCTCGCTCACGCCCCAGCGCCACCGCACCGTACGTGTCTCGTTGGCGACAATGGGGAAGGAGAAGACAGCGGCTCTGGAGCGGGCAAAGAAGGCGACAGCAAGGTCGAAGGGGAAGGCGACCAGCTGAGGCAGATCTTCCTCGCGGTCCGGCCTGCCGAGGGGCTGGATCCAGGGCGACTGGATCCACTCGAGGATCTCCCAAGAAGACCTCGACGACTTGGCCGAAGGGGGGCTGATCCCCTACGACTCGGTGCGGCTTCCGGGGAAGGAATCTGAGCCGCAGCCTCGGGAGGGTGAGCGTGTCCTTCTTGCCACCCACGTCGACCGTGGATTTTCCTTGCCCCTCACCCCTTCTTCCGAGGGTTTCTGAACTTCTTTGGGGCACAACTCCGTCATTTTACCCCCAACTCAATCGTTTATCTTGCCGCTTTCATTTCTTTGTGTGAGAACTTCCTGGGTTGTCGGCCTCACTGGGGTCTCTTCAAGCATATTTTCACTTGTCGCTCCCAGACAGTGAAAAAGGCTAATCCGTGTGACAAGAGGACCCAAGTGATCCAGATGTGTGGGGGTCTTGGCATCCAGACGAGAGGGAAAAGCTCCTTTCCGGCCATGATTCTTCCTGACTCAGTTCGCGGATGGCAGTCGACCTGGTTTTACTGTAAAGACCAGTCGATGCCAGGGCAATCGACTGTCCTCCCTCCCTTTACCATGGACTGAGTGAAAAAACCCTCCCCTTTGAAGGTGCTCCCGGAGGAGAAGGCGCACGTGAAGGTGTTGGTCAACCGAGTGGTCCAGCTTATTCGTGACGGGGTCACTGGTATGGATCTCTTGGAGTTCTTCCTTCAGCGGCGCATCCAGCCCCTCCAAGCCCGAGACCATCCGATGTGGATGTATTCGGGTCTTGAATACTCCACTCGGATCCACCCGGAGGAGGTCGACGACGACACACTGGAGAAGTGGTTGTCTGGCATTACCGGGAATAAGGACAATCCCAGGGGAGCCAGGAGAGTCCCTCCATTCGACCAGTCTCACGCACCAGAGCAGGTCTGATTCTGAGTTTTTGCTTGTAATCTAAATTCACTCGCGTAGCTTCCTATATTGCGTCGACTGACTTTGATCTACCTGCTTTCTTTCATGCCATTATTGAAATGTATTCAATGCCCAACGGGGAGCAAGAGCAAGCTCTGGAAGGTGAGGCGAGTGGCGGCGAAACTGGCGAGTGGACTTCCGATGGTGAAGGGGATGGAGGAAGCGACGACTCAAGCGATGGAGAAGAAGTCGAGTCGCCTCCTTGCAGGGAGAGGCGATCCAAGCTTGACCAAGAACGGCCGAGTGCCCGTGACAAGGCAACTGCTCCGGCTGTTCAGTCTTCGAAGCACCCTCGGATCTCTTCACCAACCCCGACTGAGAAGGCGCCAAAGCACCCCAGAGTTGCAGAGCCAAAGACTCGGAAGGCGTTGCCGAAAATCAAGATTGATATCCCCGTCGCTTCCACGTGAGTGCCTCTCTTTGCATTCACTCGATGCTCCGCGCTGTTTGTTTTTCTTGTTTTAACTGGACGAACTTTGGAACTGTCAGCGCTACTACCTCCGGGACCTCAGCTTACTGGGACGAAGATGAGGTGATGGAGGATGCGATCACTTCTCATCCGGGTATGATCCCTGCCATACTGTCTTTATTTTGGTCGATTCAACTGCAACGCGTACCATTGGGTGATGTGATTTTGACGATTGAACTTTGCATAGCTCCCAACGTTATTGACCTCCCTGATGATGATGAAGAGCCCGAGAGGCCTTCGACGAGGAAAAATAGGCGAGCTCCTGCAAGCAAGGCGCTACAGACGACACCGAGGGCGGAACCAGTTGTTCAGGACACTGGCGACGTCAATCGGGGTTCTGTTACCTTCGTTGAGCCGCTATCGAGTGCCTTGCCTTCTTCGTCGACTGCTCAGGCCCCTGTCGACCCGCCTTCAGTTTTTGCGACCCATCATATCCCAGAGGACGAGGTGAATGCTGCTAAGGAAGCCATACGCCAGGCGGGCATTATGATGGAGAAGATGAAGACGGTGCGGGACGCCAGCCAAGCCGCCTATGATGCCAGCTCAGCTCTCCAGAGCAACGTTCAGGTTAGTTGGTCGCCACTTGTTCTGTTAGGATATGTTACCTGAAGATTCTTTCCAAAAACCTTTGCATCTGTACACCCACTGGGTACGTCGATTGAATTTTTGGACTAGTGGGGGCACGCTGAGTGCACCCACTGGGTGTAGTCCCCGAGACTACGGTGGACTGCTGGCAGTCGACTGTAGTCTTTGTATTTTGCCTAATGTATAAACCGAACTGGTAGTTTATCTCTTACACTCGACTTCGGCGGGCCGGTCGAGTGGATCAGAACCGGTGGGGGCACGCTAAGTGCACCCACTGGGTGTAGTCCCCGAGACTATGGTGGACTGCGGGTAGTCGACCGTAGTCTTACTATTTATTGCCTTTGTTGTTTTTGCTGTAAAAATAACTTCTCCCCTTTGATTTCAGAAATCTTGTGATCTTGGAGCTCGCTTTGCTGACTTGGAGAAGTAGCAGATTCAACTGAACCTTGACTTGGAGCTAGCCAGGACAGAGCTGCAAAAGGCCAGAGACGGCGCCGCGGGTAAGACGAGTTTGTCGACTGGTCAGTTTTAGGCTTAGGTACCCTTCTGCTATTTCTGAATCAATCATCATTTCTTTCCAGAAAAACTGAGAGGAGTTCTGGCGAAGAAGGATCAGGATTTGGCCGCTGCTCGTAAGGAGGCTGATGACAAGACCGCTCTGGCCGAACAGAAGCTGGCTTCGGTCGGCCAGTTGGAAGAAGAGAATACCAGGCTGAAGACCGCTCTGAATGACTCCAACAAGGAGTGCTCACGCTGGAAGAAGGTGAATCTCGTCCAGGGCGAGGAAATGGAAGGCATTGCTCGCAGGAGGGATGATCTGGAGAGTTATCTGAGAAGTCTTGCCAAGAAGTTGTTCATCAAGCTTGAAGGTGCACATTCTGTTCCGACTGACTTTTTTTTGAGTCAACTCAGTGTACAAAAATTGACTTATCCTTGGATCGTGAATGCAGAGTTTTGCCAGAACTTTGAAGAGGAGACTGGGAGGATCGAGCCTGGTTTGGATCCAATCAACTCTCCCGTGAAAGATGAAACTGCCATGAATCTGCTCCGTCTGGAATCTCGCATCGATAGTGTCGTGGACTACTTTGCTCGACTGAAGATCGCCATGTCACAGATTGACCCGGCACTTTGGCCAGAGGCTGTGCTCCAAAATGATATTGAGTCCCTAATGACTCGACTAAATGAAATCCCCGACCGAGTGCAGGAGTGGAAGAAGTCTGCTGCTCGGTGTGGCGCTGACGTGGCTCTGTCTTTGGTTCGTGTCCACTGCAAGGAGGTGCGACAGGACAAACTGGCAGCAATCAAGGTCGCCAACACCCAGAAGCATGACTTCCGAACCTTTATGGAGACTTTCATCGCTGCAGCCACTCGGATAGCCGACGGCGTCGACCTGGATGAGTTCGTCGAGCCTGCCAACCCTCCTCCCGCGGAGTGAACAAACTCTTATGTCCCACCTTAAATTTGCCTCGGAATACCGAGTGGTTTTTGTAACCGTTAAAAATTTTCGGGCTGCATGTCTGAGTACTTCAATTTGTGATTTGGAACCTTTGGAATTTACCCGAACTTGGTTTACCGTTGAATATCTTTATGAATCTCTTGCTGAGTGAACTTTTGCATTCATAGCGCAGCTCCGAAGGAGAGGGAAGCAGTCGACCTATGTCTTGTATTTGCGGCGAAGCTCCCCAGGGGAAGGCGGCGATCGACCCACACCCTGTTACTGCAGAGTGGGACGGAGCGCACATTGTATTTGTGGCAAAGCTCCCCAGGAGAAGGTGGCAGTCGACCCGCCCCTCGTCGTCCTTGAGGAATGAGATGTGTTTCGTACTTAGGCGAGTTCTGGACTGCAGCTAAGCCCCCGAGTGGGAGGATTGCTCTCCACTCGGTAGGATTTTTTTTTCAAACTTAGGCGAGTGCCGGACTGCAGCTAAGTCTCTAAGTGAGTGAACTTAGGCGAGTACTGGACTGCAGCTAAGCCCCCGAGTGAGAGGATTGCTCTCCACTCGATAGGATTTTTTTTCAAACTTAGGCGAGTGCCGGACTGCAGCTAAGTCTCTAAGTGAGAGAACTTAGGCGAGTACTGGACTGCAGCTAAGCCCCCGAGTGGGAGGATTGCTCTCCACTCGGTAGGATTTTTTTTCAAACTTAGGCGAGTGCCAGACTGCAGCTAAGTCTCTAAGTGAGAGAACTTAGGCGAGTACTGGACTGCAGCTAAGCCCCCGAGTGGGAGGATTGCTCTCCACTTGGTAGGATTTTTTCAAACTTAGGCGAGTGCCGGACTGCAACTAAATCTCTAAGCGAGAGAACTTAGGCGAGTGCTGGACTGCAGCTAAGCCCCCGAGTGGGAGGATTGCTCTCCACTCGGTAGGATTTTTTCAAACTTAGGGGAAACGGATTCGTAGCTAAGTCTCTAAGTGAGAGAACTTAGGCGAGTACTGGACTGCAGCTAAGCCCCCGAGTGGGAGGATTGCTCTCCACTCGGTAGGATTTTTTCAAACTTAGGCGAGTGCCGGACTGCAGCTAAGTCTCTAAGTGAGAGAACTTAGGCAAGTGCTGGACTGCAGCTAAGCCCTCGAGTGGGAGGATTGCTCTCCACTCGGTAGGATGTTTTCAAACTTAGGCGAAACGGATTCGCAACTAAGCCCCCGAGTGGGAGACTGGCTCGCCACTCAGTAGGAAACTATTTTTACAAACTTAGGTGAAGCGGATTCGCAGCTAAGCCACCCACTGGGGGATTTCTTACGCAAACAAAAAAACAATAATAATCACTGGGAAAATTATAACGCTCTTGTCTTTGATAAATAAACTACAAGAGTTTTTCTTATTACATCTCATCCGAGTGAGAATTTAAGTATAAAAGGGGCGGAGTAGCTCCGCATTCCAGGCTCGTGGCTCATCAATCTGGCGATCGACATTGTAGAGGTGGTATGCTCCATTGTGGAGGACTCTGGTGACTATGAAGGGGCCTTCCCAAGTAGGAGCGAGCTTGTGTGGTTTCTGCTGATCCACTCGGAGGACTAAGTCTCCTTCTTGGAAGGCTCGGCTCTTCACGTTTCTGGCATGGAATCGACGCAAGTCTTGCTGATAGATGGTCGATCGAATCAAGGCAATTTCTCTTTCTTCTTCTAGGAGGTCGACTGCGTCCTGCCGGGCTTGTTCTGCTTCATCTTCTGAGTAGAGCTCGACTCTGGGAGCGTTGTGAAGCAGGTCACTTGGTAAGACTGCCTCGGCTCCATAGACCAGAAAGAATGGGGTTCTTCTGGTCGATCAATTCGGGGTTGTCCTTAATCCCCAAAGGACTAATGGAAGCTCGTCGACCCATGCACCTGCTGCGTGCTTGAGATCGCGCATCAATCGAGGTTTCAGTCCTTTGAGAATTAGGTCATTTTCCCTTTCTGCTTGCCCATTCGACTGAGGGTGAGCGACCGAAGCATAGTCGACCCGAGTGCCCTGAGAGGCGCAAAAGGCCCTAAATTTGTCAGAATCGAAGTTTGACCCGTTGTCGGTGATGATGCTGTGCGGAACTCCATATCTGAATATCAACTCTCTGATGAAACTGATAGCGGTGCAAGCATCAAGATTCTTGATAGGCTTGGCCTCAATCTATTTGGTGAACTTCTCGACTGCTACCAGCACATGAGTGAAGCCGCTCCTGCCTGTTCTCAGTGGTCCTCTTTGGCCATCTCATTGGCTCTTGGCCAGTAGAACCCTGCTCGGTATGCTTTAGCCACAATGGTGCAACAGGACGCATGATGACCACAGGTCCCCGAGTGGATATCGTTAAGGATCATCTGACCTTCTTCTGGTGTAATACACTTCTGGCCGACCCCAGTCGCGCTTTCTCTATATAACTGTCCCTTTATGACTGTACAGGCCTTGGATCGATGGACGATCTGTCGAGCTTCTTCTTCGTCTTCTGGGAGTTCTTTCCTTAGGATGTACGCGATGTATGGTTCTGTCCAGACGGGAGTGATAACCAAGACTTCCATGATCAAGTCGACCACAGCTGGCACTTCAACTTCAGTCAGATCCGTGGCACTTTTTGGCTGCGGGGCCTCTTCAGTGAAGGGATCCTCCTGGACTGATGGTGTGTGGATGTGTTCCAGAAACACATTGTTGGGAATGGCTTCTCTTTTGGAACCTATTTTTGCCAGATCATCAGCTGCTTGATTTTTCAGTCGGGGTATGTGATGAAGCTCTAACCCCTCGAATTTCTTCTCCAGTTTTCTCACTGCATTGCAATAACCAGTCATGGCTGGACTTCTGACATCCCATTCCTTCATCACTTGATTGACCACCAAATCTGAGTCGCCATAGACCATGAGGCGACGGACGCCGAGTGAAATGGCCATGCGCAACCCATATAAAAGTGCTTCGTATTCTGCCTCGTTGTTAGAGGAATCAAAGTGGATTTGAAGAACATATCTGAGTTTATCTCCTCTGGGGGAGACCCAACACCACTCCGGCTCCGAAACCATTTAGCATCTTGGAACCGTCAAAGAACATGGTCCAATGCTCCGAGTGGACCGGAGTCGGCAGTTGCTATTCAATCCACTCGGCGACGAAATCCGCGATTGCCTGGGACTTGATAGCTTTCTTTGCCTCAAACTTGATATCTAGAGGAAGGAGTTCAATCGCCCATTTTGCCACTCGACCAGTTGCATCCCTGTTATGCAAGATCTCTGACAACGAAGCGTCGCTGACGACTGTAATGGAATGATCAGAGAAGTAGTGGGCAACTTTCTTTGTGGTCATATAAATCCCATATATGAGCTTCTTATAATGAGGATATCTTTGCTTTGATGGGGTCAAGACTTCAGAAATATAATACACTGGGCACTGAACTTTGAAGGTTTTCCCTTCTTCTTCCCGCTCGACTGTGAGTACCGTACTGACGACTTGTCCTGTGGCTGCAATGTAAAGCAGCAAAGGCTCCTTGCTGATGGGGGCAGCAAGCACCGGCTAGGTGGAGAGCAGAGCTTTGAGTTCTGCGAACGCTGCTTCAGCTTCAGGAGTCCACTCGAACTTGTCAGACTTCTTCATCAATCGGTAAAGAGGTAATGCCTTTTCACCGAGACGAGATATGAATCGACTTAGGGCGGCCATGCAACCAGTAAGCTTCTGAACATCGTGCACTCGCACAGGACTTTTCATTCGGAGTATAGTACCAACTTTTTCTGGATTGGCGTCGATTCCCCGTTCGGAAATGAGAAAACCGAGTAACTTTCCTCCAGGAACCCCGAATGTGCATTTTGATGGATTAAGCTTGATATCAAACCTTCTGAGGTTGGCAAAGGTTTCAGCAAGGTCAGTCAGCAGGTCGGAACCCTTCCGTGACTTGACCACAATATCATCCATGTACGCCTCCACATTCCGATTGATTTGGGTGAGCAAACACTTCTGAATCATCCTCATGAATGTGACTCCGGCATTCTTGAGGCCGAATGGCATGGTAACATAACAGAAGCACCCGAATGGAGTGATGAAAGCTGTTTTGATCTCGTCAGGTCCATACAGACGAATCTGATGGTACCCGGAATAGGTGTCTAAAAAGACAGTCGCTCACATCCCGCAGTCGAGTCGACTATCTGGTCGATGCAGGGGAGAGGAAAATGGTCTTTCGGGCAGGCCCGATTGATATGTTTAAAGTCAATGCACATGCGAAGTGACTTTTCCTTCTTGGGGACCATGACAACATTGGCGAGCCACTCGGAGTGGTAGATTTCTCGGATGAACTCTGCCGCTAAGAGCCGAGCTACCTCTTCGCCAATGGCCTTTCTCTTCTGGACGGCGGACCGTCGGAGATGTTCCTTGACAGGTTTTATTTTTCAGTCGACTCTTAGGCGGTGCTCAGCCAGCTCCCTGGGAACACCCGGCATGTCAGAGGGCTTCCATGCAAAAATGTCCCAGTTCTCACGGAGGAACTGGATGAGCGCTTCTTCCTATTTGGAGTTGAGTGTTGTCGAGATATGAGTTGGAGCAGCACTGGGGTTGGTCGGGTGGATATGAGCTGTCCTTGTATCGCCAGTCGACTGAAAAGCTGACTCTGTAGCGGGCTTCTTGGCTCGCAACAAATCACTCGGGTCTGCAGTCTTCTGGTATTCCCGCAACTCCACCACTGCCATCTGAGCGTCGGCGATCTTCGAACCTTTCTGAAAACATTCTTCCGTTTTCTTCCGATTGCCCGTAATAGTGATCACACCTTTGGAGCCAGGCATCTTCAATTTAAGATACACATAACACGGTCGGGCCATGAAGCGTGCATAAGCCGGCCTGCCAAAAATAGCGTGGTAGGCACTCTGGAAGTCTACAACTTCAAATGTCAACTTTTCTTTGCGGTAATTCTTGGAATCACCGAAAACCACATCAAGAGCAATCTGGCCGAGTGATGCAGCCTTCTTCCCAGGAATGACTCCGTGGAAACTCATGTTGCTGGCACTGAGTCTGGACATCGGAATGCCCATCCCTTTCAACGTCTCAGCATACAATATGTTCAAACCACTGCCACCATCCATCAAGACTTTGGCCAGTCGAGTGCCTTCAACCACTGGGTCGACCACCAGAGCTTGCCTCCCAGGGGTGGCAATATGCGTTGGGTGATCGGACTGGTCGAACGTGATGGCAGTCTGAGACCATTTCAAATAACTTGGTGTCGCTGGAGCAACCATATTCACCTATCGGTTGATGACTTTCAGGACTTTTGCTCTCAACATCAGCAAAAATCATCAAGGTGGAATTGACTTGAGGGTATCCGTCGTCACTTTCCTCTTTGTCCTCGACCTCGTCCAACTCCTTTTCCTTACCTTTGGGTTGTTTGCCCTGGAACTGCTGGATCAAGAGTCGACACTGTCGAGTGGTATGTTTCGGGTAAATGAAATCACCCTCTTCATCTTTCTTTGTGTGGACGAGACATGGCAAGTCCAACACATCATTTCCGTCCTGGTATTTAACCTTTTTAGGGTTCCAAGGCCCTTTAGGTTTCCCTTTAAACTTTCCTTGGGTTAAAGCCAAGGCTTCCCTGGGAGCCGCTGGCTTGGCTTTCCGCTTCTGTTTCCGATTGGAATTGCCTCCGGGTTCTTGGGCGACTGACTTGAGTTTGCCACTCCTGAGCCGATCTTCATCTTCGCCATTAGCGTACTTGGTGGCAATCTCCATCATTCGATTCAGGGACATATCCCCGGTTCAACCGAATTTCAAATTCAGTTCTCTGTACTTGACGCCTTCCTTGAAGGCACAAATTGCTTGGTGGTCAGGCACATTCTCCACCGAGTGATGTAACGTGATCCACCTCTGGATGTAATCCCTCAAAGTTTCATTTGACTTCTGTACACAAGACCGCAGTTCCGTCAGCCCTGCCGGTCGCTTGCACGTACCTTCAAATGTGGTGACGAACACTCGGGAGAGATCCTCCCAAGTGTAAATGCTGCTAGGTGCTAACTGGTTCAGCCACACTCTGGCCGAGCCCTCCAACATGAGAGGGAGGTGCTTCATGGCCACTTCATCATTGCCGCCGCCGATCTGGACGGCCACTCGGTAATCTTCAAGCCAAGTATCGGGCTTGGACTCGCCAGTGAACTTACTGACTCCATTCGCCAACCTGAAGTTGGGAGGAATCACAGCGGCCCTGATGGATCTACTAAAGCACTCTGGCCCCGAAACATGTACTCTGCTGCTGGTAGGTGCATCTCTGTCGTGACCTTCTCGGTGAGCCCTGTTCTTGTCGACCAAACCCTGGACGAGAATGGATCTCGCGTCAAAGCCTGGCCCTCTGGGGTCGACTGGAATCCTTCGCCCACCACTATGAGGGCGCCTGTCATCCTGCTGGAGAGGCACATACGACCTGCTCCTCAGGGGAGGCGTGGGCACTCGACGTCGACCGTCACGATCGACTCGGTGATCATACTGCTCATGGTTCCCATACTGGTCACGCCGGTCTCCACGTCCCTCACACCTCGGGGGCGATCTCGGGCTGTGAGCCGACTGGACTGTGTCTGCGGCAACGGATCTGCCGTGAATCCTGTTCCGCGACTGAGAAACAGCGGAATTTTGATCTCCTGCTGCCCGGAGTAATGCCCTGATCTGCAGCAAGCCCCTGCCATCCTCCGACTGGGAAGGCTGAATCGACTCCGCTATACGGGCCGCAGCTGCTAAATTCTGAGTCGGAGTTCGATATACCTGCGGGGGCGGGAAGAGCTCACGTCGACTAGATTCGGGAACCCGTTGTCGCGCACGCTTGTCGAGTGCTCGCTAGAGGTTTTCCAGTCGAGTGCGCTCAACCAAGTTTTCCAGGCGCGCGTCCTCCAAGGCGCGAGCCTCGGGGGTCTCTCCAATGATAGGAGTGTGCAGTGCATCCATGTTCCGGTGGCGAAGTTCTTCTCTCTGCAGTGATGTGAGAGGCTCGGGAAGACACTCCTCATGGAGACGTGATGGGTCGCCTCCACCCGCGCCTCCGTTGGTACGGGGAAAACTCGGAGGACTGGGCGGTCCATCGACCATCAGAACCTCCGCCGCCGGATCACTGCTATCGCACTCGGATGCGGTCTCTGCGGAGCCAGTCGAACAAGCCGTAGAGGGATTCGTCGGGCTCAATCGCCGCGACCTGGGGGGTGGCCGACTGACGTGCCACCGTGTGCCTCACCCACCGCTGAAGTCTCGACCGACCGGAACGCTTGCGCCAGCAGGAAACAGGGAGTGAGGACAACACAGCAGCCGACCGATAGGGGGTCGACGGTTGCCGCAGGAGAACGCCACGGACGCACGCGCTAAAGTGTGTTGCCCCGCGAGCAGGGAGTGCGTCCTCGTCGAGCGGAGCCTCCTGGAGCCAAGCAGAGTCGTCGACGATGAACGTGAGCGCGCCGAGACGGATCTCGCGGCCCTCCACTGAAACTCCGTCGAAAACCATGATGATTCAGGTCGGAAAAAAGTCACAACTTCTCCAACAAACGCTAAAACACCGGTCCCACGGTGGGCGCCAACTGTCGTGGTTCTAAGTCTGACAGTAGTGTAGGGGGGTAAGTATGGAGAGGCAAGATCTTAGCTATGGAGAAGTTGTAAGCACGCAAGCTTTACGAGTTCAGGCCCTTCTCGGAGGAAGTAATAGCCCTACGTCTCGGAGCCCGGAGGCGGTCGACTGGATTATGTGAATATGAGTTATAGAGGTGCGAACCCTTGTCTCGGAGGAGGGGGGTGGCATATATAGAGTGCGCCAGGACCCCGGCCAGCCCACGTTACAAAGGGTTCAATGTACATTAAGGCAGGGCGTTACTGGTAACGCTAGTAATAAAGTGCTATGATGACCATAAAAGCTACTTAATGACCGACCGTTAGCGTGCGGAGTGACTTCAGGTCTCCTGGCCGTCGAGTGGTTGGATCTTGGTCGAGTGATTGCTTCTTGGTCGAGCGTCTTCGAGTCTGTCGAGTGGAACACCTCCAAGTCGATGTCCTTGGGTAGGGCAGTTAGGGCAGGTCCATGATCCTACCCTAGGTACATAGCTTCATCACTAAAAGATGTCCGCGGCAGTAAACTCCATGATCGGCGACCAATCAGATTCGATCGGCAGGGGCGCGGAGGGTTTGGAGTCCAGAGAGGAGTCCGACTCCTTGGAGTCACGAGTCTCGCAGAGTACGGGGCTGGTGTTCGGCTCAATCGCCGTTGGGATCACAGCCCCCGAGGTGGCGTCCAACCGCCCATCCTCGATCGGCGCAGTTGGCTCCAAATTAAGGGTCGAAGCTGATGCGGGTGCGGCCTCCAGGGCACTGTTCGGCGGCAGAGCTAGATCATGCTCGTTGGGACAGTGCAGCACGCTCGGTAGTGACTCGAATCCGTCGAAGATCAAGTCCCCGCGGATGTCAGCCGTGTAGTTTAAACTTCCAAATCTGACCTGACGGCCAGGGGCGTAGCTTTCGATCTGCTCCAGACGGCCAAGTGAATTGGCCCGCAGTGCGAAGCCGCCGAAGACGAAGATCTGTCCGGGGAGGAAGGTCTCACCCTGGACTGCATCGCTATTGATGATCGTAGGAGCCATCGAGCCTGACGGCGACGACACAGAGGAACTCTCAATGAAAGCACCAATGTCGGTGTCAAAACCGGCGGATCTCGGGTAGGGGGTCCCGAACTATGCGTCTAGGCCGGATGGTAACAGGAGGCAAGGGACACGAAGTTTTACGCAGGTTCGGGCCCTCTTGATGGAGGTAATACCCTACGTCCTGCTTGATTAATATTGATGATATGGGTAGTACAAGAGTAGATCTACCATGAGATCGAAGAGGCTAAACCCTAGAAGCTAGCCTATGGTATGATTGTTGTTGTGTATGTTGTCCTACGGACTAAAACCCTCCGGTTTATATAGACACCGGAGAGGGTTAGGGTTACACAAAGTCGGTTACAATGGTAGGACATCTGCATATCCGTATCGCCAAGCTTTCCTTCCACGCCAAGGAAAGTCCCTTCCGGACACGGGACGAAGTCTTCAATCTCGTACCTTCATAGTCCAGGAGTCCGGCTGAAGGTATAGTCCGGCCATCCGGACACCCCCTAATCCAGGACTCCCTCAGTAGTAATTTCAACAAAATTTCTACGCACACACAAGATCATGGTGATGCATAGCAACGAGAGGGGAGAGTGTTGTCTACGTACCCTCGTACACCGAAAGCAGAAGCGTTAGCACAAAGCGGTTGATGTAGTCGTACGTCTTCATGGCACGACCGATCAAGCACCGAAACTACGGCACCTCCGAGTTTAGCACACGTTCAGCTCGATGACGATCCCCGGACTCTGATCCAGTAGAATGTCGGGGAAGAGTTCCGTCAGCACGACGGCATGGTGATGATCTTGATGTTCAACCGTTGCAGGGCTTCGCCTAAGCACCGCTATAATATTATCGAGGATTATGGTGGAGGGGGGCACCGCACACGGCTAAGAGATCAATGATCAATTGTTGTGTCTTTGGGGTGCCCCCTGCCCCCGTATATAAAGGAGCAAGGGAGGAGGAGGCCGGCCCTAGGAAGGGGGCACGCCAAGTGTCGAGTCCTACTAGGACTCCCTAGTCCTAGTAGGATTCCACCTCCCATATGGAATAGGAAAAGAGGAAGGGAAAAGGAGAAGGAAGGAAGGGGGCGCCCCCCCCTTCCCTAGTCCAATTCGGACCAGACCAAGGGGAGGGGTGAGTCCACCCTTGAGGCCCTTTTCCTTCTTTCCCGTATGGCCCAATAAGGCCCAATACGTATTCTCGTAACTCTCCGGTACTCCGAAAAATACCCGAATATAGTCGTCCAATATATCGATCTTTACGTCTCGACCATTTCGAGACTCCTCTACATGTCCCCGATCTCATCCGGGGCTCCGAACTCCTTCGGTACATCAAAACTCATAAACTCGTAATATAACTGTCATCGAAACTTTAAGCGTGCGGACCCTACGGGTTCGAGAACTATGTAGACATGACCGAGACACGTCTCCGGTTAATAACCAATAGCAGAACCTGGATGCTCATATTGGCTCCCACATATTCTACGAAGATCTTTATCGGTCAGACAGCATAACAACATACGTTGTTCCCTTTGTCATCGGTATGTTACTTGCCCGAGATTCGATCATCGGTATCTCAATACCTAGTTCAATCTCGTTACCGGAAAGTCTCTTTACTCGTTCCGTAATACATAATCCCGCAACTAACTCATTAGTTGCAATGCTTGCAAGGCTTATAGTGATGTGCATTACCGAGTGGGCCCAGAGATACCTCTCCGACAATCGGAGTGACAAATCCTAATCTCGAAATACACCAACCCAACACGTACCTTTAGAGACACCTGTAGAGCACCTTTATAATCACCCAGTTACGTTGTGACGTTTGGT
The DNA here is from genome assembly GCF_056163025.1 of Triticum urartu. Lineage (NCBI taxonomy): Eukaryota > Viridiplantae > Streptophyta > Magnoliopsida > Poales > Poaceae > Triticum > Triticum urartu. The sequence goes on from NC_141876.1 coordinate 564,654,686, forward strand.
AGCACACAAAGTGTTCCTCCGGTAAACGGGAGTTGCATAATCTCATAGTCATAGGAACATGTATAAGTCATGAAGAAAGCAATAGCAATAAACTAAATGATCAAGTGCTATGCTAACGGAATGGGTCAAGTCAATCACATCATTCTCCTAATGATGTGATCCCGTTAATCAAATGACAACTCTTTGTCTATGGCTAGGAAACAAAACCATCTTTGACCAACGAGCTAGTCCAGTAGAGGCATACTAGTGACACTCTGTTTGTCTATGTATTCACACATGTATCATGTTTCCAGTTAATACAATTCTAGCATGAATAATAAACATTTATCATGATGTAAGGAAATAAATAATAACTTTATTATTGCATCTAGGGCAAATTTCCTTCAGTCTCCCACTTGCACTAGAGTCAATAATCCAGTTCACATCGCCATGTGATTTAACACCAATAGTTCACATCACCATGTGATTAACACCCATAGTTCACATCGACATGTGACCAACACCCAAAGGGTTTACTAGAGTCAATAATCTAGTTCACATCGCTATGTGATTAACACTCAAAGAGCACTAAGGTGTGATCATGTTTTGCTTGTGAGAGAAGTTTAGTCAACGGGTCTGCCACATTCAGATCCGTAAGTATTTTGCAAACTTCTATGTCAACAATGCTCTGCACAGAGCTACTCTAGCTAATTGCTCCCACTTTCAATATGTATCCAGATTGAGATTTAGAGTCATCTGGACCAGTGTCAAAATTTGCATCGACGTAACCCTTTACGACGAACCTTTTTGTCACCTCCATAATCGAGAAACATATCCTTATTCCACTAAGGATAATTTGACCGTTGTCCAGTGATCTACTCCTAGATCACTATTGTACTCCCTTGCCAAAAATAGTGTAGGGTATACAATAGATCTGGTACACAGCATGGCATATTTTATAGAACCTATGGCCAAGGCATAGGGAATGACTTCCATTCTCTCTCTATCTTCAGTTGTGGTCGGGTTTTGAGTCTTACTCAACTTCACACCTTGTAACACAGGCAAGAACTCCTTCTTTGACTATTCCATTTTGAACTACTTCAAAATCTTGTCAAGGTATGTACTCATTGAAAAACTTATCAAGCGTCTTGATCTATCTCTATAGATCTTGATGCTCAATATGTAAGCAGCTTTACCGAGGTCTTTCTTTGAAAAAAACTCCTTTCAAACATTCCTTTATGCTTTGCAAAATAATTCTACATCATCTCTGATCAACAATATGTCAAACATATACTTATCAGAAATGCTGTAGTGCTCCCACTCACTTTCTTGTAAATACAGGATTCACCGCAAGTCTGTATAGAACTATATGCTTTGATCAACTTATCAAAGTGTATATTCCAACTCTGAGATGCCTGCACCAGTCCATAGATGGATCGCTGGAGCTTGCATATTTTGTTAGTACCTATAGGATTGACAAAACCTTCTGGTTGCATCATATACATCTCTTCTTTAATAAATCCATTAAGGAATGCAGTTTTGTTTATCCATTTGCCAGATTTCATAAAATGCGGCAATTGCTAACATGATTTGGATAGACTTAAGCATAGATACGACTGAGAAACTCTCCTCATAGTCAACACCTTAAACTTGTCGAAAACCTTTTTGCGACAATTCTAGCTTTGTAGATAGTAACACTACTATCAGCGTCTGTCTTCCTCTTGAAGATCCATTTAATCTTAATGGCTCACCGATCAATGGGCAAGTCAATCAAAGTCCATACTTTGTTCTCATAAATGGATCTCATCTCAGATTTCATAGCCTCAAGACATTTCGCGGAATCTGGGCTCATCATTACTTCCTCATAGTTCATAGGCTCATCATGGTCAAGTAACATGACCTCCAGAACAGGGTTACCGTACCACTCTGGTGCAGATCTCGCTCTGGTTTACCTACGAGGTTCGGTAGTAACTTGATCTGAAGTTACATGATCATCATCATTAGCTTCCTCACTAATTGGTGTAGTAGTCACAGGAACAGAATTATGTGATGAACTACTTTCCAATAAGGGAGCAGGTACAGTTACCTCATCAAGTTCTACTTTCCTCCCACTCACTTCTTTCGAGAGAAACTCCTTCTCTAGAAAGGATCCATTCTCAGCAACGAATATCTTGCCTTGATCTGTGATAGAAGGTGTACCCAACATTTTCTTTTGGGTATCCTATGAAGACGCACTTCTCCGATTTGCGTTTGAGCTTATCAGGTTGAAACTTTTTCACATAATCATTGCAATCTCAAACTTTAAGAAACGACAGCTTAGGTTTCTCGCCAAACCATAGTTCATACGGTCTCGTCTCAACGGATTTAGTGGTGCCCTATTTAACGTGAATGTAGTTGTCACTAATGCATAACCCCAAAACGATAGCGGTAAATCAGTAAGAAACGTCATAGATCGCACCATATCTAATAAAGCATGGTTACAACGTTCGGACACACCATTACATCTATGGTGTTCCAGGTGGCGTGAGTAGTGAAACTATTTCACATTGTTTTAACTGAAGGCCAAACTCGTAACTCAAATATTTTACTTCTGCGATCATATCGTAGAAACTTTTATTTTGTTACCATGATTCTCCACTTCACTCTGAAATTCTTTGAACTTTTCAAATGTTTCAGACTTGTGTTTCATCAAGTACATATACTCATATCTGCTCAAATCATCAGTGAAGATCAGAAAATAATGATACCTGCCGCGAGCTTCAATATTCATCGGACCACATACATCAGTATGCATGATTTCCAACAAATCTGTTGCTTGCTGCATTGTTCCGGAGAATGCAGTCTTAGTCATCTTGCCCATGAGGCATGGTTCGCAAGCATCAACTGATTCATAATCAAGTGATTCCAAAAGTCCATCAGCATGGAGTTTCTTCATGCGCTTTACACCAATATGACCTAAACGGCAGTGCTACAAATAAGTTGCACTATCATTATTAACTTTGCATCTTTTGGTTTCAATATTATGAATATGTGTATCACTACGATCGATATCCAACAAACCATTTTCGTTGGTGTGTATGACCATAGAAGGTTTTATTCATGTAAACAGAACAACAATTGTTCTCTAACTTAAGTGAATAACCGTATTGCAATAAACACGATCAAATCATATTCATGCTCAACGCAGACACCAAATAACATTTATTTAGGTTCAACACCAATCCCGAAAATATAGGGAGTGTGCGATGATGATCATATCAATCTTGGAACCACTTCCAACACACATCGTCACTTCACCCTTAACTAGTCTCTGTTCATTCTGCAACTCCCGTTTCGAGTTACTACTCTTAGCAACTGAACCAGTATCAAATACCGAGGGGTTGCTACGAACACTAGTAAAATACACATCAATAATCTATATATCAAATATACTTTTGTTCACTTTGCCATCCTTCTTATCCGCCAAATACTTGGGGCAGTTCCACTTCCAGTGACCAGTCCCTTTGCAGTAGAAGCACTTAGTCTCAGGCTTAGGACCAGACTTGGGATTCTTCACTTGAGAAGCAACTTGCTTGCCGTTCTTCTTGAAGTTCCCCTTCTTCCCTTTGCCCTTTCTCTTGAAACTAGTGGTCTTGTCAACCATCAACACTTGATGTTTTTGTTGATTTCTACCTTTGCCAATTTTAGCATCGCGAAAAGCTTGGGAATTGTTTTCGTCATCCCTTGCATATTATAGTTCATCATGAAGTTCTACTAACTTGGTGATGGTGACTAGAGAATTCTATCAATCACTATTTTATCTGGAAGATTAACTCCCACTTGATTCAAGCGATTGTAGTACCAAGACAATCTGAGCACATGCTCACTGCTTGAGCTATTCTCGTCCATCTTTTGGCTATAGAACTTGTTGGAGACTTCATATCTCTCAACTCGGGTATTTGCTTGAAATATTAACTTCAACTCCTGGAACATCTCATATGGTCCATGGCGTTCAAAACATCTTTGAAGTCCCGATTCTAAGCCGTTAAGCATGGTGGACTAAACTATCAAGTAGTCATCATATTGAGCCAGCCAAACGTTCATAACGTCTGCATCTGCTCCTGCAATAGGTCTGTCACCTAGCAGTGCATCAAGGACATAATTCTTCTGTGCAGCAATGAGGATAATCCTCGGATCACGGATCCAATCCGCATCATTGCTACTAACATCTTTCAACTTAGTTTTCTCTAGGAACATATCAAAAATAAACAGGAGCAACATCGCGAGCTATTGATCTACAACATAGATATGCTAATACTACCAGGACTAAGTTCATGATAAATTAAAGTTCAATTAATCATATTACTTAAGAACTCCCACTTAGATAGACATCCCTCTAATCTTCTAAGTGATCACGTGATCCATATCAACTAAACCATGTCCGATCATCACGTGAGATGGAGTAGTTTCAATGGTGAACATCACTATGTTGATCATATCTACTATATGATTCACGCTCGACCTTTCAGTCTCCGTGTTCTGAGGCCATATCTGTTATATGCTAGGCTCGTCATGTTTAACCTGAGTATTCCGCATGCGCAACTGTTTTGCACCCGTTGTATTTGAATGTAGAGCCTATCACACCCGATCATCACGTGGTGTCTCAGCACGAAGAACTTTCGCAACGGTGCATACTCAGGGAGAACACTTATACCTTGATAATTTAGTGAGAGATCATCTTATAAAGCTACCGTCAAACTAAGAAAAATAAGATGCATAAAAGATATACATCACATGCAATAAATATAAGTGATATGATATGGCCATCATCATCTTGTACTTGTGTTCTCCATCTCCGAAGTACCGTCATGATCACCATCGTCACGGCGCGACACCTTGATCTCCATCGTAGCATCGTTGTCGTCTCGCCAATCTTATGCTTCCACGACTATCGCTACCGCTTAGTGATAAAGTAAAGCATTACAGCGTGATTGCATTGCATACAATAAAGCGACAACCATATGGCTCCTGCCAGTCGCCGATAACTCGGTTACAAAACATGATCATCTCATACAATAAAATATAGCATCATGTCTTGACCATATCACATCACAACATGCCCTGCAAAAACAAGTTAGACGTCCTCTACTTTGTTGTTGCAAGTTTTACGTGGCTGCTACTGGGCTTAGCAAGAACTGTTCTTACCTACGCATCAAAACCACAACGATAGTTTGTCAACTTGGTGTTGTTTTAACCTTCGCAAGGACCAGGCATAGCCACACTCGATTCAACTAAAGTTGGAGAAACTGACACCCGCCAGCCACCTGTGTGCACAGCATGTCGGTAGAACCAGTCTCGCGTAAGCGTACGCGTAATGTCGGTCCGGGCCGCTTCATCCAACAATACCGCCGAACCAAAGTATGACATGCTGGTAAGCAGTATGACTTATATCGCCCACAACTCACTTGTGTTCTACTCGTGCATATAACATCAACGCATAAAACCAGGCTCTGATGCCACTGTTGGGGAACGTAGTAATTTCAAAAAAATTCCTACGCACATGCAAGATCATGGTGATGCATAGCAATGAGAGGGGAGAGTGTTGTCTACGTACCATCATAGACTGAAAGCGGAAGCGTTAGCACAATGTGGTTGATGTAGTCGTACGTCTTCACGGCTCGACCGATCAAGCACTGAAACTACGGCACCTCCGAGTTCTAGCACACGTTCAGCTCGATGATGATCCCCGGACTCCGATCCAGCAGAATGTCGGGGAAGAGTTCCGTCAGCACGACGGCGTGGTGACGATCTTGATGTTCTACCGTCGCAGGGCTTCGCCTAAGCACCGCTACAATATTATCGAGGATTATGGTGGAGGGGGTCACCGCACACGGCTAAGAGATCAATGATCAATTGTTGTGTCTTTGGGGTGTCCCCCTACCCCCGTATATAAAGGAGCAAGGGAGGAGGAGGCCGGCCCTAGGAGGGGGCGCGCCAAATGTGGAGTCCTACTAGGACTCCCTAGTCCTAATAGGATTCCACCTCCCATATGGAATAGGAAAAGAGGAAGGGAAAAGAAGAAGGAAGGAAGGGGGCCCCCTTCCCTAGTCCAATTCGGACCAGACCAAGGGGAGGGGTGCGGCCACCCTTGAGGCCCTTTTCCTTCTTTCCCGTATGGCCCAATAAGGCCCAATACGTATTCCCGTAACTCTCCGGTACTTCGAAAAATACCCGAATCATTCGAAACCTTTCCGATGTCCGAATATAGTCATCCAATATATCGATCTTTACGTCTCGACCATTTCGAGACTCCTCGTCATGTCCCCGATCTCATCCGGGACTCCGAACTCCTTCGGTACATCAAAACTCATAAACTCATAATATAACTTTCATCGAAACTTTAAGCGTGAGGACCCTACGGGTTCGAGAACTATGTAGACATGACCGAGACACGTCTCCGGTCAATAACAAATAGTGGAACCTAGATGCTCATATTGGCTCCCACATATTCTATGAAGATCTTTATCGGTCAGACCGCATAACAACATACGTTGTTCCCTTTGTCATCGGTATGTTACTTGCCCGAGATTTGATCGTCGGTATCTCAATACCTAGTTCAATCTCATTACCGGCAAGTCTCTTTACTCGTTCTGTAATACATAATCCCGCAACTAACTCATTAGTTGCAATGCTTGCAAGGCTTATAGTGATGTGCATTACCGAGTGGGCCTAGAGATACCTCTCCGACAATCGGAGTGACAAATCCTAATCTAGAAATACGCCAACCCAACAAGTACCTTCGGAGACACCTGTAGAGAACCTTTATAATCACCCATTTATGTTGTGACATTTGGTAGCACACAAAGTGTTCCTCCGGTAAACGGGAGTTGCATAATCTCATAGTCATAGGAACATGTATAAGTCATGAAGAAAGCAATAGCAATAAACTAAACGATCAAGTGCTATGCTAACGGAATGGGTCAAGTCAATCACATCATTCTCCTAATGATGTGATCCCGTTAGTAAAATGACAGCTCTTTGTCTATGGCTAGGAAACATAACCATCTTTGATCAACGAGCTAGTCAAGTAGAGGCATACTAGTGACACTCGGTTTGTCCATGTATTCACACATGTATCATGTTTCCGGTTAATACAATTCTAGCATGAATAATAAACATTTATCATGATATAAGGAAATAAATAATAACTTTATTATTGCCTCTAGGGCATATTTCCTTCAAGAACAATGTCTACTGAGAGGGGACAAACACCAGCAAACAAGAAAGAACACAATAAATGCAATGCAACAATATGATGCATGATCATGGTATGGCAATATGCTGTGATTTGGGCTAATGCAATAGAAAGTTATTTTAATTGAAGTGGAATCCAAAAGTACATCATATTCCAACTCCAAACCTATTGTCAAATTTGCCCTAATATGTTTCATCCTAAATAGTGAGGTTAACTTGCTCAAACAAGCATGCAAATGCCATAAACATATACTTTGGATTTCTCTAATAATTTTTCATATATAAATTATTTCATTCTGAGTTATAGACTAATTTCTGTGAATTTTTGAAGTTTATACTATTTTCTGGAATTTCCTGGTTATTTTAAATTAGACTAAAACTAGAAAATGCATTACTACGTCAGCATGACGACTGCATGATGTCAGAAGGTTAACAGCGCCATTCTAGGTCAAACCTGATGGCTGGGACCCACACGTCAGTGTCTTAGGGCTAGTTTGGGTGGATGACAGGTGGGCCCGGTCAATGCTGACTAGGCCAAGGTTAGAGCTGACACGTGGGGTCCATGGCATTAGCACTAATCTAACAGAAAAAATTAGACTAACCTAATTAGGCTCAAGGGCCAACATGGCAGTGGCTCAAGGGGGTGTTTAGAGTGGTCATTAGTAGCTAATGAGACTGCCACATCAGCTCGTCGGCGTTTAGCCGCCGGTGACCGTTTGCCACAGCAGACGGGCGTGAGAAACACGCCACAGAGGGTGGTTTTGCATGCAGGTTAGTGTGTTAGGGAGCTGGTGGTGCGGCGCTTCTGTTGGTAGCCTCGGGGCTGCCAGGGATGGACGGAATCGAGCCCGGCGACGAGGTCAAGCGTCGGCGGAGCTTCGGGTTCAAGGCAGGCATCGCTAAGGGACACGGCGAGAGTAGACGAGGGGCTATACGGGTTCCTGGGATCACCAAGAACACGCCAAGGGCATGTCTACGAGCAGAGGAGCTCGGGGACTACGCATGCAATGACAATGGCGGACGGCGGCGCGGGAGCTCGCGAGGTAGCAGCTGCATCACGAACTAGAGCAAGGGGCGGAGGGGAAACGGAGAGGAGCTCACGGCGCACACGCAGAGCAGAATAGCGAGCTCAGGGAGGCACGGATGGCATCATGGTGTTGCCGGCGATCTCGGCGGCTGGAGGGAGAAGAAAGTGACGTAGACGGCAATGCAGGGCGGCTGAGCTCACGTCGAGGAAGAAGAGGTGGTCGTGGGGGATCTTCTGGACATGGAGAGAGGTTTAGGAGGAGGCGGTGGCTACGGTGAACGGCGTCGGTGGCGACGAGCCCTGCTCAGTGGAGAGAGAGGGGGATCCAGGGGAGGGGAAGGACGAGGGGAGCGAGGGAGAGGACTAGGGGGTTGCATGGCGATGTCCAGGGCCTCCAGGGCGTTGAGGGGCAGCTAGGCAAGCAGGAGGTGGCCGACGCGCGGTGGCCACACACCCCTGCTCCTACTGGCAGGAGGTTAGGGACAGTTGTGAGTTGGGCTGGGCCTCAGCCACAATGTTGGGCCGCCAGGTGAGTGGGCTTCCAAGTAAGGCGAGGTTAGTTTCCTTTCTCTCTCTCTCTCTCTATCTCTCTCTCTTTTCTGTTTTCTATTTAGTTCAATCTGTTTGGTTTGATTCAAAGGCCAAACCACTTTCATAAATTCTGAAAATATTCATGGGCTCTCTCTGAGTTATTCCATATGCCCAAAAATAAATCCAGAAGTATTGAAGTTATAACTTATTTTATAGCATTTATTAGCTCCAATTCAAATAGGTAGTGAGTTAATTCAAAAATCCAAAAATGTCCTAGAAATATATTCATCATTTTTGGCAGAGGTTTCCACCTTAACCAGAAATCATGAACTTTTCTTAAGGGCATTTTGGGCTCACTGAAGATTATTTTACGTTGAATCTATTTGATTTGATCTGGTGCTAGGGTTTGAACAATCCCCATTTCAAGTTTAAATACAATTTAAACATGATGCAACACATGACTAGCTAGCCCAGAGAATACCAGAACTAGGGATGTGATAGAAGCAATGCAAGACAAAATGGAGCTGTGAAGGGTGCGAATCGATTGGCTCACGTGTGATGACCACTGGAGCAATCCACTCAGGTACTACGTTAAAAAATTCTTGCAAACACGGCCTGTTACACTGTTAGTAGGTGACCGTGTGCTTGGCTCTTCGCCTCTTCCGAAAGTTGAACAATGATGATGGTACTATAGTGTAGATACTTCCGGTAATCTGGCACCGAATGAACTGTTGCACGTCCACTGCCTGTATTAAGCGCACTATCGTAAAGAAAAAGCTCCTCCTCGTCCTGCGAGCCACCGCGCGCGCGTGAGCGATAGAAGGGCTCATACTAGTAGTAGTAAGCAAAGCTTCTCCTCGTTTGCGAGTAGACCAAACACATCAAAAGTAGTGCATTAGTCTCCAAAAGGGGTTGACCATGTCCATGGCTACCATCCTGTGCTCCGTCATTCATTGTGTGCTTCTCGTCGTTCTATGAGATTACGGAACACATCAAAGTTAATACGTATTTAGTACTCTCTCCAAAAAGGGCCGACCATGTTCATGGCTACCATCTCGTGCTCCATCATTGAGTACATGCACTATTCACGTGCCATCGAGGAGGAAAAATATTGCGTAGTACTAGGTGCCATCGTAGTGCATGACTCACTTACGCACTGCTTATCTCCATTTTCTTGCATGACAAATGCACCTTGATGCTAGATGTCCCACGTGTTGGCAAAAGGATGAACGAAGCTCATGTAAAAAAAGAGTGGAAGAACATAGATTCCCGACGACCGAGAAGGAGCAATGAACCTCGTGGTGGAGCATTTGCACTCATAATATTTTATATTATTCAGCTATATAAAATCAACCAATCATCTCCACAGTGGACCGGAAGAGTACGAAACACGGCAGCCCAGTGTAGTTACATCATACTGTATACGGCCAACCCACGCTCTCACCATATTTCCTGGCCTCCGTGCGACACCTAGCTCTAGTAATCCACCAGCCCATATCGCTTCTCGCTCCTCGTCTCTCTCAAACTGCGGCGGGCTGGCGTTTTTGCCGTCTATTGAGGTCGGTTAACTCATGACATGTTAGCGATATGCCAAGAGCATTCTAAAAAAATTACTATACTCTATTGTTATGCCAAGAAGAGGAAGCACTTTGACCGACGGACCAAACAAGACATGCATGTCGTGCCGTGAGTGGGTCTAGTTTTTTGTTTTGAACTTGTTTGGTGTAGTAGTAACACTTAGTTTTGACTATTGATAAGATTTTATATAGGGCCTAATGTATTCTTCGAGGTTGCCTTTGACTGTTGATAAGATTTTATATAATTTGAAAATTATATCATTCGAAGATCCTTTCACGTATGAATTTGACTGTATGCTTTGAGCAACTTGCATGTCCTATACTGCTCCTGTTTGGATACTCTAACTTAGCTAGAGGTTAGACTAACTCATGACTAACCTTGAACTAACTGTAGCCAAAGAGGTGTTTGGATGACAGGGTTAGATTGACAATAAATGCACTTGATGGAGAGAGAAAAGTGATTTTTCAGTGGGCCCAATGAGAACTATCTCCAATTAGCACCTCTTGGGTGGGATAGTTTTTTGGTGGGATCTATGCAACTTGCTCCAATTTAACCCTCATGTTTGGATACTTTAGGGCTATTTGAGCCCCAACTAGATCAAAATAACTCTAACCCATGGATCCAAATAGGGACAAAGTTAGTCTCAGAAAACGCATTAAGCCCTATATACATGGACAAATAGAGTACATGATACTAGCAAACGCTCACCATTAGTAGTAGTTCATTGGTTGGTTTTGATTTTTGATTCAGTTGTTGTGCTGCTACGTACTGTCCAATATTCGCGTGTGGTTGTTTCTAGAATAAAAAAAAGGAGTACTCCCTCCGTCTAGGTGTGTAAGTCACCTAAGGTGGAGCAGCGCGACCTAGGTGGCTGTGGATTGGAAGAGGCCAAAGAATCCGACCGAAAATTCTTCCAATCACCGTGCCACTTTTTTCCTCCTAAACCAAACAGAGATTAGCAATGAATCCCTAATTAATAGGGCTGCCATTCCAGGAAACCGGTGCAGGCCCATTGACGTGCATGCAAACTGGGGTCAATCCCTCCCCTAATCAACGTGTTCCTTCTCTGCATGCATAGGTCGCTCATTCTCTCCCGCATTAACTTCCTACCCCACGTGTTTCGGCCAAAAAATTTGCTCGCTGATGAACGAGGCAGTGAGGGGAACAAGGACAGAATTTAATGCATTGCGCCTAAGTGTTTTCGGAATATCTGATTTTTGTAAGGTGACTTACACACATAGACGTAGGGAGTAGTACTTACTGTGGGAAAGGTGAAGTGATGGTTGCTTCGCCCGAGAAACTTATTACTCTGGGAATATGGGAGTACCAGTGGATTCAACGAACAGAGAAATGATGGATGCTTCATCTGAGCAACTTACTGTGGCGAAGGTGGGGCTCTGTGATTTGACTGCTCACTAATCATTACTACTGCGGCGCAACGACCCGGGTGAATCTTTCCATGCAGTTGTGCGCTCAATATTGCTGCATGGCAGGTGGAGACGGATGAAGGATGTCCCACATGCCGGTGAAACGAAGTTGAATTGTTTCTGGCATTGCTATCAATCCTTCAGGATGTGTTTATATGTATGCATAATTTTAATGAAATTGTACTGTGATGCTATGAAGGTTTCAACTTTGGTTCCCGCAGGAAAAAAAGTTTCAACTTAGGATTCATGTGTCCTCTTGCCTCAAGATTATCTCGTTACAACATTGCATCAAATACAAATGAAACTACCATGGCTGCTAATGCATCTCAATGGTTCGCATATCAGCGCCAATATTCACATCACAACTGAAGACAAAGTTGTGAGAAGGTGTACAAATAAAGAAAATATATATTTGATTGATGTTGTTCGTAGGCATGGCTCCCTTTCCTGGGCACAATGTTCATTGGTTGATAGCTAGTTTCACCCAGCAATGTAGCCGAAAAAGAGGTGTATGGGGGACATCACAATCCGATCATTTTGTGCAGCTCCACTAAAATCGAGCTGACCATCCCTGTTTGCAAAGATATCCAATCAGTGTGATTATAATAATAGTGGAACTAGATGATTAAACATAACTCACACAAATAGGCACCTGCTTGTTGGAGAAGATTAGGCACGGAGTTGGATGAGGAGGATAGCAAAACCAATCTCCCTTTCTACAGTCCCACAAAAATGTAAAAACGTTGCCTGTGTGACATTTGGGCGGAACTGCACAAAACACTTAAGAAAAAGTGATTTGTGTAGTTCACCAAAAGGTCGCAATAGCAATGAGGTGAAATGGATAGCCCTGTTTGCAAAAGGAGGTAGAAAGGAAACAAATATTGTCTAATAACACGAGTTGAAGACACATACACCGACAAAAAATAAGCATATTCCGTGTAATAAGGGAAAGATAGTAGCATGGTGGTTTATCAAAAATGGTTTGAGGACTAGATTGCAAGATGGAAAGTACGCCGATCGAGACACGTGATACGTCTCCAATGTATCTATAATTTATGAAGTATTCATGCCAAGTTTACAATAGTTTTATATGATTTTGGTATGATTTGATTAGAACTAACCCGGACTGACGCTGTTTTCAGCAAAGCTACCGTGGTGTTGTTTTTGTGAAGAAATAAAAGTTCTCGTAATGCGATGAAAATCAATGGAGAATTTTTCTGGAAAATATAAAAAATACTAGAACAAAAATCTACCGGAGGGGAGTGCCGTTGGCCCCACGAGGGTGGGGCGCGCCCCTGTGCCTCGTGGACTTCCCGTGGGGCCCCCTGACTTGTTCTCGACGCCAACCTCTCCTATAAATGCCCAAACCTCCAGAAAATAACCTAGATCGGAAGTTTCGCCACCGCAAGCCTCTGTAGCCACGAGAAATCAATCTAGGCCCTCTCTGGCACCCTGCCGGAGGGGGCCATCATCACCGGAGGCTATGGAGGAGAATCCCCGAGGGGTTATCATCACCATGAAGGCCAAGGACTAGAGGGAGAACCTCTCACCATCCAGGGGGAGGCCATGGAGGAGGAAGCACAAGGGGGAGAACCTCTCCTCCTCTCTCTTGGTGGCGCCGGAGTGCCATCAGGAGGGGAATCATCGCCGCGGTGATCGTCTTCATCAACATCACCATCCTCATCTCTTTTATGTGGTCCACTCTCCCGCACCCCGCTATAATACCTACTTGAACATGGTGCTTTATGCCACATATTATGATCCAATGATGTGTTGACATCCTATGATGTTTTGAAGAGATATCCTTTGTCTTTGGGTTGACTGTTGATCTAGATTGGTATGAGTTGTATGTTTTATTTTGGTGCTATCCTATTGTGCCCTCCGCGTCGCACAAGCGTGAGGGATTCCCACTGTAGGGTGTTGCAATACGTTCATGATTCGCTTATAGTGGGTTGCTTGAGTGACAGAAGCATAAACCCGAGTAAGGGGGTTGTTGCGTATGGGATAAAGGGGACTTGATGCTTTAATGCTATGGTTGGGTTTTACCTTAATGATCGTTAGTAGTTGCAGATGCTTGCTAGAGTTCCAATCATAAGTGCATATGATCCAAGAAGAGAAAGTATGTTAGCTTATGCCTCTCCCTCATATGAAATTGCAATAGCACCCACCGGTCTTGTTAACGATTGCCTAGGATAATTCTGCACACCGACCCATCATTATTCCACACTCGCTATTTATAATATTTAGTAATATATTCTAACTTTATGATAACAGCACCTACTTTTATATTTTAGCTCTCCAATATCATACAAAGTGTCGGTGTACTAGAGTAAGGGTACCCTAGTATCCCGAACTTGTGCACGGGCAGTCGCAGCATCCCGCGGCAAGGCTTGCCAGGTGACCGCCAAGGTCCTCCGTGGTTCCTTTGGAGCCATTCAAGAACAAAGTGTCCAAGCCAAGAAGACAAGACCCCGGCAGGAGGAGCTCGCCGGGAAGGCTGACAAAAGCATCCCAAGACCCCGGCAAGAGGAGCTTGTCGGGAAGGCCACCCAAGGCATTTCAAGAAACTTGCCGCGGCGCACCATGCGCCCCGGCAAGGCCTGGTGAGCGACAAGCTCCCGGACGCGACAAGATAACGACAGCGGCAAGGCGCTTGCCGCGGCAAGCCACCTTTCTAGGCCCGCGCTCCAGGACATCCACCAACGTGTCGCTCTGGGGCCCTTCCAGGCGCACATGGCGGGAGGCTGTGCAGCCAGCGGCGTGCGGTGGCAAACGGCGCTGACAAGATCGCCATCGTGGCGAACGGTGGCATCCCTGGCAGTCCCTTTTCGCACTGTTTGGGCGACACAGACGGGCATTTAAGGCCCTTGTCCCCTCCCGTCAGGGTTAGGTATGATACACTGTAGCAGGTAGCTGTGCCTACCACAGCACCTTTCCATTTTTACCCTTTACCTCCGTTGCCACCTGTCGGTGACCCCTTGCGCATATAAAAGGAGGCCCGTGTGCAACGTAGAGGGGGGTTCGAACACTCCCGCTCGGTCTCGCTAGCTGCTGGTGTGTACTGTAGCACCCCGCGCTCCCGAGCAAGAAACCAATACAAACCACAAAGCAGGAGTAGGGTTTTACGCATCCGTGCGGCCCGAACCTGGGTAAATCGCTCGCGTGCATCGCCTCGATTTGCTCTTTGCGCGACCTCCGCCCCCGCCGAACCGAAAGGGACCCGGTCCGCCGGTCCCATAGGTGCCCGTGGATCAGTACCCCGGCATCTTTGGCGCGCCAGGTAGGGGGCGTCGAAGTTGTGTGAACCAGATCCGGCGTTCTCGCGAGCTAGATCTTCATCATCTTCATCAACATGCCGCCGAAGAAGAAGGTTTCGGAGGCAGCTGCTCCGTCCGCGCCGAGCCAACCACCGCCGGAGCAAACGGTTGGTGGGGCAGACGCCGGCGGAAGAACGGGCGTCGACGAGGGAGCTCGCGGTGCCGCCAGGTCCAAGGACAGGGCCGCGCTGCCCATCGGCGGCGTAGCCGGTTCCCATAACGACCGGGCGCACTCCAAGACCTCAGCGTCCGTGCATGCACTGCGCCCGTCTCAGGAGGCGCGGGACTGGCAGCGTCATGGTACTCGCGGTACCATGCGTTCGCTAGATCAAGATCGAGCTGGTGGATCTCGAAGCGCTCAAGACCACCAAGCACGTCAACCTGCTGGCGCGAGCGAGACACGGTCGCCTGGACGGGGTACTGCTCCTTCTAACGTGGTTAGAAGTCCCAGCATATCCCGCTCCTCGCACCATTCGCCACCGCCACCTGCCACTGCAGCCGAAGCTTTGGCGCGAGCTCAGCTGCTCCTAGACTACCCTCCAACGGCGGACAAGATCGACGATTGGATGGCCACCATCTAGAGTCTCATCGACTTCGCCAACGGCGACACTCCACGGCAGCCGAGCGCGTCGCAGCCGCGGCAAGCCAGCCAGGCACGAGCCGGAGATGACAAGACTGGTGGGGGTGCAACTACTGTGCACTCTCTGCCCCGAAGGTCAAGATCACCGACTCGCCGGATCCACCTCGACAGCGACTCCACTGCGTCGTCAGATCCGCGAGCTCGTCGCGATCAGCGCCAAGTTCTTCAAGAACGACAACAAGAAGATGCTCGTACCCGCATCGAGCACCGAAGAGAAGCGCGACGTCAATCAGACCAGCGCGCTGGGCCCTCTGTTGACATGCATGCGCCAGGGGAACCAGGCGACTTGCCGTACGCGGTAGGTTGCCCTGCGTTCACTCGTGGGCTGTGGCAAGTCCAGTGGCCCAGCACGAAGAATTTCAAGCCAGATGTACCGGAGAAGTATGACCGCAAGACGCATCCGTCGGAGTTCCTCAGCATCTACACCATCGCGGTGCAGGCTGCCGGGGGGCGAGACGACAAGATCCTTGCCAACTACTTCCCGTTGGTGCTCAAACCCAACGTCAGGTCCTGGCTCATGCACTTGCCGGACAACTCCATATCCTCCTGGGCGGACCTGTGCCATCAGTTTGTTGGCGCCTTTACAGGCGGCCACAAACCTCATGGCCAAGAGAGTGACCTTCATCTGCTCGCCCAGAAGGAAGGAGAGCCCCTGCGCAAGTACATTCAGAGGTTCAGCCGTGTACAGTATAACATCCCAGACGTCCACCCCGCCGCGGTCATCAGCGCGTTCCATCAGAACGTGCGTAATCGCAGGATGAGGGAGGAGATGGTGATGCGCAGGATCAGGGACGTCAGCGAGCTATACGCCCTGGCCGACAAGTGTGCACGTGCTGAGGAAGGGAGGAAACTCCCCGGAGACCGGAGCAGAAGGATCTGACAGCGAGGATGCTGCCCCGGCAAAGAAGAACCGGCGGCGCAACAGGAAGAAGAAAGGCAAAGAGGTGCTAGTCGTTGAGCAGTCTGGCAATGAAGGTGGCGCCAAGAAGGCTACAGTTGGTATCTCCGGCAAGGAAGTTGCCGCGTGCACCAACTGTCAGGCTGTGGCAGTCGCCGACAAGCAGGACGGCTCCGACAAGCAATATTGCAAGATTCACCGCACCAAGGGCCATGACCCCCGAAGCAGCCGCCAAGAAGGTCCCCAAGATCAACGCCAAGAGCGCTGCGGAGCAATCTGCTCCGGCAAGCCCTAGGGTTTGTTCCGTTGAAGCAGGAGCTCCCGACAAGTTTTGCTCCAGCAAGCTTGCCGGGGAACGTCACGCTCCGGCAGAACCGCAGGTTCTTGCCGTAGAAGCGGATGTTCGCGCAGCAGTCCCCAAGATCAACACCAAGAGCGCTGAGGAGCAGTCTGCTCCAGCAAACCTGAGGGTTTGTCCCGTTGAAGAAGAAGCTCCCGACAAGTTTTGCTCCGGCAAACTTGCCGGGGAACGTCACGCTCCGGCAGAGCCGCAGGTTCTTGCCGTCGAAGCGGATGTTCCCGCAGCAGCAGATTTGCCTTTAGTCCTTGTTGTCGAGCCACAAGCTCCAGCATGGGCACAGCAGATTGTCCATTTCCTTCAAATAGGAGAGCTTCCCGAAGAGCAAGAAGAAGCGGAAAGAGTAGCCCGGCAGTCAAGTATGTACCAGTTTGTCGACAAGACACTATACAGAAGAAGACTCAAAGGCGTGAAATTGAAGTGTATTCACCGGGAAGATGGACAAAAGCTGTTGGCAGAGATACATGGAGGCATATGTGGTCACCACATTGGCGCAGGAGCGCTTGTCGGCAAAGCATTCCGGCAAGGTTTCTTCTGGCCAACAGCCCTCCAGGATGCAACTGCACAAGTAACCAAGTGTGAAGCGTGCCAGTTTCATACCAAGTAGATACACCAACCAGCTCAAGCTCTCCAGACGATCCCTTTATCCTGGCCATTTTCGGTCTGGGGGCTCGACATCCTCGGCCCCTTTCCCCGAGCTGTCGGGGGCTTTGAGTACTTGTACGTTGCAATCGACAAGTTCACAAAGTGGCCGGAAGTGGAACCAGTGAGGAAGGTGACCGCACAGTCAGCAGTCAAGTTCTTCAGGTTGATTGTTTGCCGCTTCGGGATCCCTAACAGGATAATCACCGACAACGGTACACAATTTACGAGCCGCACCTTCATGCAGTACGTCCAAGATCTTGGCGCCAAGGTCTGCTTCGCTTATGTTGCTCACCCGAGAAGCAACGGTCAAGCGGAGAGGGCAAATGCTGAAGTGCTGCGCGGGCTCAAGACCAGAACTTTCGACAGGCTGCACAAGTGCGGAAGAAACTGGATTGAGGAGCTGCCGGTGGTTCTTTGGTCGATCAGGACGACGCCAAATCGAGCCACTGGCCAGACACCTATCGCTCTAGTCTATGGAGCAGAGGCAGTTATCCCCACGGAACTCGTATACGGGTCACCTCGAGTGCTCGCTTATGATGAGCTTGAGCAAGAGCAGCTGCGGCAAGATGACGCGCTGCTCCTTGAGGAAGATCGTCTTCAGGCTGTTGTGCTAGCTGCTCGCTACCAGCAAGCTTAGCGCCGCTACCATAGCCGCAAAGTTAATGCCAGAAGTCTCGAGGAAGGCGACCTTGTTCTTCGGCGCGTTCAGTCCGCCAAGAATTCCAACAAGTTGACGCCGAAGTGGGAGGGCCCTTACCGGGTGAAACGAGTCACTAGGCCTGGCGCTGTCCGCCTTGAGACCGAAGATGGCATTCCAGTGAGCAACTCCTGGAACATTGAACATCTTCGTAAGTTTTACCCGTAAGGCGCGGTTGTCGGAACCTGTTCCGGCAACCACCTTTTGTACAAGTCTTGCCGCTGTTGCATGAAATCCTTCGTACAAAGCCGGGCGCAGATCCCATGCGTAAATAAAGCTCATGTGCTCTACACATTTTGTCCATTTTATGCTTTCTATTTTTTGGCATATATGATCTAACACTTTGTGCAGCACCTACTCCACGGTAAGCAATAACGAGCCGTAAAGCTCCATATCTGCATTTGTCTCTTCTTTCTTTTGAAAGGAAGGTTCCCCTCGCCCACAAGTTTGCCGGGGGGAGGAGAATATAGTGGTATGGAACAGGCGTCGCTCAAGGAAGTTTCGCCTTGCCGGGAAGCAAACAACAGAACAGCTAAGTTGCCAAAGTTTGAGCAATCAAATTTTTTAAAATTTTAAGTTATCTCCCTTGAACGACCACACTTTGTATGGAAAACCTGTGCGCGGA
Organism: Triticum urartu; assembly: GCF_056163025.1. Classification (NCBI taxonomy): domain Eukaryota; kingdom Viridiplantae; phylum Streptophyta; class Magnoliopsida; order Poales; family Poaceae; genus Triticum; species Triticum urartu. The sequence goes on from NC_141876.1 coordinate 564,673,641, forward strand.
GGAACCAACTCGTAGCTAGTTGCGTCTTTACTTTGTTTCGAGTCTGCTCAACAACTTAAGCGAGCTGCTAGCGCCCTTACTTTGCTTCGAGTCCGCTCAGCAACTTAAGTGAGCCGCCAGCGCCCTTACTTTGTTTCGAGTTCGCTCGGCAACTTAAGTGAGCTGCAACTAGTTGCGACAAGGTTTCTTGCCGGTAGCAGCACCGCCAGCAGGCTGCTGATGTCCCGCACTCAGCGCTCGCGGCTAAGGTGCCTGCACCGGCAAGTTCCCTAAAAGCGTAGGGTAAAAAGACATACAAAGCGAGGGATCAAGTAAAGGGAATAACATTGCAGTCATTCCATAAAACAAAGCTATATTACAAAGATAGCTTGTCGCAGTTCTAATAGATTGTTTTCATGACATGATAAACAGCGACAAGGAAAGAAGAAATGGGCGGCCTAATCCACGCGATCGCCTTCGACCCTCTTGATCCCGCTCACCTTGTCCACAATGGGTGCGACAAGGGCCTTGAGCTCCTCCAGATCGGCCTCTGGTGGCAAGGTCCTGAGGATGTTGGTGAGGTGGAGGCCCGGATTGCGGAAGGCCACCTTCATCAGCACTTTCTTGAGGGCTCCTGCGCAGATCTTGCGCGATTCGTCGGCCAGCTGCTTGGGGATCCTCTCCCGGAGTCGCTGGAGGGCTGTCGCCACGCCCTTGAAGAACAGGACGAGCTTGGCGCTGGGCTGGAGGTTGTCGTCAGAGGGAGGGGCGGACGTTCCGCATTTCCGAATAAAGAAACCCCCACGATCTCTCCCACGGCGCTGCATTCGATGCGTGCCATTCGGGGAGGGCGCGGTGGATACGGAGTGAGATACGGCGTAACCTAGGCCGCGCGTGCCCGTGCCCTGTTTTGGGCCTGGCCCAACAGCGCTCGGCACCGTGTGTGGCCCAGGCCCGGGGGCTCCTGTCGGTGTACTAGAGTAAGGGTACCCTAGTATCCCGAACTTGTGCACGAGCAGTCGCAGCATCCCGCGGCAAGGCTTGTCGGGTGACCGCCAAGGTCCTCCGTGGTTCCTTTGGAGCCATTCAAGAACAAAGTGTCCAAGCCAAGAAGACAAGACCCCGGTAGGAGGAGCTCGCCGGGAAGGCTGACAAAAGCATCCCAAGACCCCGGCAAGAGGAGCTTGCCGGGAAGGCCACCCAAGGCATTTCAAGAAACTTGCCGTGGCGCACCATGCGCCCCGGCAAGGCCCGGTGAGCGACAAGCTCCCGGACGTGACAAGATAACGACAGCGGCAAGGTGCTTGCCGCGGCAAGCCACCTTTCTGGGCCCGCGCTTCAGCACATCCACCAACGTGTCGCTCTGGGGCCCTTCCAGGCGCACGTGGCGGGAGGCTGTGCAGCCAGCGGCGTGCGGTGGCAAACGGCGCTGACAAGATCGCCATCGTGGCGAACGGTGGCGTCCCTGGAGGTCCCTTTTCGCACTGTTTGGGCGACACAGATGGGCATTTAAGGCCCTTGTCCCCTCCCGTCAGGGTTAGGTATGATACACTGTAGCAGGTAGTTGTGCCTACCACAGCACCTTTCCATTTTTGCCCTTTACCTCCGTTGCCACCTGTCGGTGGCCCCTTGCGCATATAAAAGGAGGCCCGTATGCAACGTAGAGGGGGGTTCGAACACTCACGCTCGGTCTCGCTAGCTGCTGGTGTGTACTGTAGCACCCCGCGCTCCCGAGCAAGAAACCAATACAAACCACAAAGCAGGAGTAGGGTTTTACGCATCCGTGCGGCCCGAACCTGGGTAAATCGCTCGCGTGCATCGCCTTGATTTGCTCTTTGCGCGACCTCCTCCCCCGCCGAACCGAAAGGGACCCGGTCCGCCGGTCCCATAGGTGCCCGTGGATCAGTACCCCGGCACAAAGTTATCCTCTTCATACCCAGATCGTAGTTTTATTTCTTGTTTCTAGTTGGAAGCAAACATTCAGTGTACGTAGAGTCGTACTAGTGGCAGATAGGACTTGAGAGAATATTGATCTTACCTTTAGCTCCTTGTGGGTTAGACACTCCATACTTATCACTTCCACCATTGGGAATTGCTACGATGATTCCCTGCACTTGGGGATTATCAAGCTCTTTTCTGGCGTTGTTGCCAGGGAGCAATAGCATGGGGTTGATATTCTCATGTGTGCTTGTTTGCTTTCTTCACTAAGTAGATTTTGTTTTTCCTTTTTGTTTCTGTTTAGTTGTGGATGAAACATCAAAAAATTTAAAGAATGAAAATACAAAAAAATACTTGCCTCTCATACCTAAAAAGTTTTTCAATAAGAGAAGTGATTGGAAGGTTATGCATTGGAGAAGTGAGGGTCGACCTTGAACACTTGTGTTCATGCTCATGGAAATAATGTAAAAAAATTCATGGAAGCTTCTCTGAAAATAATTATCCCCTTGCATCTGTCCATTGTATTATAAAAATAATGTGCCAAGCCTTGGTTTTAAGATGATTAGATTGCTTGTTTACTTTGTGTAGTACAAAAACAGAAACTTTGGCTATAGCACGTGAATTTACATTTTTTACTGGAAAGTCAAATGGGTCTGAAACTTTTTGCACATTACTTCTGTACAAATTTTTAAAATTTTCATATATATTTTTAGAATTTTTGGAGTTACAAAAGTATACTAAACTTCCAGATTACTACAGACTGTCTTGTACTTGACAGATTCTGTTTTCTATGAGTTGTTCGCTTATTTTGATGAATCTATGGGCAGTATCGGGGGGTATGAACCATGGTGAAGTTGGAATACAGTAGATATAGTTCTAATATGAAATTGGAATAAGTTTGCAACATTACCTAAAGGTAGTGATTTGCTTTATTACACTAACGGATCTCACAAAGTTTTTGTTAAAGTTTTGTGTGGATGAAGTGTTCAAAGATCGAGGAGATATCAATATGAGAAGAATAAAGAGAGGCAAGAGCTCAAGCTTGGGGATGCCCAAGGCACCCCAAGTAAATATTTCAAGGATACTCAAGCATCTAAGCTTGGGGATGCCCCGGTTGGCATCCCATCTTTCTTCTTCAACAATTATCGGTATACCTTGGTTTTTGTTTTGTTCACATGATTTGTGTCCTTTGTGTTTTTATGTTTCCTTCAAGAACCATGCTAGTATGAGATACCCCTTCATTGATTTATAGAATGCTTCAACGGCTTCACTTATATCTTTTAAGTATGATCTTATAGAATTGCTCTTTGTGCTTCACTTAAATCTTTTGAGTATGGTTTTATAGATGCTTCGTGTGCTTCACTTATATATTTTGAGCTTGGATATTGGTTAGTCTATATTAATTGTAGAATCCTCCATGAACTTCACTTATATCTTTTGGAGTATGAATAATACTATCATTTAAATTGGATTTAGAAGAAGTTTGCTCCCACTATTCTGAATGAGAAGAATTTTTCTTATGTGAAGACTAGTAAAATTTGTATGCTTTTAGATCATGAATAGAATGCTTTATGTGCTGGTTATATTGTTGAAATCATTCATGATGCTACTGAAAATTATTATGAGGGAGGAATACATGCTTGTAGGAGTTGCAATAATATCAAGTTTCCTCTCTATGTGCTTAAAGTTTTGAAGTTATACTTGTTTTGCCTTCCTATGCTAGTTGATTCTTATTCCCATAAATTGTGTGCTCACAAAATCCCTAGGCATAGGAAGTGGGTTAGGTTCAAATGTGCTAGTCATATTCTTCATGATGCTCTCTTTATGTTTCAATTCTTATCTTTTATGTGAGCATCATTGAAATCATCATGCCTAGCTAAAAGGCATTAAAGAAAAGCACTTGTTGGGAGACAACCCAATATTTACCCTTACTATTTTTGTGTGTTCTCCTGATTAAGCTACTGTATTAATCATTTCTTATAGCTTTTGTTTCAATAAAGTGCCAAGTAAGACCTTTGGGAAGATTTGGGTGAAAGTTAATGTGATCTTGTTGTAAAAAATAGAAACTTTGCGCTCACGAGATTAGCTGTCATTTTTTACGGAAGAGTGCGATTGAGTTGATTGTTTTTCATAAGATTATTAGACAAATTCCTCATGTCCACCAATTTATTTCATAATTTTTGGTGTATCAGAAGTATGGTTGGTGTTTAGATCATTACAGACTGTTCTGTTTCTGACAGATTCTGTTTTCATTGCATAGTTTGCTTGTTTTCTAGTTTCTATGGCTTATATTTCTCAATATAAATTGTAGAAATGATATGGTACAGTAGGCATTGTGTGAGAACAATTATGAACCTTGTCTTTGACAGTACCAAAGTGAATGGTTTACTCTTTATCATATTAACCTATCTCACAAAGTTCCGTTAAGTTTTGTGTGATTAAAGTTTTCAAGCTTTGGGTGAGATATCGATATGAGGAGAATAAGGAGTGGAAAGACCCTAAGCTTGGGGATGCCCAAGGCACCACAAGGTAATACTAAAGGAAGACTCAAGCGCCTGAGCTTGGGGATGCCCCGGAAGGCATCCTCTCTTTCGTCTTCAAAACTATCAGTATACCTTACTCAGAGCTATATTTTTATTCGTCACATGATATGTGTTTTGTTTGGAGCGTATTTTCAATTTTACTTGATGTTTGAATAAAATCATTGGATCTGAAATCTTGAATGAAAAATAATCCTCCCATGGCTAGTTAATTATTTGACTAGTCAGTGTTCTTCACTTATATCCTTTTGGAGTAGTTTGTCATTTACTCCCATGCTTCACATATATCCTATGAGTAAATGGTTGAATGAATTGAATATCATAAATCTGAATTAATATACGTTTTATATGCTTACAACATGGGGAGTAATGACCTCACACATAATAAGTATAGGTAGTAAACTTATTGGAAGTTAGCAAACACAGAATTGGTCACTTGAACAATTCATGAAAGAATATTGAAGGAAGAGAGATTTCACATATAAATATACTATCTTGGACATCTTTTGCAACTGTGAGCACCCATTAAAATATGACATGCTAAAAAGTTGATGTTGGACAAGGAAGACAACTTAATGGGTTATGTTTTCCTATATCCGAAACATTATATTGTTTTGTATCATCCAACATGTTGAGTTTGCCTCTCCCTCTCATGCTAGCCAAATTCTTTGCACCAAGTAGAGATACTACTTGTGCTTCCAAAAATTCCTTAAACCAGTTTTGTCATGAGAGTCCACCATACCTACCTACGGATTGAGTAAGATCCTTCAAGTAAGTTGTCATCGGTGCATGCAATAAAAATTGCTCTCTAAATATGTATAATCTATTAGTGCAAAGAAAATAAGCTTTATACGAACTTGTGATAGGGAAGAAATAAAAGCGATGGACTGCATAATAAAGGTCTTTATCACAAGCGGCAATATAAAGTGATGTTCTTTTGCATTAAGATTTTGTGCATCCAACCATAAAAGCGCATGACAAACTCTGCTTCCCTCTGCGAAGGGCCTATCTTTTACTTTTATCTTCTACCCTTATACAAGAGTCATGGTGGTCATCACCTTTACTTTTTACACTTTTTCCTTTGGCAAGCACTTTGTGTTGGAGCGATCCGGATATATATATATCCACTTGGATGTAGGTTTTCATAAATTATTATTGTTGACATTACCCTTGAGGTAAAAGGTTGAGAGGCGAAACTATAAGCCCCTATCTTTCTCTTTGTCTGATTAAAACTTTGAACCCATAAATATCACATGAGTGTTAGCAATTGTGAAAGATTAAATGATAGTTGAGTATGTGGAGTTTGCTGAATCAGTATGTTTTAAGCAAACAACTAAAGAAGATCCACATGCAGGATTTTCCACGTGCAGCAACATGGGAAAATGGGCAGTGGAGCAAGGCCGGAGGAAGCTGTACCCGAGGGTCGTCAGGATGTCGCTAGGAGGGCGCCGGTGGCCGAGACCTGCCCATACTGTAGCAGCAAGCAAGTGGCGAAGGCCCTACTGCGCTGGAGCTTGGTCAGAGAGAACGGCCGGTACCGCAGATCAGGACGTGCTGCCTCAACACCGTCGAACAGAGAAATGATGCACATCCTCCCTTTCCGCCGGCGGACGGGATGCGGCCGGGTCACTAACCAATGGTGAGAGAGAGAGGCCACCGCCACCTTGTGTGAGATGGTGTGACGAGAGACAAACCCCGGCAGGCATGCTCCATTGTATATAGTGGAGTGGATTTTCCATTTTCCCCACGACAATCATTTTACATTCTACATGTGTCAAATTATCATGTGGGCTGCCTTTTCATACAGAAACCAACTCCACCATGTACCCGCGCGGGTGTGGCCAGGAACGAGACATCAGTACGTGCGTCCTGCGTGCACCTCTTCTTTAGGTGCAGGTACGTACGCGGGTGGGTGTGAGAGAGATGGTTTATGCAAAATAGAGGCAATGTGTTGATGATATCTCAAACAAAAAAACGTAACATATGCAATATGTGTGAAATGGAGTCATGGATATATCATATATAGAGGGAGCGATCCATGAGAAGAGAGTGGAGGGGTCATCGCCGTGAGATATCGATAGAATCGAAAACAGAGATGAAGTGTGTGGCTGCGCGATCGATAAAGAGTGCCATCAAATTTGTGTTTGCCCACATCAAAGATATAGGGCGGCTGTCCTACTGGAATTTGAGAGGGCAGAGGTGCAATTTTTCTCTGTGGCATGTATACCTACCTACAACGTTCGACTATCGGTGTTGTGTGGGGGGGAGGGGGCAGAGACCTAACTATAAAGAGGTAGATCGACTAGTGTATGTGTGGAGAAGGAGAGAGACCTAGCTATGTATTGAGGGAGATCGATCAGCATCCATGCATATGTGTAGCAGAGGAATAAGGTTGGGAGAGAGACAAAGGTAGAGTGTCGGAGGGTTGGTGGTGGAGTGGCATCTCACAAATGGTGGGAGAGGCCTGCTAGACAAACAGAGGGTACGAGTGCAATATCAATAAGAGAGGGCTGGGGATGTCTGTCTGTCTATGCATGTGCGTGTGAGAGATGGGTCGGGAGGTATGCAAGGATGATGAGGGGGGACGATATGGTTGTGGTAAGCATACGCAACTACATAGGAAGATCAACCCCCGTGTGTCCGAGAAAGGGAGAGACATAACTAGTGGGGTAAGTCTATCGGTGCGTGGGGAAAAAGAATTATAGTCGACCTAGCTATATGTAGGGAGATCGGTACGTATACATGCATGCATGTGTTAGAAGCAAATAAGGTCTGGAGAGACGGACAGGGGGAGAGGGGCGCGGCTAGGAGGTGGTGCGAGAGGCCTACTATATCGAGTGGGAGGAGTGTGCGAGTATGAGATCGATGAAAAGAGGGGAGGGATTGTGCACCTGTGTGGAACCGTATTGGACGTAGGAGGGCATGAACGGTGAGAAGAGAAGAGGGAAGTGTGTGTTTGTGGTAGGCACACTTGGCTAGAGAAGTATATTGACCGGTGTGTGCCGGAAAGAAGGAGTCGGGGGGCCTACACACACCGCCGGTGAATGACCTAAAGAGAAATAACGAACGTGCACGATGGAGGGGACGCCGAGGGAGGGTGAGAGGGGGCGGGCGTGTGCATGCACGATAGAAAGTTAGCGCTAGCTAGCTACAAAGAGAAGAGGATCGTGAAGGTCTAAAAGACGAACAGAGATCATAATTCATTATAAAAAAGTAGATACGGATACTTGAAGAAGATATCATAATGTAGAACATTGATTATAATTTGGGATAATGTGTGGATTTTGCAGCTCAAGGCTAAATACTTGTCATAATGTAGGGGGCGGGGCACTATACTTTGTGTGATAAACATGGTGTACGTATGGAACATGGTTTAGATTATGAATATCTAGTTAGTACATCAACTGTACTATTATTTGGAATCAACATCAAGTGTATTCAAAAAATTGAATTCGAGTTCATATAGTACACATAGTTCATATCTATCTCTATAGTAATCATGTGGTGTGTTGTTAAGGTAATACACGGATGATGGTTGAAGTTGGCAACAATCATGATTGTAGATTCTTATTCAAATATAGAAACGAATTCAAATTTAGTTTGAATTCCAGCGGTAGTATAGACATTTGGAATGCACTAAAATGTTGGTATGAGTAGGTTACATGCATTATACAGCCAATGAAAAAATTAATTGGACATAACATGGATTCATAGCTTTGAATAGCATTTGTATAGTAAAACGGGACAAGACTCTCTCTTTGTGTGGTGTGAATAGTTTTATTTTTTTCATTTTTTCGTTGAGGGAAGTGCGAATTGATTTGGTACGTACAAGTACAATATTACACATTAGGCTTGTCCCTAAAATTCAACCCGCGCCTTGTTATATCCCGAAAATTTAGATATCGTGCTCCCAAAACTCGCGCCTTCACAACCCGTGCCTTGCTATCCCGAAATTACAATGCGCACGAAAACTCCCTCCAGCTGCCAAATTCCGACACGGGAAATCCCCCTTCTAACCCTGAGCCGAAAGGGCCGCTAGTTCAAATCGGTGGGGGTACTTTTGTAACACACCCTACATTTTGGACAAGCGCGTTCCTAACTCATGGTTACCCCCCTCCCATCACCTCCTTTTCACCATTTGAAATCCTAGGCCACCATAACCTCTCCGCTCCAGCAGCAAAACGCCACCCTCCTCCGTCCGCCACCTCACAGCTGCCCAGCCGGAGCCTCTTCCCCGACGATTTCGTCCACCGCAACAGCTTGACGTCCCTCATCCACCTCCCCAGATGAGGATCCGTCATCCATCTCGTCGTCCCGTCGATTCAGCCGCCCCGTCCTCCACCTCCAAGGAGCTGCTCCGACGATCGCCTCATCTATCGCGGCTGCTCCATCCCCACAGCGCCACCTTAACCTGCTCCACAGGAAGTGCACCATCCTCACTGACTCCTCAGACGAAGCCGAGGCCTACTCGACGCCACCAAAGAGGTTGTACACTCATCGCATCGCACCTTCTCCTTCACTCGACCTCCCGGCACCGACGGTGCTCCATCCCATACCCCCATGGCACGGCTACCTCGAAGCCGGTGCCGCGGGCAACATCTCCATGGAGGCTCTCCACCAGTGCAAGGCCCCTTTAGCGGCGGCGGCCATACCAGCCGGATCTGCTGCTGCTCCAGCTCTCGCTCACTCATTCGTGCTGCTGCTGCTCCAAATCTTGCTCGCTCGCTCGCTCGGGCTGCTGCTACTGCTCCGGCTCTCGCTCGCTCGCGCTGCTGCTGCTGCTCTCCCCCTCGCTCGTGCTACTGCTCTGCTCCGATTTAGCTACACTTCAGTCAACTGAATCGACTTTTGGTTCAGTCGATTTTCAGGGGGGGCTTGTCGGAGTTAAGGAAGAACCACCCACCGCGAGGAGGGGGGCTCACCAGAGAGTTACCCCACTATCTACATTACGGTTCAGGGTGGGGGCAGTGGTCGGCGGCGGTGGGGGCACGATGGTGGGCTGGTGGTGTGGGGATCGTCGGAGAAAAAGCTCGGCACGGGGGGGGGGGGGCTACAGGGCTGGCCGGGGCGGCGACGGACCAGCGGTGGGGAGTTGTTTCGGGGCGGCGAGGCGGCGGGGGCTGGCGGCGAGGCCGGTGGTGGCTGGCGGCTCAGGGGGTGCAGGTCGAAGATGAACTGCAGGCCCTCCCTAAACTACATGTGAAGTGCCTCTCTACTACCATTGCGTTCAGTTTCGACAGTAACATTCAGATTCCACAGTAAACTTCAGTTTCGACAGTTAAGTTCAGAGTCAACAGTTTTTACCTCATCTGTTGTAGTCAGGTGGTTTTTGGTGATGTAAATTTTACATATATCACTTTTTGGCAATGTATTTTACATCATCTATTGGAGATGCTATTAGAATCCCACTTGAGATTAACGATGTCTGTCTTGTGCTGCTTCGGCCTCGACGTCTTATGGCTCGCCGGAGCTGCTCCAACGACGGAATGATCCATCACAACAGAGCAGTGCCCTGGACGCCATCTACAGATTCCTTAGATCTTCCTCCACACCTCCGACAACCACCTCTGCCTCAACTTCTTCAGCGACCAACCCAATGATGTTGAGGTCGACACGGCTATGGCAAAGAGGTTGTACACTTGTCTCATCACTTATTATCTACATTCATGTTGATCCATTAGTGCTAATTTTGGTTCAACGGAAAAACATAGCAATAGGAAATTTTCCTATGGCACTCTACTATTTAATTATTCATGCATTTGTTGAAAGGAATGGAGCAAAACATCCACCTTGACCTACTTTTCAAAATCCTATGCATGAAAACAAGACCAAGTGCGTTAGTGGCAGAATAACATTCTAACTGTACACGCTTTCATATGGTTTCTTTTTATTTTGGCCATGTTTCTTTGCATTCCTCTGCTCTTCCAATTCCTATGAACCAAACAACCAAGTTGACAGAAATCCTGTGTTTACAAATGCTCTGTTTCCCATGTGCATTCCAATCCTATTCTGGTGTTTTCCTATCCCTGCATTTTTAGAACCATGCAAGCCAAATGAACCCTTACAGAATTATTTCAGTTACACGTAGGTGTCGAAGAAAACTTTATGTGGTTTTTCCTGCTCCTACCGCGACGTCATCCACCTCACCTGAGCTGCTCCATCGATAGAAGCATCCACCAAACCAGACATCACGACTCCTCGCCGTCTTTCGCCGCCTCAGATCTCCTTCCCTACCACCGGCACCCACCGCAATGGCATCGCCATCATCGACTCTAGCAGATGAACCTGAGGAGTACACGGGTCCACAAGAGAGGTCACACTCTTTTGTTTCTGCTTATGTTATACATTGCTTAAAATTACCTGCTACTTTATCATCATGTTCACCTCTTAGACTCCAAGTCAGGTCCAAATTAATGTTCAAACTTGAGTTCTAAATTAGTTGTGGGGCACATATCGAGGCAGCAATGAATAGTATCTCTTTCTAATATATGGTTCACCTAGGGTATGCCTATGATGTTCATCTTGAGTGGGAAACGAATAGTAAAGCAATCATCATCTGTCTTTTTATTAAATTAAAGCAATCATCAGCCTGCTATCATTATTTTTTGATCCATCCACTGGTTGTTACCATCACTCTGGATTTCTGCATGCTCTCCTTACATAATCTCACCATATTTTTTTCGTATGCATGTCAAATATTGTACACAGTCATGTTGAACATGTAGAGAAAAAAAGAAGAGTTTTGTGCGGTAATACAATGTCATGCAGACATCACTCCATGGTGGGTTCAATGGCAAACCCCCCCCCCCCCTCTCCAGATTGTAATGCAGAGGAAGATATATGTTCTGAGGCGGATTCAGACGCAACTGACCACTCCTATTTACCTCCCAAGTTGTTTGCTCTACCTTGGCATGATGATATTAGTCATATCATGCATATGTTGCCTTGTAGTGCCTACTTTCGACATCATATATGTCATCTGCTTAGTTTAGACATGTTCTATAATTAAACATATTTAGTTTCTATATCATATATGGGAATTATGCAGTCTCATGTCTTTTAGCCAGCCATAATATATGTGAAATGTGCAATGCCATCCTATTTAACCAGGCATCATATATTTGAATGATATCTTGCCCATGATTTTCTTCATTACATTTCCATTTGTCGACAATGTTTGTACATTAAACTACTCTTCCTGTGAATCAGCCATTTGAGTGGGAGATGGAAAAATCTGTAGTGAATACAAGGCCTTCAGAGCAGACAGTGGTACATGTCGAAGCAGATCTCTTGCTGGGTCCCGATAGCTCCTCAAAGATTGATCCAGAGACAGATGGCCAGTCCTATTACCCCACCGAGGTGTATGCTCTAACTTGGCATGGTTATACTGCTCATATCATGCATATGGTGTCTTGCATTGCATAGTTTAGACATCATATACACAATATTCAACACCATGTTCTTATTTTAGGCATCATATATGCAAATGACCTCTTCTTAGCATATAAATCACATATATGAATTAAATCATGCGATCCTGATTACTTAGATAACATGTATGTGAATTATGTCATGCGATCCTGTTTAGTTATTCATCATATCTTTGAATTATGTTATGCTATGCTATCCAGTTTAGATAGACATCATATATGTGAAATTATGTCATGCTATCCGTTTTAGTTAAACAATATACGTGTCAACTATTTCATGCCCTCTTTTTTCCACCCAATCTATTGCATCTGTCTCTCATACAATGTCTGTACATTCAACTATGTTTCATGTTTATTAGCCATTTGAATTGGAGCGGGTGATGCCAGTATCTAGCGGAGTAAAAACACGGTCCTCAAATAAAACAGTGCTATCTCTTGGTGGAGATAGAACCCCGATTGTACATGCACGAGAACTAGCCCTACCACACATAACCCAGACTCTCGCAGATTGTACCCCTACTGCGATGGACAGAGAACCAGCTTCATCAAATCTAACCCCAACCCCAGCAGATAGTAACCCAGTTCCTGTTGACACAACACCATCTCCACCACAGAGCTCTCAAACAAGAGCAGTTAGTAAGGCAGCTCCAGCACCCAAAGTGCTAGTACTACCATGGAGAACCCCAACTCCACCAGTTAGTACACCTATTCCTGTGGAGGAAGCACAACCATCCAGTCATAGTTTAGCATCTATCGCATTTGATGTTGTTACAACCTATGTGCGTATCTTCCCATCATGGAAATATTATATTGAAGATGAAGGAAAATGACAGTTGCAAGTGTTTGTCAAGGAGTTATGCGTAAGTAATGTTATTCATGGCAATTACTTTGCTTTGTCCCATACATTCTACCTCCATGATGGTTATAAGACAACAAATTTTCCATTTTCCTCTATAGAGAAGGACCGATTTGGAAACTCAGGATGAGGTAACATGTGCTAATACCTCTGCTATCTTCAAGAATGCTTGGTGGCGGTATCAGAATTACTTGAAGAAAATTGTCGGTGTACTAGAGTAGGGGTACCCTAGTACCCCGAACTCGTGCATAGGCAGTCGCAGCATCCCGCGGCAAGGCTTGCCGAGTGGCCGCCAAGATCCTCCGCGGCTACTTTGAAGACCATTCAAGAACAAAGTACTCAAACCAAGGCCCCGGCAAGAGGAGCTTGCCGGGAAGGCCAACCAAGGCCCCAGCAAGAGAAGCTTGCAGGGAAGGAGATAAGACCCCGGCAAGAGGAGCTTGCCGGGAAGGCCAACCAAGGCATACCGAGAAGACTTGCCGCGACGTGTCGCGCGTCCCGGCAAGGCCCGGTGAGCGACAAGCTCCCGAACACGACAAGACGACGACCGCGGCAAGGAGCTTGCCGCGGGAAACCCCCACTTCGTGCCCGCGCTCCAGCACACCTGCCAATGTGTCGCTCTAGGACTCTCCCAAGCACACGTGGCAGGAGGCCGTGCAGCTAGGGGTGCGCGGTGGCAAGCAGGCGCTGACAAGATAACCATCGTGGCAAACGGTGGCGTCCCTGGCGGTCCATTTCGGTACTGTTTAGGCGACACAGACGGGCAATTAATGCCCTTGTCCCCTGCCGCCAGGGTTAGGTATGATAACACTGTACAGGTAGCTGTACCAACCACCACTCTTCCATTTTTGCCCTTTACCTCCGTTGCTATGTCGGTAACCCCTTGAGCATATAAAAGGAGGCCCATGAGCAACGTAGGGGGGGAGGAGCCACTTCGAACACCCACGCTCGGTCTTGCTAGCCGCCAGTGTGTACTGTAGCACTCTGCGCTCCCGAGCTAGAAATCAATACAACCCACAAAGCAGGAGTAGGGTTTTACGCATCCGTGCGGCCCGAACCTGGGTAAACCGCTCGCGTGCTCCGCCTCGATCTGCTCTTTGCGCGACCTCCGCCCCCGCCGAACCAAAAGGGACCCGGTCCCCCGGTCCCATAGGTGCCCGTGGATCAGCAACCCCGGCATCTCTGGCGCGCCAGGTAGGGGGCGTCGAAGTTGTGTGAACCAGATCCGGCGTTCTCGCGAGCTAGATCTTCTTCATCGCCATCAACGCCAGATCCCGCGTTCTCGCGAGCTGGATCTTCATCATCTTCATCAATATGCCGCCGAGGAAGAAAGTTTCGGAGGCAGCCGCTCCGTCCGCGCCGAGCCAGCCACCGCCGGAGAAAACGGTTGATGGGGCAGGCACCGGCGGAAGGACATGCGTCGACGAGGGAACTCACGGTGCTGCCAGGTCCCAGGACAAGGCTGCGCTGCCCATCGGCGGTGTAGCCGGCTCCCACAATGACCGGGCACACTCCAAGACCTCGGCATCCGTGCATGCACCGCGCCCATCTCAAGAGGCGCGGGACCGGCAGCATCATGGTACTCGCGGTACCATGCGTTCGCTAGATCAAGATCGAGCTAGTGGATCTCGGAGCGCTCAGGACCACCATTCACGTCAGCCTGCTGGCGCGAGCGAGACACGGTCGCCTGGACGAGATACTGCTCCTTCTAACGTAGTTAGAAGTCCGAGCATATCCCGCTCCTCGCACCGTTCGCCACCGCCACCCGCCACCGCAGCAGAAGCTTTGGCGCGAGCTCAACTGCTCCTAGACTACCCTCCAGCGGCGGACAAGGTCGACGACTGGAGGGCCACTATCCAGAGTCTCATCGGCTTCGCCAACGGCGATGCTCCACGGCAGCCGAGCGCGTCTCAGCCGCGGCAAGCCAGCCAGGCACGAGCCAGAGACGACAAGACTGGTGGGGGTGCGACTACTGTGCACTCCACCGCGACAGCGACTCCACCGCGTCGTCGGATCCGCGAGCTCGTCGTGATCAGCGCCAAGTTCTTCAAGAACGACAACAAGAAGACGCTCGTACTCGCATCGAGCGCCGGAGAGAAGCGCGGCGTCAATCAGACCAGCGCGCTGGGCCCTCTGTTGACATGCATGCGCCGGAGGAGCCAGGCGACTTGCCGTACGCGGTAGGTTGTCCTGCGTTCACTCGTGAGCTGCGGCAAGTCCAGTGGCCCAGTACGAAGAACTTCAAGCCAGATGTACCAGAGAAGTACGACGGCAAGTCGCATCCGTCGGAGTTCCTCAGCATCTACACCATCGCGGTGCAGGCTGCTGGGGGGCGGGACGATAAGATCCTTGCCAACTACTCCCCGTTGGTGCTCAAGCCCAACGTCAGGTCCTGGCTCATGCACTTGCCGGACAACTCCATATCCTCCTGGGCTGATCTATGCCATCAGTTTGTCGACGCCTTCACAGGCGGCCACAAACCTCATGGCCAAGAGAGTGATCTTCATCTGCTCGTCCAGAAGGAAGGAGAGCCCCTGCGCAAGTATATCCAGAGGTTCAGCCGTGTACAGCACAACATCCCAAATATCCACCCTGCCGCGGTAATCAGCGCGTTCCATCAGAACATGCGTAACCGCAGGATGCGGGAGGAGATGGCGAGGTGCAAGATTCGGGACGTCAGTGAGCTATATGCCCTGGCCGACAAGTGTGCACGCGCTGAGGAAGGGAGGAAATTCCCCGGAGAAAGCACCAGAGCAGGGGGATCTGACAGCGAGGATGCCGCCCCGGCAAAGAAAAACCGGCGGCGCAACAACAGGAAGAAGCAGAACAAAGAGGTGCTGGTCGTTGAGTAGTCCAGCAGCGACGGCGGCGCCAGGCAAGCCAAGGTCAGTAGCTCCGGCAAGGAGGTTGCCGCATGCACCAACTGCCAGGCTGTGGCGGCCGCCGACAAGCAGGACGGCTCCGACCACCAATACTGCAAGATTCACCGCACCAAGGGCCATGACCTCCGGAGCTGCAAGAAAATCGAGCAGCTTGTCCAGCAGCAAAGAGCTGAGTACGAGCGGCGCGACAAGGAGAGGGCCCAAGGGGGTGCTGGAGAATCCGGCAAGAAGCGCGCCGGACTGGGAGGACGCCGCGGCAAGGCCAAGCAGCGGCAAGGAGACAGGCCTCCCCGCGGCCGCGACAGCGACGAAGATGACGACGACGAAGACATGGATGATGTTGAGACCAGCGAACAGGAGTTTCAGAAAGCCACAGACGTCTTGTGCGTTGACGGTGGTGCTTCTCTGCACACTTCACACCGCCAACTCAAGCAGTGGGCGCGGGAAGTCAATGCAGCGGAACCGCCTGTCGAATCGCGCAAGCTTCTGAAATGGTCCAGCACGCCTATCATCTTTGACATTGAGGACCACCCTGATCGCACAACTGCGGTCGGGTGCCTGCCGATGTTGGTTTCACCAACCATCCGCAACCTCAAGGTCACTAAGATGTTAGTTGACGGCGGGGCCGGCTTGAACCTGATCTCCTCCGCTGTACTCCAGAAACTCCAAATCCCTAACAGCGAGCTTGAAGAGACCGGCACATTCCAAGGAATCAGCCCGGGAAGGAGCAAGCCGAAGGGGAAGGTCACGCTGCCGGTAACATTTGGCAGCGAGCTAAACTTCAGGACTGAGAGGGTCACATTCGACGTTGCCGATATCCCATTGCCCTACAATGGGATACTTGGCCGTCCAGCACTCACCAAGTTCATGGCAGCCTCTCACTACGCGTATAACATGTTGAAGATGCCTGGCCCGATAAGCGTCATTTCTGTCCCTGGCGACAAGAAGGATGCTCTTATCTGTGCCGACAAGATCTACCGGGAAGCAGCAGCCACGGCAGATCGCAATCCACTTGCCGCTGAAGCTCCCCGAGGGAAGAAGGCCAAGTCCGGCAAGAGTTCTGATGCCCACTCCGGTAAGCGCACCTCTTCGGAGTGCTGCGCTGTCGTTGAGGACGCACCATCGAGCTCCACCGGCAAGACCAAGTCCGGCAAGAGTTCTGATGCCCACTCCGGCAAGCGCACCTCTTCGGAGTGCTGCGCTGCCGTTGAGGACGCACCATCGAGCTCTACCGGCAAGTGCAAGAAGACGATGGCAGCTCCGCCAGAGACGAAGAGGGTATCCGCCAAGGAGGACGGCACTGGTGGTACCTTCACCATCAGTGCCACGCTCGGCCCTAAATAGGAAAGCGCGCTCGTTGCTTTCCTGCGGGCGAATGTCGACGTGTTTGCGTGGCAACCGTCTGACATCCCCGGTGTTCCCAGGAAAGTGATTGAGCACCACCTTGCCGTCTGTCCCCATGCGCGGCCCGTCAAGCAGAGAATCAGGAAGCAGGCAGTGGAGCGCCAAGAATTCATTGCAGAAGAGATCAAGAAACTGGAAGCAGCAGGCCTTGTCAGAGGAGTGCTCCATCCCACGTGGTTGGCCAATCCTGTAGTCGTGCGCAAGGCAAACGGGAAATGGAGACTTTGCATCGATTTCACTGATGTTAACAAAGCTTCTCCCAAAGACCCATTCCCTTTGCCGCGCATTGACCAGATTGTTGACTCCATAGCCGGATGTGATTTGCTTTCATTTCTTGACGCATACTCAGGATATCATCAGATCTTCATGGCAGAAGAGGATGAGGAGAAGACCGCATTTATTACTCCATGTGGCACGTACTGTTTCGTACGGATGCCTTTCGGATTAAAAAATGCTGGTTCGACATTTGCAAGAGTAGTCCATGTTGCTCTTGAGGCACAAATACACAGAAATGTGGAAGCCTGCATGGATGATATAGTGGTCAAGAGCAAGGACAGAGCAACCCTGATCCAAGACTTAGACGAGACCTTTGCAAATCTGGCAAGATCAGCCTCAAGCTCAACCCAGAGAAGTGTGTGTTTGGAGTTCCCTCCGGCAAGCTTCTCGGGTTCTTCGTGTCTCAGCGGGGAATTGAAGCCAATCCCGACAAGATCAAAGCCATTGAGCAGATTGAAGCACCAAAGCGCGTCAAGGATGTACAGAAACTTGCCGGTTGTGTGGCTGCTCTCAGCAGGTTTATCTCTCGGTCTGCTGAGCGCGCCCTGCCATTTTTCAAATTATTGAAAAAGGCAGGTCCAATGAAATGGACTCCAGAAGCGGAAGCTGCGCTGCAAGACCTGAAGAGATACCTGTCCTCCCCCCCAATACTTGTCGCACCTAAGCCACAAGAGAAGTTGCTGCTGTGCATAGCGGCAACCAATCAAGTGGTTAGTGCTGCGTTAGTAGCAGAAAGGGAGGCAGATGATGAGCCAACAACCGCGGCAAGCGCGTCCAGTGACAAGCAGGGGGCTTCCCCGACAAGCTCTGGCCCCGACAAAGATGGATCTGCGCAGATGCACGAGGAGACACGGAAGAAGATGGTGCAGCGCCCAGTTTACTTCATCAGTTCCCTCCTGCAGGGGGCTAGGTCAAGGTATTCTGGTGTGCAGAAATTGCTTTTCGGCCTTCTCATGGCCTCGAGAAAGCTGCGCCACTACTTCCAAGCACATGAGATCACAGTCGTCACTCGCTTTCCGCTGAAGAGGATACTACAGAATCCAGAAGCGACAGGCAGGATTGTTGAGTGGGCACTGGAACTGTCAAGCTTTGGCCTCAAGTTTGAAAGTACTTCAACTATCCAGAGCAGAGCATTGGCAGAATTTATAGCAGAATGGATGCCAACACCAGATGAAGAAATTCCAGAAACGAGCATCCCCGACAAGGAAGCAAGCAAAGAGTGGCTAATGTACTTTGATGGTGCCCTCTCGCTGCAAGGCGTCGGCGCTGGTGCGCTGCTTATCGCACCCACCGGAGAGCACCTCAAGTACATAGTCCAGATGCACTTTCCCAAGGAGCAAGCAACAAACAATACTGCAGAGTATGAGGGATTGCTTGCCGGTCTCAGGATCGCGGCAAACCTTGGGATCAAGAAGCTCATTGTCAGGGGTGACTCACAGCTTGTCGTCCACCAAGTAAACAAGAATTATCAGAGTCCGTTGATGGAAGCTTACGTCGACGAAGTGAGAAAGCTAGAAGAGCGCTTTGATGGCCTACAAATGGAGCACGTTCCAAGAGCTCAGAACGCCATTGCTGACGGCCTGTCAAAGTGCGCCGCACTTAAGCTACCTGTGGAACCAGGGATCTTTGTGCACAAGCTGACTCAACCGTCCGTAACACCATCAACTGGACAGAGCAAGAAGAGGAAGTTGATTCCTGGTGACTGCCTGCCGGCAGAGCTTCCCGAAGCCGCCGCCAAGAAGGTCCCCAAGATCAACGCCAAGAGCGCTGAGGAGCAAGATGCTCCGGCAAGCCCTAGGGCTTGTTTCGTTGAAGCAGAAGCTCCCGACAAGTTTTGCTCCGGCAAGCTTGTCGGGGAACGTCAAGCTCCGGCAGAGGTGCAGCTCCTCGCCGTAGAAGCGGATGTTCCCGCAGCAGCTGAGAACAACACCAAGAACGCTGAGGAGCAAGATGCTCCGGCAAGCCCTAGGGTTTGTTCCGTTGAAGCAGAAGCTCCCGATAAGTTTTGCTCCGGCAAGCTTGTCGGGGAACGTCAAGCTCCGGGAGAGGCGCAGCTCCTCGCCGTAGAAGCGGATGTTCCCGCAGTGGCAGATTTGCCTTTAGTCCTTGTTGTCGAGCCACGAGCTCCAACATGGGCGCAGCAGATTGTCCGTTTCCTTCAGACAGGAGAACTTCCCGAAGAGCAAGAAGAAGCGGAAAGAGTAGCCCGGCAGTCAAGTATGTACTAGTTTGTCGACAAGACACTATACAGAAGAAGACTCAATGGCGTGAAATTGAAGTGTATTCACCGGGAAGATGGACAAAAGCTGTTGGCAGAGATACATGGAGGCATATGTGGTCACCACATTGGCGCAAGAGCGCTTGTCGGCAAAGCATTCCGGCAAGGTTTCTTCTGGCCAACAGCCCTCCAGGATGCAACTGCACAAGTAACCAAGTGTGAAGCGTGCCAGTTTCATACCAAGCAGATACACCAACCAGCTCAAGCTCTCCAGATGATCCCTTTATCCTGGCCATTTTCGGTCTGGGGGCTCGACATCCTCGGCCCCTTTCCCCGAGCTGTCGGGGGCTTTGAGTACTTGTACGTTGCAATCGACAAGTTCACAAAGTGGCCGGAAGTGGAACCAGTGAGGAAGGTGACCGCACAGTCAGCCATCAAGTTCTTCAGGTCGATTGTCTGCCGCTTCGGGATCCCTAACAGGATAATCACCGACAACGGTACACAATTCACGAGCCGCACCTTCATGCAATACGTCCAAGATCTCGGCACCAAGATCTGTTTCGCTTCTGTTGCTCACCCGAGAAGCAACGGTCAAGCGGAGAGGGCAAATGCTGAAGTGCTGCGCGGGCTCAAGACCAGAACTTTCGACAGGCTGCACAAGTGCGGAAGGAACTGGATCGAGGAGCTACCGGTGGCTCTTTGGTCGATCAGAACGACGCCAAATCGAGCCACTGGATAGACACCCTTTGCTCTAGTCTATGGAGCAGAGGCAGTTACCCCCATAGAACTCGTATACGGTTCACCTCGAGTGCTTGCTTATGAAGAGCTCGAGCAAGAGCGGCTGCGGCAAGATGACGCGCTGCTCCTTGAGGAAGACCGTCTCCAGGCTGCTGTGCGAGCTGCTCGCTACCAGCAAGCTCTGCGCCGCTACCATAGCCGCAGATTCAATGCCAGGAGTCTCGAGGAAGGCGACCTTGTTCTTCGGCGCGTTCAGTCGGCCAAGAATTCCAACAAGTTGATGCCGAAGTGGGAAGGCCCTTACCGGGTGAAGCGAGTCACAAGGCCTGGCGCTGTCCGCCTTGAGACCGAAGATGGCGTACCAGTGAGCAACTCCTGGAACATCGAGCATCTTCGTAAGTTTTACCCATAAGGCGCGGTTGTCGGACCCTGTCCGGCAACCACCCTTCTATACAAGTCTTGCCGCTGTTGCATGTAATCCTTTGTACAGAGCCAGGCGCAGACCCTGAGCACCAGTAAATGAAGCGCTGATCACCCCGGGGTTAGAGCATGCATGCTAGGTCGAGTCTCGTCCTTGGTTAGGGTTGATAGTGCCTAACAGCGGCTAACCCCTAGCTTAGAGGTCGAGAGTCCGTCCCTTTGCTTTTCCTTCGTTCGCAGGGCTCGCATATCCTGGCCGGACCGCTTGAGGGCGAAAAGGAGAAGAAGGGCGCGCCGGCACCTGGGCCCCGGCAAACCAGTGTTGCTGGGGGCTGCGGGTGCCAAGATTCATCCACGGCAAGCCAGAGTTGCCGGGGGCTGCGATATCAGATAAGTCTTTCGTCCCTCTTCATGCATCCTCTTATGGACTGGGGAATGCGAAACCACGTTTCTTCCCGAAAAATGCCGTGCTCCCTGAACTCTAGGCCCTGGGACCCGTTCCCGGGGCCAAGTTTGGTCGTAGTCGCAGCAGCAAAGGGATGGAACGAGGAGGCCGCACCCACCTCGTTCCCGCCTCCGTCAAAGGCGTAAGGAAGGTCGAGCGATGTGGGAAGGCGGCAGGGCCTGTTGCCGGGAGATAAAATGTCTGTCCGAGGGATACCAAGGATTCGCTCCTTGGCGTGGGTTCAACCCGCGAGACAAGTAACCCGGCAAGCATCCCCTTTTCATTAAAAAACATCCCACTCAGGTACAGTCCATAGAGGATGAAAAACATGAAAGAGAGGATTACAAGTTTCAGACGCAACTAAGGCCCGAAGGCTTACAAATTAAAAAGATAAGATGCCCGTAATCCCTTTCCTGTCCCTCTCTTCAGGAGGCAGGTCAAGGAGGCGAAAAGGGGAAAAGGGGCGCCTAGGCGAGCTACGGGTGCCAGAAGACACCAAGAGAACATCCCGGGGGCCGTCCAAAGGCTGGACGGTGATGGCGGCGCCGGAAGCGGGGCTCGAAGACGGGGCGGCAGGATGTCAGCACACTGTCGAGGGCACCACGCCCTCGTACTCCGACCTGACGGCCTTGTCGCCAGCCCTCTTCCCCTTCCGCAGCCTCCCTACGCCAGCCGCCCAAGGAGACGACCCCGGGAAGTTCAAGGAGCCGGCGACACGGATGATGGGGTCGCCGGTGCCGCGCGGGGCGGCGCCCGACACCTAGTCGGACCTGCCATCCCGCCGCCCGCTACCTTCATCATCGTTGTCGCTCCCCTCCTCGTCACTCTCGCTCGAGGGGGAGCCTTCACTATCGGAGGAGCTGTCCACGCAGCACTTCGCACGAGTGTCGAAGCACCCGAAGACCTTGACGGAGAGGAGATCGCCCTCCATCAACTTAAAATGGAGGGTAAACCCCTCCATCAGGCTGTGGATACGGGCGAACGTCTTCCATCCTCGATCAAGATACATCACATTAGGGGCTGGGAATACAACACGGACTCGCGTGCCGCTGATCCCACAGCCCCGCACGTGCAGTCTCAGTGTCTTGGGCGGGTCCAGCTCCATCGCGCTCGCAAACGGAGCTGGAAGCCGGAGGCGACGACGAGGCGCCCGGCGCAGCCTGACAAAGAACTCGGAAGGGTCGTCCCCTATATGGACCACCGTGGGGGGAGGAGCCGCCGGCGGAGGCGAAGCTGGCGCGCCACCCCGTCCGCCTCTTCCCCGAGCGCCCCGACCTCGTCCTCGACCTCGTCCACGACCTCGCCCCCTCCCTCTTCCCCTTATGGCTGGCTCCGCCACCACGGGCGTGGGAGAGGAAGGGGTGCGCTGTCTGGCGGCGACCCTCGCCGCCACCGATGAAGGGCCAGGGTTCCCTTTCTCCATGGCGAATGAGAGAAAGGGGAGCAGAAGCTGAAGGAAGGAGGAGATCAGAGAGTGCGGGCTTCCGTGCTCCCCTCCCGCTCTTTATAAAGGAGCGAGGTGGGGGCTCGGCCGTCCCGCTCAGCGAATTAAAGCACGGGAAGAGCAGGGAGTCGGGGCCGACCCACTGCCTCTGCTCGCGACGGCCCAGATTCCCACTTCCACCGTCCGCGACCCCAAGTGCATGGGAGCTGCGTGGCAGGGATGCAGAGCCGAGGCGACGGATGAGGCGGCCTCGCCCCACCCCGTGATCGTGGGGAGTGGACGCCTCGAAAACCGCGCACCGGCCCCATCCAGTAAATGCACCACGCCCCCACGCCTACCTCCGTTTAGGCAGGAGGGCGTGAACCGCCCCCTTCATCATAGCTTGACGCATGCTCGCGGGGCTTAGCCCCACGCACGCCGCCCACGTCACCCACGACGCCGCGTTTGACGCGTGCCGTTCTGGACGTGCGCGGTGGAAGCGGAGAGATATGCGGCGTGACCTAGGCCGCGCGTGCCCGCGCCCTGTTTTGGGCCTGGCCCAACAGCGCTCGGCACCGTGTCTGCCCCAGGCCCGGGGGCTCCTGTCGGTCTACTAGAGTAGGGGTACCCTAGTACCCCGAACTCGTGCACAGGCAGTCGCAGCATCCCGTGGCAAGGCTTGCCGAGTGGCCGCCAAGATCCTCCGCGGCTACTTTGAAGACCATTCAAGAACAAAGTACTCAAACCAAGGCCCCGGCAAGAGGAGCTTGCCGGGAAGGCCAACCAAGGCCCCGGCAAGAGAAGCTTGCAGGGAAGGAGATAAGACCCCGGCAAGAGGAGCTTGCCGGGAAGGCCAACCAAGGCATACCGAGAAGACTTGCCGCGACGCGCCGCGCGTCCCGGCAAGGCCCGGTGAGCGACAAGCTCCCGAACACGACAAGACGACGACCGCGGCAAGGAGCTTGCCGCGGGAAACCCCCACTTCGTGCCCGCGCTCCAGCACACCTGCCAACGTGTCGCTCTAGGACTCTCCCAAGCACACGTGGCAGGAGGCCGTGCAGCTAGGGGTGCACGGTGGAAAGCAGGCGCTGACAAGATAACCATCGTGGCAAACGGTGGCGTCCCTGTCGGTCCATTTCGGTACTGTTTAGGCGACACAGACGGGCAATTAATGCCCTTGTCCCCTGCCGCCAGGGTTAGGTATGATAACACTGTACAGGTAGCTGTACCAACCACCACTCTTCCATTTTTGCCCTTTACCTCCATTGCTATGTCGGTAACCCCTTGAGCATATAAAAGGAGGCCCGTGAGCAACGTAGGGGGGGAGGAGCCACTTCGAACACCCACGCTCGGTCTTGCTAGCCGCCGGTGTGTACTGTAGCACTCCGTGCTCCCGAGCTAGAAATCAATACAACCCACAAAGCAGGAGTAGGGTTTTATGCATCCGTGCGGCCCGAACCTGGGTAAACCGCTCGCGTGCTCCGCCTCGATCTGCTCTTTGCGCGACCTCCGCCCCCGCGGAACCAAAATGGACCCGGTCCGCCGGTCCCATAGGTGCCCGTGGATCAGCAACCCCGGCAAAAATGTACTTCACTGGCAAAGAAACTCATCAAATTCCCTTACGTTCTACTGAGACACATTTACTGGACGATGACTGGGCACGCCTTGTTCTGTACTGGTCCCGAACCAAGAATGTGGTAAGTTCTATGAGCTCATTTTCTATTTTTAAGTACTATATTCTTGCGTCTTATTGTACTCTGTTCATGTAGAACAAGTGCTTAAACCTGAAGAACAACTATTCTCATTTAAGATTCTATTGCTATCGTGCATACTGCTTTGCTCTTGTATCACTGTATTTACTCATACAAACTTATTTTTAAATTGAATGATCCAATCAAAACTCCAATGGCACGGCTGGTATGTTCACGCATTTTTCTTTAACGAGTTTGCTCTTATAAATAGCTCTGTTCATTTCAATTTCAATTGTGTATACAGTTGACTTCTCATATCATGCACATTACTAGCATCACAACAGAGCCAATAGTGTTGTTGTACATGTAGACGCATGGTACCCATCTGAAATCTTGTTGTGCCGTGTAGTTTCCCATGCTTTGTATTCTTTTAGTGTTGCTTTGTCTTGAACTGATATGATTTGAACCGTGTCTCTATTTTAATTTGGCAAGACAATGCGGTGACCATAGGACATAGATATATGTTTGTTTGATGCTTTTATTATGTACTACTTGGCAATAGAAGACTTGGTAGTTTAATCATGTCCACCATAATAATGAACTGGTTCACCAAAATGAGTTTCATATACTAGTACATGCTAAACATGTTATGTGTCTGCTCGTTTCTTCTTTTAGAATGCTGACAGAATATTGGGGAAGAGTGCCTTATTAAGCAATGGTAAAGGAAGTAATGCATGTAAGGTTCAAGATAGTGAGACATCCTTGTTGGTCTCCAACAAAGCTGATAAAAAAGCTAAGGAAAACTATCTTGAAGACAGTGAGACAACCCCAAAGTCATGTCTTGGTTTAGTGTTCGAGTTACTAGCCACTACCGCTTGCACAAGCTATTCAAACTCACTGTCTGAATCAGTTCGGTTTCTTGAGTCTCAACTACAAGCTAAAAGACATTGATCAGTTGTGCTGCGAAAAGAGGCGGAAGGACTGCGGAAGTCCCTGGAGCATTCAGATGCGTACTTTCTGGTGCAACAACAAGCATTGGAGGATTTTAGCGCCAAATAGGACAAAGCTAATAAGATTGCTAAGCTTATTGCCAGCATGGTGGATACCCAGGATAACGTTTCTTAAGCTATTCTGAAGTTGTTTCAGTTATGGACTTGTTTTGCTGCCACGTTTATTTGCACTGGTGGCCAATTTAGACGGTCAGTGTATGTAATATGCTGCTTTGTTCCTTATATTTGCACTGGTGGTGAACTTTGATGCCTAGTGGATGTAATATGTGTAATAGCCGTAATAGCCTAGCGTTTGTTCCTTGCTTATTTATTTCCTTATTGTCTTGTTTAGTTGTTTGCTTGTAGTCACTGTAGTTCTTTTTTCGCGTTTTTCTAGTGGCCACAATAAACTAGGCCACAATAACCATGGCAACACATGGACTGTTGTGACCATGGTCCTGCTACTTGTTGTAGTGACCATGGCCCTCCACGGGCTGTACGATCCATGGGCCTTCCATGGGTCGTAGGATCCATGGGCCTTCTACGGGCCGTAGGATCCATGGGCCTTCTACGGGTCCTCTCATCTATGGGCCTTCTATGGGTCGTATAATCGTTTCACCAAACATGGGTCGTACTATTCATGGACCAATGACGGACCACAAAATGGGTCGTAAACGGGCTAGAGTGGAAATCATCTGTTTTATGGCCCGACCATAACGGGACGTTAATAGGCCATAATTCATGACGCTACAAAAATAGTCCAACGTGTTAATGGGCCACAAGTAGGCCAACTGTAACCACAGGCTGAATTTGGCCCACAAGCTGAACAGGCCAGTAACAGACCGTAAGTAATCAAATTCTGGAAATGAGCCCAAGAATAAATGGGCCCTTAGAAGGCCGAAAGTTAACACAGGCTGGAAATGGCCGACGGACTAATGGGCCGTTAATGGGTATAAAGCGATACACTATTCATTACGGGCCAGTTTCACCACGGGCCGTTAATGGGCCAAGAGTTACAAAGGGCCTCATATGGGCAGAAAGACGTCATGGGCCATACATGGGCCGGAACTTAAAACGGGCTGGAATCATACTAGACCGCCCAGATGACGCTACTAGGGTCTAATTCGGATAAGCCGTAACGGGTCGTGACCTAGTGGGCTATAAATGGGCTATATGCTGATAGGCCGTCAACAGGCTTTCCGTGGGCCGGCCCGCTACCTCTTTGACCAAGTCAAACGGGCCGACCTTTTCACCGGAATGTGCCTCTGTTGGGCCATGCCACGTGTTGATGTATCATAGGCACCTCCTGTCCAATGAGTGGATGACATCTGTCCCAACGATGAGCCAACATGTGTTTCCTCCGGCCAATGAGAATTTTACAAGTGGAAAATCCCCATTGGTCCGGGCTGTTAATGGGTTATCGGGTCCAAAACCGGACCCAATAGCTTAACGGTGACCTGTTACGGTGGATGCCACGTGTCATTTACCCTTGACGAAAACACTTCCATGATGCGCCATTTATCGTCATGGAAGTGGACACTTCCGTGATGATAATTTTGGTAATGCCATGGAACACTTCTACGACAGCACAGGTATGACTATCTTGATTCTGTCATAAAATCGGCATGGATGTACATGCTTGACAGAAAACGTGACCTACTGTGACAAACACGTATCATCACAGAAGTGTATTTTTTGTAGTGTAAGGCTCTGAAAAGGATTGTGAGATACTTAATTCATACACCAATTTTTGGCATTTGGTATCCTAAGAGGTCTTCTTTTGATCTTGTTGGCTACTCCGATTCGGACTATGCCGGTGACAAGGTTAATAGAAAGTCCACTTCGGGTACTTGTCAATTTCTTGGTAGATCTCTTGTGTCTTGGTCTTCCAAGAAATAAAACTCGGTATCGTTATCCACCGCCGAAGCGGAATACATTGTCGCCGGATCATGTTGTGCTCAACTACTTGGGATACATGTGAAACATGTTCCATTGCATTGTGATAATGAGAGTTCTATTAAAATTTCTCACAATCCCGTGCAACATTCTCGAACTAAGCATATTGAAGTTCGTCATCATTTCATTCGAGATCATGATGCTAAGGGATACACCAATCTTAAGCATGTTCGTACCGATAAGCAATTGGCAGATATATTCACCAAACCGCTTGATGAGAAAGTATTTTGCCGTTTGAGAGGTGAATTGAACATCATTGATGCCTCAAACTTGGAGTATAAACTCCATTTCGATACAAGCAAGGCATGAGCCTTTTATAACTAATCCTTGATATTTCTCTTATGATGATGATCTTATGCCGTTGATCTATATTAGTACCCTTGCATGTTATCTAACCCTTGTTGGTACTTGGATAATTCCAAATCTATGAGATTGCAAGCCACTCACATTTTGAGCAATCTCCACATCACGAAGTTCCTTCTATATGGTTGTTGAACACAAGGAAGCACGAGTCCACTCAACATATCCTTTGACAATTTCTATATATCAAATTTCATTCGGTATCAAGCTTCATGATTGTCATCTTGGATGCACAAGTGCTTCTCCTTGCAAGACTAACCCATGTAGGAAGATGAACTCAAACTACAAGTGGTGCTCCAAACTCTTGATGAACTACATCAACCTTGAGCATCCAACACAAGTTCAACTACATGGTCAAGATCAACACCACCCAAGGTATGTCACTCCATCTTAGAGAAGCTTTGACACAAGTCATGAGTCAAAGCAACTCAACAAGATGTGAACAAATCAAAATTCTTAAAAGATAAATGGTAACCCCATTTTTAGCTTAAACGATGAGTATGACCTACGATCAAGTGTTATCACTTGACTCCTCAGTCTACTCTAACATAGATGACTTCGTCGCCGATCCTTTCTAGATGAAGTTCTCTAGTGTTTCTTTATTCACTTACTTTATGCTTTGCATATGTTTCTTGCTAGCTTGTTCCCCTTTTCGAAAAAAAGTTCATCTAGATCTCTTTTCTTGTGTATGTTTTTCTCTGCTTTTTCTTTGTCAAATTCCTTGCAAATCTTTTAGTTAATTCATTGCAAATACTTTTGAGATTCCAAATTCCAAGTGAGCTGAGTTGACAAAAAATTTCCTTCAATATTGAACTCGGACTCACCGATCCAAGCTTATCGGCTAGACCGAACTACAGGAGCATCTTGTAAACAGTTCATCGGTACAACCGACATGGACTAACCCGGTCTGACCGCTATGCATCATCTATGACACTGCTAAGTCGGTGTCACCGATGAAAACATATCGGCGTTACCGATTTCACTGCTGAGAAAACATTTTGCCATTGCATATTTCATTTCTTCTCCAGCTCCACTCAATGATTCTTAGCCTCTACCCACATCTTAAACTACGTGCTGCTTTGTAGTGTGTCTCAAGGACCAAACCTATTTGACTCCAGCTCCAGGAGTACCCTTCTTTGAAATTGATGTCAAAGGGGGGAGAGAGCACATCAAAAGCTTATCATATGGGAGAGAGCACATGTTAGCTCTTCCAGTCCAGATGCTAGTAAAACAAGAGGAGAGAAGTAACATGTACTTAAGAGGGGAAAGACATGTCAATATGGTTGTTTGCACCATTTCATGCTCTGATTTTTTCTTGCTCTAATTTTCTCTTACCCTACCTTCTCCCATTATCAAATATCAGATTCAGGGGGAGAAAGAGTCCATTTCTAGGGAAGAAAATCTCTTGGAATTCATTGCGTATCTTTAATCTTTGGGGACATGTCTATATCCAAATGAAGTACTAAGTACTCACCCATTACATGTCATCCCCGTCTTGGTTCTCTTGTGGTTCCTGAAATTGCTTTAATTAGAGTGTTCTTGTGTTATCTAACCATGCTTTCTCAAGTTCACCTCTTCAAAAGCCAGCCCAAGACCAAAAGGTAAGTATATGCATCACACTCATGTGCATGATGATTTCTTTCTAATGTACATATTGTTTGCAAGAAGGATTCATGAACATGAAGGTACACTTACTTTTATCTACATCATTTGCTCTGATTCATATAGCCAAGATACATGTAACTCATTGCTTGCTCTGACATGCTTATGCATTCACATGGTCTTATATTCCATATCTACATGATTGCATACATGTAGAGGGATCCTATGCTTATTACATGTCTTTCCAAAGCTTTACTTGTTACTCTTCATATCTTTTATATAAAGCTTTGATGTATGTTGTCATCAATTACCAAAAAGGGGGGATTGAAAGCACAAGTGCTCTCTGGGTAATTTGGTAATTAATGACAACATATCTCTTATTGGACTAATACCTTTATCTAGTATATTTCACATGAGTTCAATAATGGCGTGGTAAGGACAAGAGGATGAGGAACCCCTTCAAAATGCTAAGGACAAAGATTGGCTAAAGCTCAAGACTCTTCATTTCTATTTTAGTGATCCAAGATCACATTGAGTCCATAGGAAAGCCAATACTATTAAAATGGGATGAGGTGTTGCTTAATGGTCTCTTTCTCATAGTGCTTAGTGATATTCACTACTAGGGAAAACCCTAGTAGTAGCGCTTGAAATATACATAGCAGTATCATTGGGAAACATTGCTCCAAAAACCCTCAACCACTTACTCACTTCCACATTTGTCCAAAACTTGTTGGGAAATGTTGCATGGAAAACAAAAGAATTTATATGCAGACGCAATGATCTATCCATGGAGATGCATAGCAACTAGGGGGAGAGTGTGTCTACGTACCCTTGTAGACCAAAAGCGGAAGCGTTTGACAACGCGGTTGATGTAGTCGAACTTCTTCTAGCTCCGACCAATCAAGCACCGAACGTATGGCACCTCCGAGTTCTGCACACGTTTAGCTCGGTGGCGTCCCTCGCCTTCTTGATCCAGCAAGGTGTCGAGGTAGTAGATGAGTTCCGTTAGCACGACGGCATGGTGATGGTGATGGTGAAGTGATCCTCGCAGGGCTTCGCCTAAGCACCGCGAAAAAATATGACCGGGGGTGTAAACTGTGGAGGGGGGCGCCGCACACGGCTAACAATTGATGTTGTGTCTTCTAGGCGCCCCCCTCCCCACATATATATAGGTGGGAGGGGAGGGGAGGCGGCCAGGGGGCGCCCCAAGTAGGATCCGAATCCTACTTGGGTTTTCCCAAGTGGCGCCCCCCTTTCCTTTTTCCACCGGAGAAGAAAGGAAGGGGGAAGAAGAGAAGGAAGGGGTGCCGAACCCCCTCTTATCCTTCTCCTATTTGGCTACCTGCCATAGGCGGCACGCCACCCCTTGTGGGCTGGTGTGCTCCCCTCTCATGGACCATATATCCACCAGGGGGTTCCGGTAACCCCTCCAGTACTCCGATAAATACCCGATACACTCCGAAACACTTCCGGTGTCCAAATACTATCGTCCTATATATCAATCTTTACCTCTCGACCATTTAGAGACTCCTCGTCATGTCCGTGATCTCATCCGGGACTCCAAACAACATTCGGTCACCAGATCACATAACTCATATAATACAATATCGTCATCGAACGTTAAGCGTGCGGACCCTACGGGTTCGAGAACTGTGTAGACATGACCGAGACACATATCCGGTCAATAACCAATAGTAGAACCTGGATGACCATATTGGCTCCTACAAATTCTACTACGATCTTTATCGGTTGAACCGTTATGACAACATACATAATTCCCTTTGTCCATCGGTATGTTACTTGCCCGAGATTCGATCGTTGGTATCTTCATACCTAGTTCAATCTCGTTACCGGCAAGTCTCTTTACTCGTTCCGTAATACATCACCTCATGACCAACTCGTTAGTCATTTGCTTAGAAGCTTATGATGTGTATTACTGAGAGGGCCCAGAGATACCTCTCCGATACTCGGAGTGACAAATCCTAATCTCGATCTATGCCAACTCAACAAACACCTTCGGAGATACCTGTAGAGCATCTTTATAATC
Source organism: Triticum urartu (assembly GCF_056163025.1). Classification (NCBI taxonomy): domain Eukaryota; kingdom Viridiplantae; phylum Streptophyta; class Magnoliopsida; order Poales; family Poaceae; genus Triticum; species Triticum urartu. The sequence continues at coordinate 564,704,835 of NC_141876.1, forward strand.
ACCCAGTTACGTTGTGACGCTTGATAGCACACAAGGTATTCCTCCTGTATCCGGTAGTTGCATAATCTCATAGTCGAAGGAATATGTATTTGACATGAAGAAAGCAATAGAAATAAAACTAAACAATCATATTGCTAAGCTAATGGATGGGTCTTGTCCATCACATCATTCTCCTAATGATGTGATCCCGTTATCAAGTGATAACTCATGTCAATGGTTAGGAAACCTTAACCATATTTGATCAATGAGCTAGTCTAGTGGAGGCCCACTAGGGACATGATGTTTGTTTATGTATTCACACATGTATCAAGGCTTCCGATCAATACAATTCTAGAATGAATAATAAATATTTATCATGAATAAGGAAATATAAAATAACAACTTTATTATTGCCTCTGGGCATATTTCCTTCAAAACTCTATGTCAAACTCGGCCCCACCGATGTGAACTATCTAGTGCCACTGAGTTCACTTAACCTAGCCACTGCCAGAAACCCTAGACAATTCGATCTCACCGATATGTGCAATCGGTCCCACCAAGTTTGCTTGACCAACTCTCTGTTTGCTCTTTGCTGCAATCGGTCTCACCGAGTTCATACAATCGGTCTCACCGAGATGAGGTTTTGCCCTAGCCCTAGCACATCGGTCCCACCGAGTTGATCATGTCTGTCCCACCGAGAATCCTAACGTTCACATTTTGAACTGAATTGGTCTCACCGAGTTCTTCTATTCAGTGTGACCGAGTTGGGTCAAATGTGTGTAACAGTTAGATTTTGTGTGGAGGCTATATATACCCCTCCACCCCCTTCTCCATTTGAGAGAGAGCCATCAAAACGTGCCTACACTTCCACTACTCATTTTCTGAGAGAGAGAACCACCTACTCATGTGTTGAGACTAAGACATTCCAATCCAACCACAAGAATCTTGATCTCTATCCTTCCCCAAGTTGCTTTCCACTCAAACCATCTTTACACCATAGCCAAATCTGTGAGAGAGAGTTGACTATTGGGGAGACTATCATTTGAAGCACCAGAGCAAGGAGTTCATCATCAACACATCATCTATTACCTTTTGGAGAGTGGTGTCTCCTAGATTGGTTAGGTGTCACTTGGGAGCCTCTAATAAAATTGTGAAGTTGAACCAAGGAGTTTGTAAGGACAAGGATATCACCTACTTCATGAAGATCTACCCGAGTGAGGCAAGTCCTTCGTGGGCGATGGCTATGGTGGGATAGATAGCTTCATGGATCCTTCGTGGGTGGAGCCCTCCATGGACTCGTGCAACCATTATCCTTCATGGGTTGAAGTCTCCATCAACGTGGATGTACGATAGCACCACCTATCAGAACCACGCCAAAAATCTGTGTGCCTACATTGCGTTTGCACACTCCAATCCCATCACTTTACTTTCTTGCAACTAGCATGCTTTACTCTTTCCGTTGCTCATATTCTTGCCATGCTTGCTTGAAATGTATTGTGAATGCTTAAACTTGTGCTAAAACTCCACCTCAACTTGAAGAACTTAAAAACTACTACTTTTGCTTGTTGGGCGTCTAATCACCCCCTCTAGACACCTCTTCTCGATCCATTCACCTTTCTCGACTCCCTGTAAGAAAGCAATCCCGGAGCCATCATATCCTTTTAGTGTCTCCAGTATCTAGTTCTAGTTGTATAGATCGGGATACAACTCCAAGAGTCTGTTACCATGGACACTGCTATTCAAATAGATTAACTTCCCTGCAAGGGTTCACAAACTTACCCAACATGCTCGATTAACTCCAGCTGAACACACTTTCCTGGGTCATACCCGGCCACGGTTGATCGACACACCATAGTCCTATCTAGGCTCAATAAAGAGCTCAGCACGGTGGTCTACATCCTAAATGCGAAGGGGTCATGGGCCATTTGTCCTTTGCAATCTTGTGCATTACTAGGATGGCTAGGATCAGTCCTGGCTACCTCTTTATACAAAGCAAGTGCTTACGCGGACCACCCAGGTGCGTGCCGCTAAGCCGTTGACGTATAAGAGCTTTCATAAGAAACGTATGACGCAGAGTGCCCATACTTATTCATGTGTGGTGGTCAGTGCGAAAAGTCCAAAGGCCTACTTGGATCACATATCCAAACCGTTAGTGTCATGGGAGCGTGCAGATACAATCAATGATCCACGTCTATGGTCCCATCGCCCCGTCTCGCGAACCTACGACAAGGGCTAAGAATGCCCGGCCATGCCACGTAATTATCTTGCGGGTACCCTCACGGTCAACCCGACTCCACATCACTCGTGGGTACCCTCATGGTAAACCCATCTTCACATTTCTCGCGGGTACCCCTCGGGGCCGACCCGACTTTAACATGGTTCTAGGGTAAAGTCAAAGTAACCATGTGTCCATAACATCAAGGGGGAACCCCCGAGGGATCGCCCTTGATGGATTCCTACTCGATGTAGTTGTCAATGTGAACCTGGAGGAATCACCCTCGAAAGGTTCACACTTGAGGTGTTGCATTACAGAGTCATCATCGGGAGTGGGTATGAGGAATCACCCTCGGAAGTCCACGGTCGACTAGCTAAACTATAGAGATCATCAGGAATGCGATACGAGGTACCACCCTCGGCACTTGATACTAGCTCTGGAAAGTCATACAACTAAGGGGATGTGAGGTGATGTGCATGTAACAAGAGAAGAACTAGCCATAATGGTAAAGTAAGCAAACAAGCAAAGAAGCAAACGAAAAATATTTTTTGTTTTTGTGAAAAGGTTTTAGAAGTGGGGAAGATGAAAATGAGAGGCAAATGGAAAATGAAAGTAAATGCAAGGAGATGAAAGTTTATGCGATGGTACTTGATAGGTTTTGGTGATGTCTCCCCAGCAACGGCACCAGAAATTCTTGCTGCTACTTCTGAGCTACGTTGGGATTTCCTCGAAGAGGAGAGGATGATGCAGTACAGTAGAGATAAGTATTTCCTCAGTTAAGAACCAAGGTAATCAATCCAGTAGGAGAACCACGCAAGACCTCGTGAACAACACCTACACACAAAAGAACAAATACTTGCACCCAACGCAAACAAGGGGTTGACAATCCCTTCGCAGTTAATTGCAAGGACCAAATCTCGTAGTGATAGATAGATAAACAACAAGACAAGATAAAATAGTGGTAAATAAATTGCAGCAAGCTATTTTTGGATTTTTAATATATGATAAAGATAGACCCACGGGCCATAATTTTCACTAGAGGCTTCTCTCTTGAACATAGCATACGGTGGGTAAACAAATTACTGTTGGGAAATTGATAGAAAAGCGCATAGTTATGACGATATTGAAGGCAATGATATCTACATAGGCATCATGTCCGAGACAAGTAGACCGACTCCTTCCTACATCTACTGCTATTACTCAACACATCGACCGCTATCCAGCATGCATCTAGAGTATTAAGTTCATAAAGAACGGAGTAACACCTTAAGCAAGATGACATGATGTAGACAAAGTAAACCCAATCAATATGAATAAATCCCATCTTTTTATCCTTAATGGCAATGATACAAATACGTGTCATGTCCCTTTCTGTAACTGGGATTGAACACCGCAAGATCGAACCCATCACAAAGCACCTCTCCCATTGCAAGATAAATCAAACTAGTTGGCCAAACCAAACACATAGATTGGAGAGAAATACAAAGCTATAACAATCATGCATATAAGAATTCAGAAAAGACTCAAATAATATTCATGAATAATCTTATCATAAACCCACAATTCATCAAATCCCAACAAACACACCGCAAAAAAGGATTACATTGAATAGATCTCCAAGAACATCGAGGAGAACATTGCATTGAAGATCAAAGAGAGAGAAGAAGTCATCTAGATACTATCTATGGCCCGTAGGTTTGTGGTAAACTACTCACACATCATCGTAAGGGCAACAAGGTTGATGTAGAGGCCCTTCGTGATCGATTCCCCCTCCGAAAGAGTATCGGAAAAGGTCTTCAGATGGGATCTCCAAAGAACAGAAACTTACGACGGTGGAAAAAGTATTTTGGGTAGCTCTCTGGTATATTGGGAATATTCGGGAATTTATAGAAGTGGAATTAGGTCAAGAGGTTCCACAAGGGGGCCCACAAGCCTGGGGGGCGCCCCTGGTGCGCGCCCTCCGGGCTTGTCAATCCCTCGTGGCTCCATAGGTCTTCTCTCGAAGCTTCTAGGGTCCCTTCTGGTCCAGAAAAATCGTCAAAAAGTTTTGTAGCATTTGGACTCCATTTGACACTGATTTTTGAAAAGCCAAAAAAGCATAAAACAGCATCTGACACTAGGCACTGGGTTAATAGGTTAGTCCCAAAAAATAATATATAGTTGCATAATAAACATCCAAGATTGATACTATAATAGCATGGAACAATCAAAAACTATAGATACGTTGGAGGCGCATCACTTGTCCACTGATCCAGTGTCATTTCAGAGATATCATGTTGAGTTGCCTCCTGACTATAAATAGCCCATCCCCTCCACCATAAGTTGGTGGCTACTCTGAGTTAGTGCACGACTTTTGTCATTTGAGAGCAACCCACCTATGAAGCCTTTGAGAGAGAATCCTTGCGAGGACGACAAACTTAAAACACCCGGGCCCAAAAGTGATTGAGCATCATTTAAGCCTTTATGTTCTATGTGAACCAAAGACTTGTTACACTTGAAGACTATGATCTTCCAGCTGGTTAGGCTTCGCTTTCTGAGCATCCAAGAGTCATTGTGAATTGCCGATGAACGAATTCTGTGAAGGTTTGGAAGTTTACCTTGAAGACTTATCTGAGTGATTGGGCGAGATTTGTGGATCTTAGCTCAAGGAGAATAAGGTGAAGACCAGGTCTTCGGAGTTCAATCTCAGTCTCCCTAACCAGACGTACAGTTGTCACAGCAATTGGAACTGGTCAAACAAATCATTTGTCTTCTCGGAGCAGCTGGTTCTATCATTTCACTCCTTTACTTAGTATTTACCTTCGTGAAGATTTTGCTTGCTCATTCTGTTTGAATACATTGTTTGAAGACTATCACTCTGATTACCCCTTTGTGTTCACACTATCCTGCATAACTGCTTGTTCTACCTAGTTGTTATTGTCTTCTCATCTCACTTCAATTGTTGTTGACATATCAGCATGCCTAGTGTAGTTTATCTTCCATCGTATCCTATTTAGTTATTGTTTTAGTTTCACGTCTTCGAAGACATTGCCCGTTCTGAAGACTTCCATAAAAATTGTCTATTCACCCCCATCTAGTTGATAACTAGCACTTTCACTAACCCTAGGCCCTCAAACAGAGTACAGCGGAAGGGCATTACCTCCCCGGTAAAGTGGACCATATCGTCATCACTGCTGTCCTCTGAGTCTGCCCCAGAAGGCATTGTGGCAGCGGTGGCAAGGTTGAGCCACGGCGGTGGCGGCGTAGAGGGGAGCGAGAGCGGGTGCGGGTGAGTGAGAGGAGGGAGTGGGAAGTGGGCCACTGTTGCCTTTAGGAGAACGGTCCGACCGGCTTGATCGGTACGGCTGTTAACGCACGTTGCTGCTTGCGCCGTCCACCACTAGCCAGGTGGGTGCTTTGCCGAGTCAAAACAAGATCATTTTTTGGTTCAGTGTTTTTTGCCACTGTCAATTCTTTGATTCGGTGCAAAGTGTCATGTTTTGTAAAGTGGTGGTTTTACGCAAGTTGTGACACGAAAGTGGTGGTTCTATGCATTTTACTCGATGTATACCAATGTCTCCCTCTATTCGGATATTGCATATGGTCTCAAGATTAACTTTAGGCGTCCTTTGATTTAAAAGTTTGTGTAGGAATTTTACAGGATTGACACCCTCTGGTCATTCCTTAGGATTCAGTCCCATAGGAACTTCTAAGTTCATCTTCTAATGCGACACCGTCTTCGGAGAAGAGGGTGTACAAGTGGAGGTCCGATCTTCACAGTGTAGGATCGATAATGGATGGGGGTAACTAGCAGCAAGCAGCCAAAAAACAGAAAATAAGAGATTATGACCCAACGAGGAGGATGCTCACCGAAGCTTGCAATCCAAACATTCGCCAATCCGCAACCCGCGATACTACCCCACACAACCACGCTCAAATCGTGGAGCACGGGATAGGTGCAATCCACAAGGGAAACCATGAACTCTAACCCACACAACTATAGGAGATATGCCCTAGAGGCAATAATAAATGGTATTATTTATCTCCGTGTTCATCATTATGTTTATGTTCCATGCTATAACTCCTATGGTTCTCGAGTCTATAATAACACGAGGCTTGGAGGAAGACTCATATGCACGTGTGAAATAATAAACGGCAAAATGTATTCCTAGTTTGGCCTCTAAGACTAGCTCAAGTGTTGCATGATGGTTCTACTTTCCTGATCATGGGCATGACTGTGCCAGCAACTTTGAGGACACAATGTTAGTAGAACACTTGTGGTTTGATGTCGCTTGAAGCTACATCGGTATTTCCCCAAAGAGGAAGGGATGATGCATCACAGCGGCGGTAGGTATTTCCCTTAGATATGAAACCAAGGTTATCGAACCAGTAGGAGAACCAAGCAACACAACCTAAACAACCCATTCACACAAATAACAAATACTCGCAACCCTACGTGTTAAAGGGGTTGTCAATCCCTTTCAGGTAACGGTGCCAGAAATTGGTGCGTGGGCGGGAGAAAGTTGTAATAGATTGAATAAATAGATCGCAAATAAAATAAAGTGCAGCAAAGTATTTTTGGGTTTTTGGTCTAGTAGATCTGAAAATAAACACAAAGGAAAAGTAGATCGCAAAGGCAAATAATATGAGAAAGAGACCTGGGGGCCGTAGGTTTCACTAGTGGCTTCTCTCGAGAAAAATAGCAAACGGTGGATGAACAAATTACTGTTGGGCAATTGATAGAACTTCAAATACTCATGATGATATCCAGGCAATGATCATTACATAGGCATCACGTCCAAGATTAGTAGACCGACTCCTGCCTGCATCTACTACTATTACTCCACACATCGATCGCTATCCAGGATGCATCTAGTGTATTAAGTTCATGGAGAAACGGAGTAATGCAATAAGAACGATGAAATGATGTAGACAAGATCTATCTATGTAGAGATAGACCCCGTCGTTTTATCCTTAGTAGCAACGATACATACATGTCGGTTCCCCTTCTGTCACTAGGATCAAGCACTGTAAGATCGAACCCACTACAAAGCACCTCTTCCCATTGCAAGATAAATAGATCAAGTTGGCCAAACAAAACCCAAATATCGGAGAAGAAATACGAGGCTGTAAGCAATCATGCATAAAAGAGATCAAAGAAACTCAAATACTTTCATGGATATAAAAAGAGATAGATCTGATCATAAACTCAAAGTTCATCAGATCCCAACAAACACACCGCAAAAGGGTTATATCATACGGATCTCCAAGAGACCATTGTATTGAGAATCAAGAGAGACAGAGGAAGCCATCTAGCTACTAACTACAGAACTTTAGGTCTACAAAGAACTACTCACGCATCATCGGAGAGGCACCAATGGAGGTTGTGAACCCCATCCAAGATGGTGTCTAGATTGGATCTGGTGGTTCTGGACTCTGCGACGGCAGGATCAATATTCGTCACCGGCTGCCGCGCCGCCGGACCTCCACGCCACGCACCCCTCTCCCTCTTCTCTGTTTCCTTCCCCTTTGTTTCTCTCTCACACACAAGGACTCCCTCTCCCCTTCTTCTTCAGGAGTAGCCATGGCCAACGACTAACGCCGCCTCGCCCGGATCAGGCCGGAATCTACCTCCTGCAGTCGGATCCACGCCATCCCGACCTCGCCGGCCTTCCTCCCCGTCTTCATCACGATCCATCACTGGGCTCAAAGACAATCCCATTATCTAGCAGCAACCGCTGCCACCACCAGCAGCAGCAGCAGCAACAGGCGCGACCGAGATCGGCGGAGACGGGGGAGCACACGCTCCCCGACTTCTGCCTCCACCCCATCTGTGCGCACGTTCGCCATCGCAGCGCCAGCGGCTACCGTGCCCCGGAGGTGCTGGACACATAGCGGCCCATGCTGAAGGCAGACGTCTACTCCCTGGGAGTGCTCCTACTGGAGCTCCTCACCTGCAAGTCCCCGACACAGGCATCCATGCAGGACGGCGTCGGTGGTGCGCTCAACCTACCGTACATCGTTGGTGCAGTCGGTGGTGCGCGAGGAGTGGACGACTGAGGTGTTTTATGTGGAGCTCGTGCGGTTGGGTGCCATCATGATGAGGAGATGGTCGCGCTACTGCAGGCAGCCGCAGAGCTATGGGCATAGAGGCAGCAACTCGAAATTCCATGGTTTGCACACAGCAGCACAACGCCACGGTCTGCATGCGGCATGACCAGCTCCACTCAGGATTAAATTATGTAGTTGTATACGATACTCCCTTTTGTTCAGGTTTCCATGATTTTTTTAGTTGAATTCAGTTGCAGATTCATTCAACTCATCTCCATTGCCACACACAGAAAGGCTTTGATTTTTATTTTTCTTCAGTTTAGTTCAGATTTTCATTGTTCCAATTTTGATTTTGGTTCAGTTTTGGTCAGGTTTTCATTGTTTTTTAGTTGAATTCAGTTACAGATTCATCCAACTCATCTCCATTGTCATGCATAGAAAGGCTTAGATTTGATGTTGGGTCAGTTTAGTTCAGATTTTCATTATTTTTCAGCTGGGTTCAGTTTCACATTCATCCAACTCATCTGTGAACACAATGATCAAGTGTCTCTCTGCTTGGTGAGGTAACTTGGGCAGTACTGTTTGAGATCGTTGGTGAGGGACTACTACGGCGAGCTCGGGCAGAGCAAAGATGCCGGCAGGGTGAGATCAAGAACAGGAATTGAATGGTATGGCTCAATACTATTGGGCTTGGCATTATTTTTGCAGCGAATTGTGTGTTTCTCTGAGATGAATTAAGTGCACCAAATATATGCATCAGAATTATTGCAATCTTTATCGTTATCCACTAGTCAAAAAATTGATGTTCAAAATTGTCTTCCGAGAGTAGTTTAAGTTGGTACAAGTTTCAGGCACCAAATACACAAGAATTATACTCCCTCTGTATCATAATAGATGTCGTTCTAGCAGTTCAACTCATGGTACAAAGGGAGTCTTTGCTAAATGAGAAGCATAAGCATGATCAGTTAAGCTGATTCAGTTTTATGCTTAGAAACTAAATCACCTTCCACTCATTATTAGTGGTAATGGTTGTCTCCGTGTTTTTGTCTTATCAAATATGTGCCTAGGCCTCTATGTTAACCAATTCCAAAAGCATGCCTAAAAAAATCTTGCTTGGACTTTTGAAGTTGTTCCCAGTGGAATGCTAGTTATAGATGCGATGCGCCGAGCTCCCGCAGCCGCAACAGAGGAGCCGGAACTTGCAGCAACATCTACGACACCCTCCCAATGACCTGCAGGTAGGCCATGTCGTAGAAGATGGCCTCATGACAACCACCAGGTATGCCCCTCTGCTCCTTGCCCTTCACGCTGGAATCAACAAGGCCACATAATCTTCAGTGTTTCACAATTATGGTCTGCTTCATGTTCTCTGACCAGGTTGTAATATGATAATTATTTATATGTAGAAATAATGAGTTTTTTAGGGAATGTTGATGATTTCTGCAAGAGATTATGTTTCTACTTAATCATCAAACAAGGTGTTCGCTGGACGCAAGTATAACCTATCAAGTAAGGTGTTTGTGCAGTAGGTTACATCTTAAACATTTTTTCTGGTGAACTATTATCTACTCGAGGATAAATTATGGCTAACATGCATTTAATTATACTGTTGTTTGAAGGTGTATTCAAATGGCAATATAAGTTATGGCTATAATGCTTCCAACGGCTACTATGGCGTCTTTGTGGCTTCCAGAATATTGAACAACAAGTTAGTGAAACAACAGTGAAAGGTTTTCTAAGATAATCCTATATCTCTAGAACTAAAAACCAATTAATAATGTTGAATGGCATTACTAACTCTATATTTTGTTTGTCCTGCAGAAATTTAGCTCCTTCTGAGGTGTTTCCCAGAGCATGCTGTTGAACATGGAGGGTTAGAGCTAAGAAATACTTGCAGGCTGCCAATGTATTAATGGTTGGGCTTTTTTGGATTTGTCATGTTTAGATGTTTACTAGGGTAACCATAGCGGCTTCATTGCATCATACCCGAAAGTGAGATCTTTGGGACGGTGCCAGGTGCTACTAGACCAGTAGATACAATTAATGATTATCTGTCCAAGCGGCTCTCATATCATCCTGTGCTAGCTCCTCGACTTGGACAACAACAATTTTTTATCAAGTCTACTCAGCCATTGCCATGTGATTGTTAGTAAATCAAGCATTCTTTTCAAGAATATTGTTCCAAGTACGTGAGAATAATGTCTCGGGTTCAAGAAAATAGTAATTATCCATGTCAATTTTGAAAATATAAGATGCGTCTTTGGATAATAATTGCTCAAGGTAGCTGAATAAAACTTGCAATCACCATAACTCAGTCTCGATGTGCAACTTTTAGATGGAGTGAATAGTTTGTTACTTATTGGAGTAGCCATTTTCACTTACATAGTAGAAAGTAAGTGGAATGTGAAATCAACTGTTAAATCTGCTTTGTGTGCTTCTACTAAAGATCGAAAGTGAGAGATATTTCTACCTTGGGTCCATGCTTGAACCCCTTCTTTTTCTTGCTAATTTGGACAGAACTATCCAAGCTCTTCAAACGCCCATAAATCCTCCTCTCTCATCTGAGGACTGCAAGGAATCCTCAGTTGTTATACCCTAACCTCCCTATGTAATTCTTTGGTTCTCTATGCTAGCTATGCGTCCTGTTAGTGCTTCTGCATGGATAGCGAGGGAGGATGATCCAGAGTTCCTGTGGTGGAGGGTGGAATTGCTCTAGCGGGAGAAGGGCAGATGTGTCTTGCATTACTGCTGGGACGTCGCGGGCGTGTCTCACATCACAGCCATGGTAGGGTTGTTTACACACAATTGGCAGTCCTTCCTAAAACTTGGGGGCTACATATGGGTGAGTGAGATTTTTTTCCTCCCATTGCAACGCAGGGGCATCTTTGCTAGTGATTATAAAACATCCAAGATTGATAATATAATAGCATGGAACAATCAAAAATTAATACGTTGGAGACGTATCAGCATCCCAAAGCTTAACTCCTACTCATCCTCGAGTAGGTAAGTGACAAAAAAAGAATTTTTGATGTGGAATGCTGCCTAACATGTCATATCATATTCTTTTCTTTATAGCATGGAAATTTGGACTTTTATATTGTTCAAAGCAATAGTCTAGTTTTGACATGATAATTTAAATACTCAAGCATATCAACAAGCAACCATGTCTTTCAAAATATCAACGCTAAAATAAGCTATCCCTAGCCCGTCATGCTCAACCATTGATCCATTCATGAAACACACTCGCATATTAGCTACACCCAATACTCAAGTATGATCATATTGCCTCCTAGTTGGTTCTTTTATAAGAGAATGTGGAGAATTAAATTCAAAATAAAAATTGCATAAAGTAAAAGAAAGGCCCTTCGCAGAGGGAAGCAGGGATTTGTAGAGGTGGCAAAGCTCAAAGCGAAAAACTTAGAGATAAAAATATTTTGGGAGGTGTATCCATCCCACCAACGAAAACGACTTAGAGTTCCCAATACTTTCCATGCTTAGATATATCATAGGCGGTTCCTAAACAGAAAATAAAGTTTATTCCTTTTTCCACCATACTTTCACTTTCCATGGCTAGTTGTATCCACGGTTGCCCTCCATACCAACACTTTCCAAGGGATTTATTATTTGACAACATAAAGTAAATTCATTTTTTCATTTTGGGACTGGGCATCCCTAATACCTTTGCCTTACTCTCGTGCAATGACAAGTGAATAAACACTCATCGTGAGAATAACACATCTAGCATGGAAAATATTAGCCACCCCTCACCGCTCCACGAGCGAAACGAACACACAAAAGAAAAGTTTATTTTGAAAATTAGAGATGGCACATGCAAATTTGCTTAGAACGGCAAAAGAATACCGCATATAGGTATATATAGTGGACTCATGTGGCAAAACTAGTTTAAAGGATTTGGATGCACAAGTAGAGATCATACTTAGTGCAAAATGAAGCCTAGCAAAAGATTGAGAAGCGACCAACCAAGAAACGGATAATCTCATAAGCAAGCATTAAGCATAATTAACAGCGAATAGTGCACCACAAGTAGGATATAATTTCATTGCATGACTATTGATTTTCGTGCTTGCATAGGGAATCACAAACCTTAATACCAATATTCTTACTAAAGCATAATTACTCATCAAGATGACTCACATATCACATCATCATATCTCAAAACTATTACTAAGAATCAAGTTTACTTTGTCCAATGATCTTCATGAAAGTTTTTATTATATCCTTCTTGGATATCTATCACTTTGGGACTAATTTTCTTGTGTTGCTTTTCATAAGCTCAAACAAATATAAGTGAAGATCATGAGCATAATATTTGTTTCTTCCCAAATTAATTTAAGTGAAGCAACAGAGAATTTCTTGAAAATTTTACTAACTCTCAAATATATCTAAGTGAAGCAAGAGAGCATTTCTTCAAAAATACTAAAGCACACCGTGCTCAAAAAGATATAAGTGAAGCACTAGAGCAAGTCCATAGCTCATAAAAGATTTAAGTGAAGCAAAGAGAGCAATTCTAACAAGTCATGACATAATTTTGGTTCTCTCAAATAGGTGTGTCCAGAAAGGGATCAAGACTTAAAACACAAAATAAAACAAGCAAAGACTCATATCATACAAGACGCTCCAAGCAAAACACATATTATGTGATGAATAAAAATATAGCTTCAAGTAAAATACCAATGGGCGTTAGAAGAGAGAGGGAATGCCACTCGAGGGCATCCCCAAGCTTAGTTGGTTGCTCATTTTTGGATAATAGCTTGGGATGCCGGGGCATCCCCAAGCTTAGGATCTTCTACTCCTTATTCCTTCATCCATTGTAAGATAACCCAAAACTTGAAAACTTCAATCACACAAAACTCAACAAAACCTTTGTGAGATCCGTTAGTATAAGAAAATAATAAATCACTACTATAAGTGTTGTATCAAACCAATTCATATTTTGTTCTTGCATTATATCTACTGTATTCCAACTTTTCTATGGAAAAAACTCATCAAATAAAACCATAGAGCCATGAAAATAAGCACACAACGCAAAGAAAAAAGAATAGTCTGTAGCAATTTGGCTATTTCGGATACTTCTGTAGCACCAAAAATTCTAAAAAATTAGGACGACCTGAGCAATTGGTATATTAATCTACTGCAAGTGGAATGGGTATTTTATCGCTCTCTGGTAAAAAATGATAATTATTTTTGTGAGCGCAAAAGTTTTTGTTTTTTCAGCAAGATCAAATAACTATCACCCAAGAAGATCCTAAAGGCTTTACTTGGCACAAACACTAATTAAAACATTAAAAAAAACACAATCATAATAGTAGCATAATTATGCTAACACTAAAAACAGGAAGCAAAAAAGCAAAAATAAATTTTATTCATTGGATTGCCTCCCAACAAGCGTTATCGTTTTGTTTTATTTGTCCAATTTTTGAATCAAACACTTAGAATCCTTCCAAGATTTAGCATAAAGATCTTCAATAACAACACTCCTAGGAATAAATTCAAAGATTTCATTCTTGGAAAAAGGATCTCTTATCATTTCAACAAAATCCGGGTGAATACCAATCATATTAAGATCTTCTTTATTACTATTATTAGAAGTTGCACCCTTGTTCTTGGTAGCTTTGCCAATCTTTACGGGAGTTTTTCGATAGTTTTAGCGGAAGCGAAAGCCGTGCTTAGATTACTAAAAATTTCTTCTAGTTTATTGATCTGAGACAGGCTTTCTTCTATTCTTTCATGGATTACGGTACCCTTTTCTTTTAAAAACTTAAAAATATCTCCCACTTTTGACCCAATATTGGTGGCAAAATTATGCATCTTTTTATCTACAATTTCCATATGATCTTCGGTGAGAATTTTCTTTTCAATAGCATCTAGTCTTTCCATAACATGCTCAAGAGTCAAAGTTGTTTCATTAATCATGAGAGGTGGTGAGCCCACTAAATTTCACATAGCATTAAAAGCATCAAGAGAAGGACGCATCAAGAAATTTCCACTGGTAATCAAATCAAGGACGAATCTATACGGAGTGGTGATGCCAACATAAAAACAACAAAGAAGAACAACGGTGGATTGCTTACAGGTAAATCTATTATGAGCATTGTAAATTCTATACCAAGCATCTTTTAAATTTTCTCCTCCCCTTTGTTTAAATTTGAGAACCTCGTTCTCGGGAGTGCAAGAAATAGAGGAAGAACTATCCATAATGATAACAACGGCAAACAAGATTGCACACAAAAACAGATCCGGCAAGAAAACAGTGAACGGAAAAGAGGGGCGAATAAAATGGAAAATTTTTGTGAAGTGGGGGAGAGTAAAACGAGAGGAAAATGGAAAATGATGTAAATTGCGAGGAGATGAGATTTGTGATTAGGAACCTGGTATATGTTGAAGATCCTCCCGGGCAACGACGCCAGAAATTCCTTTTGATGTCGCTTGAAGCTACATCGGTATTTCCCCAAAGAGGAAGGGATGATGCAGCATAGCGGCGGTATGTATTTCCCTCAGATATGAAACCAAGGTTATCAAACCAGTAGGAGAACCAACCAACACAACGTAAACAGCCCCTGCACACAAATAACAAATACTCGCAACCCGACGTGTTAAAGGGGTTGTCAATCCCTTCCGGGTAACGGTGCCAGAAATTGGTGCGTGGACGGGAGAAAGTTGCAATAGATTGAATAAATAGATCGCAAAAAAAATAAAGTGCAGCAAAGTATTTTTGGGTTTTGGTTTAGTAGATCTGAAAATAAACACAAAGGAAAAGTAGATCGCAAAGGCAAATAATATGAGAAAGAGACCCGGGGGCCGTAGGTTTCACTAGTGGCTTCTCTCGAGAAAAATAGCAAACGGTGGGTGAACAAATTACTGTTGGGCAATTGATAGAACTTCACATACTCATGACAATATCCAGGCAATGATCATTACATAGGCATCACGTCCAAGATTAGTAGACCGACTCCAGCATGCATCTAGTGTATTAAGTTCAGGGAGAAATGGAGTAATGCAATAAGAACGATGACATGATGTAGACAAGATCTATCTATGTAGAGATAGACCCCATCATTTTATCCTTAGTAGCAACGATACATACGTGTCGGTTCCCCTTCTGTCACTGGGATCAAGCACCGTAAGATCGAACCCACTACAAAGCACCTCTTCCCATTGCAAGATAAATAGATCAAGTTGGCCAAACAAAACCCAAATATCGGAGAAGAAATACGAGGCTGTAAGCAATCATGCATAAAAGAGATCAAAGAAACTCAAATACTTTCATGGATATAAAAAGAGATAGATCTGATCATAAACTCAAAGTTCATCAGATCCCAACAAACACACCGCAAAAGGGTTACATCATATGGATCTCCAAGAGACCATTGTATTGAGAATCAAGAGAGAGGGAGAGAGAGAGAGGAAGCCATCTAGCTACTAACTACGGACCCATAGGTCTAGAAAGAACTACTCACGCATCATCAGAGGCACCATTGGAGGTGGTGAACCCCATCCGAGATGGTGTCTAGATTGGATATGGTGGTTCTGGACTCTGCGGCAGCTGGATCAATATTTCATCGACTCCCCTAGGGTTTTGGGAATATTGGGGTATTTATGGAGCAAAGATGCGGTCCGGGGGGCACCCGAGGTGGGCACAACCCACCAGGGCGCGCCTGGGCTAGCGCGCCCTGGTGGGTTGTGCTCCCCTCGAGGCACCCCCAGGCGCAGCCAGGGCCCATTATGTTCCTTCTGGTCCATAAAAAATCTCCATAAAGCTTTGTGGCATTTGGACTCCGTTTGATATTGATTTTCTGTGATGTAAAAAACATGGGAAAAACAGCAACTGGCACTTGGCACTATGTCAATAGGTTAGTACCAAAAATGATATAAAATAACTATAAAATTATTATAAAACATCCAAGATTGATAATATAACAACATGGAACAATCAAAAATTATAGATACATTGGAGACGTATCATGGTTGAATCAACCCGTTTGATGTTATGCTATGACATACCTTCGTCACAAGTTAATGGTTAATAACACAGAGGAAGTTTACGTTTGCATAATTCCTTAGACCATGAGAGTATCGAGTTTATTCATGCTTGCTTCATGAACTTTGGGGCAGGATTCGTCGTGTCGGGCTAATTCATTGTGGGAAAAAAGGGGGAAGGGAGTCACCTGACCTATGCGAACGGAAGGAAGTTGTGGGCTGAGCTGGAGGTCACTTTTCCCATTTGTTAAACGTCATCCGAAAATGGGTGGCTATTACGGTGGCTTACGGGTTCATGGAAAAGTATGTCAAGTAACTTGATAGCTCAAGATTGGGATTTGCTCCTCTATCGATGGAGAGATATCTCTGGGCCCTCTCAGTGTTACGGTATCCATCATTGTCTGGCCAGACACATTGTGATTTGATCACAGGGATGTTGGAACACATGAACGAGAAAAGAGAACAATACTGGTAACGAGGTAACTGCACTACTGCAGGATGCTGCTAATGCGACACTACGATCAGAGACCCTTCGACGAAACTGTGTTCGATGCCATAATCGCAAACGGTGGTGTAAAAAAACCTTCAAAAAATGTGCAAAACGTTTGGGATGGCGGAGTCATCAAACATGGTTCAGATTTTAGTTGCGTGTGCGATGTAGGGCATACAGTTCAGTTCAATTAACTATTTGCGATGGGGAGGAACAAAAGAAATGGGCAGCCAGATGGAGGTGTGTGCGATATATAGCATACGGTTCACTCAGATGAACTGTTTGTGATCAGGCAACACAAAAGAAACGGTCAGCCAGATGAAGGTGTGTGCGATATACGGCATGTGGTTCACTCGAATGAACTGTTTGCGTTGAGATATGAGAACAGAAATGGTTCAACTTAACAAGATGTGTGTGATACGCGACAAACAGGTATGTAATCAGAAATGTGTGTGAAGACCGATAATAACACAGACGGTTGCTGCTAATAAGACGTGTGTATTGTGCGATGGGATTGCATACAGAACAACACACACACACACACACACTTATAAGGACATGCTTGCATAACCAAATTAAACATCCACTTACATAGGTGGCTACTACAACCATGGTATTTCTATTTCGCGTAACACAATATTATTCGGTTACCCTACTTGAACTGATGGTTTTAGGAGGTTATACTGATGATTTTCATCTTGTTGAACTGATCGTATTTTCGTTGAAATTGGGCGTGTAATATATCATTGAAAAGCTCTTAACATCTACATTACAAATATAC
Organism: Triticum urartu; assembly: GCF_056163025.1. Lineage (NCBI taxonomy): Eukaryota > Viridiplantae > Streptophyta > Magnoliopsida > Poales > Poaceae > Triticum > Triticum urartu. The sequence continues at coordinate 564,722,328 of NC_141876.1, forward strand.
AGTATTTTTTGCAAAATCATTACGGTTTAAGAGCAGTTTCGAAAAAACATTTTTTTAAAACCGAAAACGCGAATCGTATTTTGGACTTAATTCTCAAACGGTTTATCGAAAGTGAGCAAATAAGATGGCGTTGGAAAGCTGGTAAAAATCCACATCTTCCATATATGTATTGTTTTTTCAAATTATATACAATTTAAAAGTAATTTGAAAAACGATGAAATTCTGGGCGAAACATATTTTCACGTTTTTTTTGCAAACGGTTTGTCGGATTGATGCAAATGATACGGCGTTGGAAAGCTATGGAAAATGCACAACTTTTTCATATAGAAATGTTTTTATAATTCCTTACGGTCTAAACTCAAATTTAAATACGGTCAAATTCGATTATGAATGCGATTTTTTTAGGTTTGTCGAAATGGGGCAAATAATATACTGTTGGAAAGATATCGAAAATGCGAAACTTAGTCATGTTGAACGTTTTCTCAAATTCATAATCGTTGAAGAGTAATTTTGAATATGGTGAGACGGATCCTGCAGTTTTCCTGTCTGAAAAACAGAGTAGTCGTACTGATCGATGTGTGTGTCTGTACTGATTTATTTTTCATTGAGCAATTTTGAATGGTTCTAGAAAAAGAGTACTTGAACTGATGTCTGTATGGGGTTGTACTGAGCGTGTTTTCACAGACACTTTACTCTATTTTTTTTACTGAAAATTGTTCCATCATTTGTTCGCAAATGATAGTACGAACTAAGATATGTGCGGGTTTGTACTGACCATTTGTTTCATCATTTGTTTGCAAATGATAGTACGAACAGAGCTTTGTTCATTTTTGTACTGAGCATTCTCGTCACAGTGTCAAGATCTCCAAGTTTATGTTGTTTTCTTCTGCGAGCTTCTGCAAAATTTTATTGGTAAATCACCCATGTTCTTCTTTTTTTTGCTAAATTTTTTGTCCTCTGAACTTATGACCTCTGGAGTTTGTACTGATATGAATCGTTTTGCTAAACCGCTGCAAATTTTTGTGTATTGCATCACTATATAACTTAGAACCAAATTGTCTTTTAACATATATTTGAACTTTTTCTATATGTACATTGAATTGGGGGAAGAGTAGCAATAGTTATATATACTTTCTGGATAGTAATACCTGAACTTGGTAAATTGAAGAATGTACTCTGGACGGTAATACATGCCCTCTCGAGTTTGTACGGATGTGAATCCTTTTGAACTTGCTTTTGGACGGTAATACATGTCCACTCGAGTTTGTACTGATGTGAGTCCTTTCGAACTTGCGTGGTTTATTTTTCAAACTTGCCTGGAAGTAATGCAAGAACTTTCCCTGTACAAGATTTTTTGTATATAGTTGTTTATCAACCAAAACAGACAGTAGGGTTGAGAGAGCATTACAGGAAGGAAACAGAATTAATTTTTGTCTACTTTTGGTTTGCACCCGAGGCAAATGAATCATACCAAATACTGACAAAAAATCATACATTTTCCTCATGAAACCAAACTTCTAAACTTTCCTACAATAATTCTTTGAATTTGCACACACAGCTTAATTGAACTTTTCAACATTGGATCCCCTAATTACACATGCTAGTCAGTTTATACGAACTAGTTTTGCTTGGACTGATGTCCACGTTCCACCTGGACGGCTGCCAGTCACCATGGTGGACGAGCTCGTGGCCAAGTGCGGCCAAGGAGACCATCGGGGGACTGTAGGTGCTTGTGCTTATTCTCAACAACGAATCCACACAAGGTGGAGGTGATTAGGGGAAGCATGGTTCGCGGGTGACCTTCATCTTGCCGCCGGATACGGGCTGCTCGCGCTCGTGGACGCCGTCGACCGGACGCGAGGCAGCACCGCCGGATAGAGCCTGACATGCACACAACCCAATCCAATCCTGTCATATAACAAGGAACAAACAATAATTTATATTTTGTGAATAATTTATATTTTGTTAATAATTTATATTTTGTTAATTTCTGAAGGCATCTGTACAACATATTAGAACTTCAGAGGTATTTTTCATACAAATTGTGTCCATGCTATATGTTTGAATAAATTGAGAGCGAGAGAGAGAGAGAGAGAGAGTATTATGTACTAAATTCGTGTGGAGAGCAGAGCAGCTGCTCGTCTAGGATGGGCTGCCCCGGAGCAAAGCTCGCTCTCCCGCTGTTTTGATGACTTAACTTGGACGGCACCCAGTGCTCGACATGGACGGCGCCTAGCGCTCGACTTGGACGGAGGAGTTGCTGCGCTTGGGAGGCTCCTCGCGTGTATGGTTCATCTTGTTGGGCTGCCAAAATAGACACAAAAAATCACATCGGAGCAAATCATCATAAACCTTTTTACAAAACTACTTGCCAAATCCTGGTTTAGTGAATTTACTATATCATCTACTGCCGAACTGTTTATTTAACACAAATAGAACTTTTTTATAACACACACTGATATAGCATACAACATATTCATAACATCACTTCTCCTAACTGCACTATGATCTATCCATTCAAGAGAGTTTGAACTTGCTAGCATCATCTCCTAACTGCAGCCATCCCATTAACTTTTACAGAACAATTCTTAATATGGAGCAAATAGCAACAGGAAGGAGGCCTCCACCATGCACATACAACATCAACATGACAGTTCACTACCCTTGTGAGCCTCCAAAGCAAATGTGTTACATCTAGGTGATATCTCTGTACTTATAAAGTTTTTGAAGCTGAACTATAGCAAATGTTTATAGTCCACATAAAATTTTAAATACGTGTACTGCTCCACAGCAAATGTTTTATAGTCAACATGTGCATAAAAGTTAGCTATTATTTAACAACAAAGAAACATCACAAAAGATTATTTCAGTTCTTCTAGGCGTATCAACAAACAGCTTGTGAGCAACAGGAATAGAATAAGTTCTCCCATGCAAACTGAAGAAGTTCTCCAAGCATAAGAATAAACAACTAGACTCCCGTCCTGGACCCTTAAAGATGAAATACGCAGATGCATGCTTTTACTGGAATGAAGTTATCCACATTTTTGCATACTTGGCGCACCGGAGAACCTGCACTGCTCGATTGTTCGAGAGAGGACTGAGGGCAGCACATTCCTGTGGGTCTTTTTTGGAGTAGTCACTCTAAAGAACAAGTAAACAAATGCACAGTAAAATGGCAGCATTACACATACTCAAGAACTAACAGATTATTGGAAAACGCTACCAAAATTCTATTTCATGCAAATTTTGTGGCTACTTCTTTGGATATCCGCAGGAACCATGTCATACACCAACCAAAGATATTCGAAACGAGACCAATCAAATCACACAGACAACCCGCAATCATCAACTAAAGTTGTGTTATTCAGTTACTCTGACCAAGTTTGGTTTTCTTCAGAAAATGGATGAAAATTAGCATCGACTTTGCCATATATATTTTTAGCATGTATGGGGACAGAAAGGTGATGAGAAGATGGAGCTTCTCACGGTGGAGAAAAACTACCATCGGGGGTGGTAGGAAGACGTACTTGGGGAGGCTGTCGATGGTGCAACGTGGTCCCCAGCGAGTCGTCCCAGGCGGCTCTCACCGTCTCAAACTGGAAAAAGACCGAAGGCGATGGAGTAGGACGGACGCCGGCTACCGGATCGTTGAAGGTCTGATTCAAGAGCAACAACAGTTCAATTCAAAATAAATAGGCAGTTTATGAATTTTGTGCTAAGCAAGCATACACATCAGCACATGGAATGCCTTGGTGAAATGCACTCACCCAGTCCCCAAAATCAAAAAAGAAAACTACAGAGGCGGAAGAAAACAAGAGAAGATTTTGAGTTCTGACCATTGCTTTTGTTGAACGCCCCCTTGTTGAACGGCATTGATTGGAAGTGGTGAACGGACTAGGGTAGCGGCTGTGAACGACCTGGGGCGTCATCGCAGTGCGAGGGGGGCTCGGGAAACACATCAAGGTGGAAGGTCGGCTAGAGCAGCGTGGCGCGGTGGGACGCCGCCTGGAGTATCGCGGCGGCGAGGTAGGGCCAAACAGCGTAGCCGAGGAAGGTAGGCGGCGCGGTGGAGGTGGCCTGGTAGTGCGGCGGCCTTGGCCTGGTGGCACAACGGAGGCGGCCGGGCGACGCGGCGGCCGGGGCCTGGGGTCGCAGCTGAGGTAGCAATGCGGCGCGGCGGCGGGGGCCTGGGGCACGGCGACCGGGGCCTGGGGGCGCGGCGGAGGTGGCCTAGAGACGCGGCGGCACGGGGTGCAGCGAGGGATTGGGGATCAAGGAGGTCGGGGACGACTGCGGTCGGGCCGGGGTGTTTTTTTTTATTTGGGCTGCTTCTGGGGTTCCGGAATATGGATCGGGCCTATATAGAGCGCCAGGGTAATAGAATATTATTCTATTACCAGTAAGAGAATAATATTTTGTTACCATTGGTCCCTATAACGTCGGGACGCGCAGACCACAAAACTCCCTGGCCCGTCCCCAACCTAACCCGCCTCCTAGCCACGCGCTGCCGCTGGCCGTCCGCCCGCCCCACCCTACCCACGCGCTGCCGCCGCCGTCCGACCGCCCCACCCTACACACGCACCTCCGTCGCGAACCCCGCTGCCTCCTCAATCGCACGTCGATGCCCTCTCCTTCCGCTCCGGCTGCCGCCTTCTCCCTGCGCTCCGGCCTGTAACAACGGCCTTCTCTCTCCCAGCCCTCCGGCCTTCTCTCTCCAAACGCTCTGGCCTTCTCTCTCCCAGCGCCCCGGCCTTCTCTCACCCAGCGCTCCGGCCCTCTCTCTCCCAGCGCTCCGACCCTCTCCCTTCCCGCGCTCCGGCCTCCTCCCTCTCCCGAGCTCCGGCCTCCTCTCTCCCCGCGCTCAGTCCAAAGGGTGGTGAAGATGCAGTCTTGGGTGTGTAGATGATGCAGTGTGTGTCAGGTTGTGTGTGCGTGCATGCTAATTGGTGGTTGTTGTGTGTGTGCAGGGTACGTCCAACGATAATGAATAGGCGGCAAGTGTACTGGTGAGCAGCAGGATGGAGGCATGAGGCAGTTGAGTAGGTATGTGCGGTGAGCAGCTACTGAACTGATTCTGACACTGGAATATTAGTCCCACACAGCCTCTCATGACCTTGTCATTGTCTCTGAACCTGGTGGTCTTCGTGGCCTTGCTTGAACTTTCATGGCTCAGGCCGTTCATTACCTCCACCCCGAGGTCGTTCGACGATGCAGTGCTCAAGCCGTTGACCCTTACCACCACAAGTTGTTCACCTCTGCCACACGAGGCAGTGCGACGACCCAGCAATCAGGCGGTTCACCTCTGCCACCACAAACCGTTCATCTCAGCCATAGGAGGCCGATGCAGCACTAAGGATGTTGTGTTCTTTTTCAGTACATGTTTTGTGTGCTTATCAGTTAACCAACTTAACGATTATATGTCCAATTTCCCCTTGGTTTACATGTTCTTCCTATAGCACAACAGGTGTTGTGTGTCATGCCTTAATAAGCATTTGATAAAACCTTGTATGGATCGAAACTAGCATATGTTATGTTCTATTCTTGTAAATGAAGCTCCTTCTGTTTTGTTTGAAGTTACTTGGCATAAAAAATTGTACATGTTCTACCGTAAAAAAACATATATAAAATGTCTTGATGCATGAAATCTGAAAATACACTCGGTTTAGTTCCTATATTTTATTTCAGTTCAATTTAAAATTCTCGTTCAGTTCAATTCTGCTTTTGTTACACACTTTTTTGTCATTATATTTACTCTGCCATAATGGACATGGAGAGATCAGAGAAGGGCGCTGGAGCATGGAAATGGAATTAAGCCCATACTTTTAATTTCTTTGTGTCCTTATAAATACAACAAATCAACAAATCATGGTGATACCTAATCGAATTCAACAAATGAACAAATCAATCAAGGGGCGGTTGACCATTGGTCATCTCTCCTTCTTTTACAGCAAAAGCCTCAGCTTCTTGGTGGGCAGAGGGCTCTGCACCTCCTCCTCGGCCCACCTCTTCATCCCTGCGTTCTCCGGCATCGGCAGCAGGTTCAAGTCGAAGTTCCTCAGCACAGCACAGGAAGCCGACATGGAGACGGACATTGTCATGGACACGGAGGTGCCATCCCAGTAGTGGCTGCACTTGTGCCCTCCGAGCGCCTGCCCGGTCGTGAAGCTCCGCCCGCAGACGGTGCACTGATGTAGGCCGCCGCTGCTCCCGCCCGAGGACGCCGACATGCTCATCTCCGACCCACCGCCTGCGTACGCCTGTGTGGTGATGTAGCGCTCTCTGGTGGGCGGCGGCTTGCGGTGGCTGGACTTATGCCCATCGAGCGCCTAGTACGACGCGAATGCCTTCCCGCAGACTGCGCAGCTGAACCGCGTCTCCTGAGCCGGCGCGTGGGACGGGTTCCACGCGCTCGCGTGCTGCTCCTTGCTGGTGGCGGCGAGCACGGCAAGGCATATGGCGAGGTAGTCGTCCTTGTTGAGCGCCAGCATGGCGGTAGGAACCAGGAAGAGGAAGAGGGAGAGGTCGGTCTGGTCCGCCACCATCCCACAGAACGTCACCTGCTCGCGCCACGGCGGCACGCGCTCCGCCGCCCGCTCCGCCGCCGCGTCGGACATGGAGTCGGCGCTCGCGAAGGCCCTCAGGGCGAGCAGCTCGAGCTCCTCGACGGCGGCGGTGGCTATGGCGACTATGCTGCGGGGATGAAAATGCCATGAGTCCGGTAACACAAGTCCAAACTGAGCCATGAGTCCGGTAACACAGGTCCAAACTGAGCCATGAGTCCGGTAACACAGGTCCAAACTGAGCCATGAGTCCGGTAACACAGGTCCAAACTGAGAGCATCAGTTCATAAAGAAGATGATCAGTTCGACAAAAATGAGAGCATCAGTTCAACCCCTCGAATTCACCAGTTCAACAATAGTAACAGAATGATATTATGTTACGCGAGACAGAATAGCCCAGATGTATACACACACACACTTATAAGGACATGCTTGCATAACCAAATTAAACATCCACTTACATAGGTGGCTACTACAACCATGGCATTTGCACACACCAAAGTAAACTATTACATGCATAATTACATAGGTAGCTACTACACACGTGACATTTCCACACACCAATAAAGTAAACTATATATTACATGCATGATCAACTAGCATAAACGATCATCTGATCATCATCTACTTCTTGTGACGCTTGCTCTGCTTGTGGCTCGATCTGGGCTCGTCGATTTTGGTAACTAGGCACTTCCTCATGTCAACGATCTGCCTGTGCATCTCGTAGCATGTGTACACGCTCTTGGCCGCGAACCTGAGGTGAGGTTCATGTTGGGGAATGTAGTAATTTCAAAAAAAATCCTACGCACAAACAGGATCATGGTGATGCATAGCAACGAGAGGGGAGAGTGTGTCCACGTACCCTCATAGACCGAATGCGGAAGCGTTAGCACAACGCGGTTGATGTAGTCGTACGTCTTCACGATCCGACCGATCCAAGTACCGAACGCACGGCACCTTCGAGTTCTGCACACGTTCAACTCGATGACGTCCCGCGAGCTCCGATCCAGCAAAGCTTCACAGGGGAGTTTCGTCAGCACGACGGCATGGTGACGGTGATGATGATGCTACCGATGCAGGGCTTCGCCTAAGCACTACTACGATATAACTGAGGTGGAATATGGTGGAGGGGGGCACCGCACACGGCTGGAATAGATCAACTGATCAACTTGTGTGTTTAGAGGTGCCCCCTGCCCCCCTATATAAAGGAGCAAGGGGGAGGCCAGCCGGCCCTCTATGGCGCGCCAGGAGGAGGAGTCCTCGTCCTAGTAGGAGTAGGACTCCCCTCTTTCCTACTCCTACTAGGAGGGGGAAAGGAAGGGGGAGAGGGAGAAGGAAAGGGGGGCGCCCCCCCCCCTCTCCTAGTCCAATTCATACCAGATGGGGAGAGGCGCCCGGCCTGCCCTAGGCCAGCCCTCTCTCTCTCCATGAAGGCCCATAAGGCCCATTACTTCTCCCGAGGGGGTTCCGGTAACCCTCCGGCACTCCGGTTTTCTCTGAAATCACCCGGAACACTTCCGATGTCCGAATATAGTCATCCAATATATCGATCTTTGCGTCTCGACCATTTCGACACTCCTCGTCATGTCTGTGATCATATCCGGGACTCCGAACTACCTTCGGTACATGAAAACACAAAAAACTCATAATATCAATCGTCACCGAACTTTAAGCGTGTGGACCCTACGGGTTCGAGAACTATGTCGACATGACCGAGACACGTCTCCGGTCAATAACCAATAGCGGAACCTGGATGTTCATATTGGCTCTCACATATTCTACGAAAATCTTTATCGGTCAAACCGCATAACAGCATACGTTGTTCCCTTTGTCATCGGCATGTTACTTGCCCGAGATTCGATCGTCGGTATCTCAATACCAAGTTCAATCTCGTTACCGGCAAGTCTCTTTACTCGTTCTGTAATGCATCATCCCGCAACTAACTCATTAGTTACAATGCTTGCAAGTCTTATAGTGATGTGCATTACCGAGAGGGCCCAGAGATACCTCTCCGATAATCGGAGTGACAAATCCTAATCTCGAAATACGCCAAATCAACAAGTACCTTCGGAGACACCTGTAGAGCACCTTTATAATCACCCAGTTACGTTGTGACGTTTGGTAGCACACAAAGTGTTCCTCCAGTAAACGGGAGTTGCATAATCTGATAGTCATAGGAACATGTATAAGTCATGAAGAAAGCAATAGCAGCATACTAAACGATCAAGTGCTAAGCTAACGGAATGGGTCAAGTCAATCACATCATTCTCCTAATGATGTGATCCCGTTAATCAAATGACAACTCATGTCTATGTCTAGGAAACATAACCATCTTTGATCAACGAGCTAGTCAAGTAGAGGCATACTAGTGACACTCTGTTTGTCTATGTATTCACACATGTATTATGTTTCCGGTTAATACAATTCTAGAGTGAATAATAAACATTTATCATGATATAAGGAAATAAATAATAACTTTATTATTGCCTCTAGGGCATATTTCCTTCAGTTCATCCAGTTGCCGCATCCAGTCCCTGTGCCAGGATAGGGGACTTGTTCTCTGGGCATCCTGCTTCATCTTTTTGTAGTAGGGGTCGATGATGGCCGAGGTGAGTTCGACCAGGGAATCCTTCTTCATGCTAAGAATCTTATTCTAATAGCACCCACCTTATTCTGCTAACACCCCACGTACCGCTGTAGCTACAAACTGACGACCAAACTGCGCATGCCAGAAAAAACACCCACCTTATCTTTTCGGGCATCAACTCCCCTCTCTCCCCGTGCCTCTCTGTCCACTCCCCACGACCACCACCTCCCACCCCGCCCCCGCACAACCTCCACCTCCCACCCAACACCACACGACCTCCTTCCCCATGCCTTCCCGCCTCCTCCTCCTCCCGGTCGGCGCCGCCCCGCCTCCTCCTCCTCTCGGCCGGCGCCGCCACACCTCCTCCTCCTCCCGGCCAGTGCCGCCCCGCCTCCTCCTCCTCCTGGCCGGCGTCGCCCCGCCCCGCCTCCTCCTCCTCTCGCCCGACGCCTCCCCGCCTCCTCCTCCTCCCGTCCGGAGCCGCCCCGCCTCCTTCTCCTCTTGTCCGGAGCCGCCCCGCCTCCTACTCCTCTTGTCCGGAGCCGCCCCGCCTCCTACTCCTCCCGTCCGGCACCGACCTGCAGCGTCGCCCAGTGATGGCCCCGGCCCCACCCCGCTACAGCCATGGCCACTACACCGCATGCGCTCGCCGGTGTCAACGGCCCCTGCCCCTCCGCACGACGCCGCCCGACCCCGTCCACGGCCTCGGCCGCATCTTCCCGGCGTCGGATCCATGCCTCACCGGATCAAACACTTCACAACGCCAGGCATTGACCTCGGCACCAAGCAGATCGAGGGCAAAAAAGCAGCGCGGGGGTTCCCCATTCCTCCTCTCCGGCAGGCCATCCTCTCTGGCGACGACACCAATAGGGAGAGTCTCCTCTCTCTTGGGAAGTTCGGCTTCAGGTGATGTGCAGGTCAGTCTGGCGATCATGCAGTATGGCTTGCTGTTCGACTGCTTCCACATGGTCAGGGCGCCATGTCACCTTGTTGGTGGAGGCGCATCACGGGGCTTGCAGTTCGCTACAGCTTGTTGTGCAGCTGTTCGCGGAGAATGAAGAAGTGCCATGTCATGATCTGAACAGCGTATGGGGGCGCGCGGCAGGGCCCAGCCCGGATAAGCACCCACGTCAGCCACGCAAGGAGAATGAGCTCAAATCCAACTGAGTCATGTGTGTAGTTTGCCGGAGGGCTGCTGTGTTCGGCAGTGTCGCCATGCAGCCCACGTTGAGGCGTGCAGCCCGTGCGCCGGGGCCGTGCAGTTCGCTATTGTTACCTTTCGTGTTGGCCGTCGTCGCATACACCGGCATGCTTGCCTCCCTCCCCCGTTGCTCTCTTCCTTTCAATTAGAAAACTCCTCACCTGTGCGCATGATGTAGTCTGTAGGTGCACACCATGCGGTCCATGGCGTGTGTCAATCCAGTGCGGTGCTCTTTTTCATGCGTGCACTCCGGCGGTGCTACGCATGTAATGCTAGGGTGAGGTCCGTTAGGCATCAGTGTTGTGAAGTTATCACTGTTCGTGTGTTTGTTTTGCAGAAATAAGACAATTCTTTTTTGCATATGCAAGCAAGATCTTAAGGCACCTTGAGTTATGCGTGCTATAGGGTGTCCTGAACGCTTGATGTCGCTCCCTCCCGACTTCACCACCTAAACAGCTTCTCCATTCGCTGGTCGCGCTAGTCACCGGAGGCGGCGCCGAAGCCGCCATTTCCTCTGCTCCCTCCGCCTCACCAGCGATGATGTAGTCCACTTTAGTCTCACATAAAGAATGCATTTTGTTATATTGTTTGTAAATCTTCCTTTTCAAAGCAGCTTGTTTGTAAAATCTTTCCTTTTAAAGCAACCTGCTTAGCCCATCAACGGCTTGTTCCTTTTGTTGTTGTGAAAAAAGTCAAGTGCAATGTGGTTCAGTTAACTCTTTCTTGCAGGGGAAGATGAAAACAAAGGGCACTGCACGTGTTTGTTGAAGCCTAAAAAAGGCTCGGGATGCACTGCAGTCTGGTGCGCGTGTGCGTGCAGTGCGCAAGTGCACAGGAAGCCGCCCCATATACAGACCGATGTAAAAAGATTTTTTTATTAAATGTCATTTTTTGTTCAAATGCAGTTCTGCTGGCTGCTAGTGCTGATTTTGTGTGTATGTATGCGTGTGGCTGTAAAACAACGAATGGATGTATGTGTGTATGACCATCATCGGCGGCCATGAAACAAAATGCACAAAACAAAATGTAAATTCAAATGCAGTCCACTTGCCCCATTCATGCAACTCACTAACATTGATCATGTAGTTTCGATGAATTTATAAAAAAGAAAGTTAAAAATGACAAAAAAGAAGTCAAACTTCAGTTGACCAGATCAACACTTGTAGTCCGTTTGGTCCTCGGAGGTGGTTCATTTTTTAGAGTGTTGCTGTTCACTTGCACCTATCATGAAAGTGTGAAAATTTTAGCGAAACAACAAGACAGTAATGCGGCTCACTTTGATATATGATGTGGTTTACTTGCCCTAGTCTTTGCAGTCCACTCTTGTTCATAAAAAAAGCTAAAAAAACAACAAAAACTCGTTCGACAAAAGAAATTATGCATCTCACTTGCCCATCCGATGCAATGCGGTTTTCATTCTGAAGCAGTGCGGTCAGATGTATGATGTTGTTCATCTCGTAAGTGCAAAAAAATTATTACGAAAGCGACAAAAAGTAATGCAATTCACTTCTTGATAGTGTTGTGGTTCATTTACACCCGATGTGAAGTGCACTCTACTTTCTCGTCCTTCAAAAAATTACATTTGAATAAAATAAACCATGCAGTTCTCTAACACGTCTGATGCAGTGCGGTTTTTTGTCCGATGCAGTGCGGTTTTCAGTCGGATGAAGTACCCACGTCGATTTGGGTGTCGCAAAAAACAGAGTGTCCGTATTTCGGTAAATTTAAAAGTGCTCTCAAACCTTAAAGGATTAGAGAGAGTGTTCTACATGAAAAAGTTGCGTCTCATCGATATCTTTCCAACGGCATATCATTTGAATCATTTCAACAACCGGTTTGTAAACAAATTCGCAAAAAAGGCCGCTGCCACTCGTCATCCGCCGCACGATTTTCAAAATTAACTTAAAACTGTAAGGAATCTCAAAACCATTTATACATATGAAAGTTTCTCATTGTCCATAGCTTTCCAACGACATATTACACGCCTCGTTTCGACAAGTGATTCAAAAACTAGAGCAAAAACAGTACCAAAAATTGCAAAAAATTCAAAAAAACAGAATTCCGCGATTTAGTAAATTCGAAACTGCTCTTGAACCGTAATGAATTAGAGAAAATAAGAAATATGAAAAAGATGCGCCTCGATGATATCTTTCAAACGGCGTATCATTTGCCTTATTTCGATGAGCGGTTTAGAAAAAAAATCACGAAAATACACTCGCTGCCACTCGTCATCCGCCGTACCATTTTTGAACTGCTCTTAAACCGAGAGGAATCTAGAAAAGTGTTCAACATGGCGAAGTTGTGCCTAATCAATAGCTTTTCAACGATATATTATACGCCTAGTTCCGATAAACGGTTAAAAAATTAGAGCGAAAACAGTACCGAAAAAACACTGCGTGCACTCGTGTGAGTACTGCAGCACACTTGATTCAAACAATGACGTGCACTTGCATTGAGCGTGCAGTGCGGAAGTGTTATTAGAATAACTATTCTGATAATATTATCAGAATAGACCGGCTATATATATATAACACTATTCTGATCACGGGATCAGAATAATATTCTAATCACAACCTGACCTGCCCCGCTAGTAGTACGTTGAACTTCCCTGTGAACTAGTTTGAACTTCCGCCAACATTGCCCAAATGGGGCTTGCGATATACCGTTGGAAAGCTATGGACACCAATATCATGACGCAACTTAAATTTTTGAAAATATAAGCGGTTTAAGAGCAGTTTTGAAAACCGTTTTTTTCGCACAAAAAACGTTAATCGTATTTTCGATCGCATTTCTAAACCATTTATTGGAATGAGGCATATAATATGGCGTTTGAAAGCTGCTGCGAAACCGCTCCTTCCACATGTTGAAAGTTTTCTCTAATTCCCTATGGTTAAAGAGTAATTTGAAAAAACGTAAAATTTCGTAAACCGAACAACTGAGTTCGTTTTTTCGATGTCATTTCTAAACGGCTAATCCAATGGAGGAATATGATACGGCGTTGGAAAGCTTATGAAACTGCGCTACTTTTTCATCTTCAAAGTTTCTTTGTAATTTTGAATGGTTTAAGAGTAATTTAGAAAATGGTCCAAGTCCTACCGAGTTTGTATTTTCAAGCTAATTTTTTAACCACGCGTCCGAATGCAGCAAATGATATGGCGTTGGAAAGCTTGAACAAATGCGAAAAAATTTGGTATGTATTGTTTCTCCCAATTCTTTACGGTTTTAAGTCAGTTTCGAAAATGGAAAAAACGTATTTTCGCCATAATTTCTAGAAACTTTATCGGAATGGGGCAAATAATATGTCGGCATTCTGGGAACAGGGGTCCCCAGACTTGCCTGCCTGCGGCCTGCGGCGTGGCTCAAAGAGGGGCCCAGCACGGCCCATCTTCACCAACACAAACCCAAGACCCTCGTGAGGGGCCAAGCCTCGCGGGGCGGACGACGCGAAGATTCCTCAGGCACGGCCTCGTCAGGCTGGCTCACGAGGAGGCGGCGAGATCAAGGCGGGGTACCTCACGAGGTGCCCATGACGCAAGCCATGACAACTCAGGGCGCCAGGCGGGTGCCAGCCCGCGCAGCGTCCTCCTTTCCTCTTTGGTGCAAAGGGGGCAAGCGCAGCCGCGGAGTACCGAGGCATCAGGCAAAGGTTGCCATTTCGGTGCAACGAGACCAAGACCAGGAGGACTACGAGACGGAGGTCACCGTGGAGCCCAAGACGGCGTCATCACCAGAGCTTTGCGCAGGCGAAGACTACCTTTGTCAGGATAGCTGATACTTGCTGTCCCCCTTCAAATTAGCCCGCCATTGTTGGCTCCCTTCCCGCTCAATATTTGGGAAGAGGACCAGGGCCTCTGTAAATAGGACCAGCCACCCACACAGCAAAAGAGGTCAGAGGGGGAGAGAGAGAGAGAGAAAGGTGGCTGAACTCCTCCCAGCAGTTCATCGCCTCAGCCAAGAATAGACCCTCGCGAGGCTGTTCTTCCTTGTATTGTTCATCATCACCAGCCCAAGAGGCAATCCACACACCACACACTGGAGTAGGGTATTACACCACAACGGTGGCCCGAACCAGTATAAACCCTGTGTCTCTTGTGTTGTTCTTTCCTTAGTTTAGATCTTAGCATGGCGGAGGGGTGCAGGTAGGTAGGAGGCGAAATCTCCGTGCGTACCCCAGTGTTCGAACCTCAAGGGTCTGCCGGAACCCAAAATCCGACATAATATACTGCTGAAAAGCTACGGAAAATGCGAAACTTTTTCATGTTGATGGTTTTCTCTGATTACTAGTCGTTTTCAAGTAATTTCGAAAACGGCGGGATCATGCATTCTGCCTTTATCGCGAAACAGAATCTTTGAAAATGCACCGCGTGAAGAACCTGAACTTCTCGGCGCGTGTACCTAAACTTCACTCTGTTTTTCACGTGATTTTTTTGCTCGTAGGTCTCCATCCACTGCTCGTAACTCTCCATCCATTCATCGGAATTGAGCAGGTGATATACCGATGGAAAGCTGCTATAAGCACGCAAATTTTCCGTGTTGATCATCTTTTCATACTCGCGACAATTTTAAAAGTTTTTCATCTAAAATCCATTCAATGTAGTAGTTGAACTTCCTGCTGTTTTCACGTTGAACTTCTGTGACGTATTTTTGTTTATAATTTTCTCATCCATTCGTTAGTGTTACACAAATAATATTTCCTTTTGTACAAACGTCTCTCACAAGAATTTTTTGAACTTTCTCCGACCGAGGACTTGAACTTACAAAAATGATATTCCTGTCGTTTTGAGGTAAATTAAAAATGGCGAGATCATGATTTATGCATTCATCGTGAACGAAAATGCACTGTGTGAAGTAGTTGAACTTCTCGGGCATGTTTGTTTGAACTTCACTCTGTTTTTGACGTGCTGTTTTTTGACGTGTTGCTTTTTGCACTTCGTGAAGTAGTTCGACTTCTAGGGCATGTCCGTTTGAACTTCACTCTGTTTCACTTTATTGTATTTTTATTATATGAAATACACACCATGTAGTACGAGAACTGCCGATCGTTATCACTCTGAACTTCTCTCTGGTTTGAGAGAATTATTTTAAAACACAAAAAACAACATATATTTTTTGTATTTTCGACATCTAAATAGACGGTGAAGCTCTCTCACAAGAATTTTTTAAACTTTTCCTCGCCGAGCACTTGAACTTCTAGCAACCATTTTTTCGTATATGAGTTGTTTTTAAAAGTGCAAAAAATAGCTTGTGTTTTTTATTTTTTTAACAGGTAAATCCTATGTTTTAATAAACTCTGAACTTCTCTGTTATTTCAATTTGAACTTCACTTTTTCATATTTTGAGTAAAGAATTGTATTCATTTTTTATACGGAAAAAATCGAACATGGAAATACAAGGTGAACTTCTCTCACAAGAATTTTTGAACTTCCCCGGACAGAGCACTTAAACCCTTTCAACAAACCTTTTAAGCTTTTTGTTTTCTATTTCTTTATATTCCTATCTGAAACGCATTTTCATGTATTAGTTGAACTCCCCGTTGTTTTCGTCTTGAACTTCTGTCACGTATTTTGTTCAACTCTCACACAAGAATTTTTTAAATTTCTCGGGCCGAGCACTTGAACTTCTAGCAACAAAACGTTTAGTCTTTGCTTTTCCATTTTTTGTTTCATACAAAATGCACACCATGTAGTACGTGAAATTCTGGCAGTTATCAATCTGAACTTCTCTCGGTTACGTGAAAATATCTGATTGTTTATAGGCATCAAATTGCTCTAACTTTAGTGTTTGAACTTCTTTTGTGTATTTCTAGAAATGTGAAGATTGGAATTTTGTTCAAAACATCGAACTTCTTTGTTATTTTCAAATTGAACTTATTGGTTTTATTTTTTTAATAACTTTAAAAATCCGATTTTTAAAATAAATATCAAACTGCTCCGCTTTTTCCAATTGAACTTCTTGGTTTTATTCTCTAGTAATGAGAAAACCTGCGTTTTTTACATACATTTGAAGTACTCCATTTTTTCAAAATTGAACTTCTTGGTTCGGATCTTAGTATTGGGGAAAATAGCCGAAATGGCATTGTTTTTTGTTTTGTTTTTTGAGCTTCTAAATCAAAGTTTTTAATATACTTTGAACTTCTGCATTATTTTAATTTGAACTTCACATTTTTTTGTTGAGTAAAGAATTGTGTTTGATTTTAAAATAAACATTGAATTTGAATATTTTTCAGTTCTTGAACTTCATGGTTGATTCTTTAATAACGACGAATATTTTTAGTCTTTTTTATGGTAAAGTCTTAGATTTTTTTCATAAACATCGAATTACTTCGTTATTTCAATTTTAAACTTCTAGTGTTTTGAATAACAAAAAATTTTCTTTTTTAAATCATGTTTCTAGGTTTTCCTTTATTTTATTTTGAACTTCCGCATTTTATTCTTCAGTAATAAGAAAAAAAATCTGAGTTCTTTATAAACTTTGGACTTCTCTGTTATTCTAATTTAAACTTCACATTTTTATTTTAAATAAAGAGTTGCTATTTATTTTAATAAATTTTCGAACTTCTTTGTTTTTTTTAATTTGAACTTCTTAATTTTATTTCTAAAATAATACAGTTTTTAATAAGCATCAAGTATTTTTTAATTGAACTTCATACTTTTATTTTCAGGAATGAGAAAAACAATGCATGCATGCATTTTGCATGAGCACACAACCAGACAAACAAATACACACTTTTTTTGAGTGGGAAGAAGAATGAGAAGTGATCAAGTTCCTGTCCGTGAAATCTCAACCTTTGAAATTTTCTTCAGCTTCGCGGTTGTGCTACAAGAACAGAAAGGCGACAATGTGCAAATATCCACAAGAAGAAATGGTTGTAGCGTCTCTCTCTCCACGGAATGCCTCCCAGATAAAATTCCTCGATGGTCCAAACACTGATGCATCTAAAGTTCATGACAGAGCAGAGGAGCAGTGTTCACTGCAGCTTGTTGCAGCCACACATATGGGTAGAAGGCGGACCTGCACGACCGGCACATGGAGTTCAACAACAGTGTGGCTGCTGGAAGGTGCGCTAGAGAGGGACTACCGATGTTGGGCAGTCGGGCATTGCACCTGTAGGTAGCCTCATCCACCTGCGCGCGGGATAGCGAGCAGAGGAAGCAAGGGGAGACAGGGGCGAGCGGAGAGTAGCGTGGGTCGTTGAGGAACAGAGCAGCCGACACCGGGGCGCGTGGGGGAGCCCCTGCATCCATCTTGGATCTGACTAGTGTCCATGGATCCAGGCTTGTGGAGGAACGAGGCACCCTCGATCCAGTGTGCGGAGGCGGGATCCGAAGACTGCTGGAGGCGGGAGCTCGTAGACGAGCGCCGACGAGAAGAGGTGGCGCAGGGGCTAGGCCGCCGGCGATGGAGCTCGTGACTGGGGGCGGCGGCTCTGGTGGCCGGCAGCACTTGGGGCGGGGGTGTGCCGCGGCTCCGGTGGCCCGCTGACATTGGGGTCTGTTGGTCGGCGGCAAGAGAGGCGACGGGGTCGGGGGTGGCGGCGGAGGTGGTGCGCTAGGGCCGAGGGGCCGGTGGTGGGAGCCGCGCCGGAGTTGGGGGGCGGCGGCGGGAGGTGGTCGGGAGATCCAGGAAGAGAGCGGTGCGGTGCGGGAGGAGGTGGAGGTGGGAATGGGCCGGTCGGGTGTTTTGTTTTCTGCGTTTTTCGGAGTTCGGGAGGCCCGACAGAGCCCTATATAGGACTGATCGTGATTCAAATAACTATTTTGATCCCAGGATCAGAATAGTGCCCCTCTCTCTCTCTCTCTCTCTCTCTCTCTCTCTCTCTCTATATATATATATATATATATATATATATATATATATATATATGACAAATTTTATCTACTGCAGTGGTAGTTACCACCACCTCTTCTTTGGCCTCCACGTGTTTCTCTTCCCCCTCCCTCAAACGTGGAATCAAGTCAGCCGGGTAAATGGATACTGTTAGCAGGTGCCCATGCAATTAGTAGGCAGAAACTAATTCGGTTTTTATAATAAAATAATCCGGCAAGTTGGTGACAGGCTGTTGCAACCACCTACTTAATCCCTGCGTGTGTACAACAAATTTTCCATCGGATAAGCATATGAACGTGATATTATTGCACTGTAGATGGTAATTTTTTATCCAGATTACATACTTAGTTTTTTAAGTATTTTTTATTGGAAATAGGTAGTATGGGAATGTATAACTCTTTTTGGATTCTTCTAATATAGTACGAAATATATTGCCCATTTTAAAACCGCATAGAGTATACTCATGTATACATGTAGGAGTTTTTCTTTTTTTTGAGGGTCTGTAGTATGGAGTATGAACATGTAATGATTGTAGTATAGAGTATGCACTACTACCCTAAAATTGGAGTACGAGGTATAACCATTTGATTATTGGAGTATGGAGTATTAACACCAAGCTGGAGTATGGAGTATTAAAACCCTTTTACGTGTATGTGTCCCAAAAAAGTAGTATCTCGTGTGTATGTTCGTTTTAGAATTACGGTGCGTACAACATACTATACTATAGTATGGAGTATATTTGCAAATTTTCACATGGAGTATGTGTATGTGTATATAGAAGTTTTTCTTCACAAAGACTATGGTGTGTGTGTGTGTGTGTGTGTGTGTGTGTGTGTGTGTGTGTGTGTGTGTGTGTGTGTTATTTTCAAAAAAAGAGTATGTAGTATATCTTTTTCATGTAGATATAGTTTTTTTAGTATGTAGTATGTAGTATGTTGTAGGTAGTAGTATAGAGTATATGTGTATATAAAAAGGGAGTATGTCCCGGCAAAAAAAAAAAGAAGAAAAAGAAGTATGTATGGAGTATACATATAGGAGTACCGTGAACGTGATTTACAACAGTGTATCTACATAGACATCTAGCTAATGCATCCGATCAGATCAGTATGAAGTAGTACACGGCACCTAACGGCATGCATGTACATGATGCAGACGTGATGCCATGCATGGATCATCGGAAGATCTCAATGGGAGGTTCCCATTATCTACGCCACCGTACATCATTAGCGGCGCCGTCGTCGTGCGCCGTATGTTGCCCTTGCACCGCTGAACTTGTGGACATGCGGCCATTCGTGCATCTGCGCGTCTGCAGCAGCCGTACGTTGTTCTCGTCGCAGCTGACATGCCGATAGTCGCCTGTTAGTTTCTGCGCCTCCTAGGTATTGACACCGTCGGCAAACACTCGAATGCAAGAGCAGCATCAATCCATGCGCGCCCAAGACAGGACTCAGCGGAAAAAAGGAATAAAAATCAGTATGATGTATACGTATGATTGCTTTTCGATCCAATTTCATACACATCATTACAGTTGGCCGGGATGGGGAAGGACATGGCCGGAGGCCGGCGATGGAGAACATTGGAGCCATGTCCCGCCTGATGATTAAACAAAAGCAGAATAGGAAATGAATCAGCTTCTCACGTATATGCATGTACTTCAGCAGAACAATGATTGTGTACCTTTTTCCTTTTGCCGTTTTGTTGAATATCCGCCGGACGTAGAGATCTACTTGGAGAGAGAAATGAGGTTATTTAGATTGCATGCATCCTCCAGATCCAATCTTAAATATATACAGACGACCAAAACGATCGGCTAGGCCAAGAAAATCGGGAGCTCAGCAAACTAATTAAGCGGGTCCAAATAAATCTACCTTGCCTCCACCCATAACCCGATAAGACGAGATCGGATCTTGATGCAATCTGATGGCAGCGGGGGCAGTGGTAACTACCACTAGGTGGTAGGATGTATTTTCCATATATATATATATATATATATATATATATATATATATATATATATATATAGTTATTTGGATCACAGCAGCCCTATATAGGGCCCGACGAGGTGTTCCTGAACCCGTTAAGAAAAACCCGAGCCTAAAACTATCCGGTCCACCCGGCCTCCACACCTCCTGCACAACCCACCTCCCTCGACTGATCCGCACTACCTGCCCCCGATCGATCCCCCGCCCCAACCAACGCCACCGGCCCCGCGCCACCCGCACCCCGTCCCAACCAGCGCCTCCGCCACCGCGCAGCCCGCACCCCGCCCCAACCGGCGCTGGCGCCCCTGCGCCGCCACAACGGGCATCACTGTAGCCCCGCCCCCGCGCCGCCCCAACGGGCCCTGCCACCTTTGCTGGCTCCCGCTTGGATCCGGTGACGCCATTGACCACCGGAACAGGCTCCGCTCGCACCCCTGGTCACCTCTGCTGCTTGCACACCACCGTTGGGTGCCACCGATGCAAGACACCTCCTGATGCTCTGTCGCCGTGCCATGGATGACCATGAGTGACCTTCTTCCACCCCCACAAAAGCCGCCACTCGGGACACCCCACAATCAGTCCCTCCCCTTGCCGCCGTGAACTTCTCCCCCTGCCACCGCGACCTTCTTCCCCTTGCGCCGCGACCTTCTTCCACCTTCCTCCACCACCCTTCGGCCGCGAGGCAATGCTCCAACCAGCCAAATGGGTCACCGCCCACCACCTGTGCGCCATCCAACACAGATCGATGTCGGACAACATTGAGATCTCCCTCCTCCCAACGCCTCTCTACCATCCTACAGGTATTGACCCTCCCTGTCTTCTCTAAACTCTCACTTCGGGAGTGTTTGATCTTCTCTGAACATTTGTTTTTGAGTTTATTCTCTGAAAAACTGAACTTGGAAGACCCCTTTTATATATCTGATGGTGGTTTGAGGTTTGAGCATAGTTGAACTGCAATTTAACAAAAAATGTGAAAAAATGCAGGTCTGTCACATTCGTTTGGTCACGACGGTGCTCCATTTGAGCAGCCATAGCATCATAGAAGATCTTCAAAAAATGGACCTGATGGTGGTCCATGTGAGCAGCCATAGAAAACAATCTCTACCAGATATCTAAATTCTTCAAACATAGCACTGTGTTTTTGTATTTTTCATTTGTAGGTTGCTCTGTAGAATTTGTAATAGTAGCATGGGCAGATTCAGATTATAATGTGCCATTTTGTAACTAAGGATGGCAATTTTACCCATGGACATGGATATCCATGGATATCCGACCCGAATGGACAGGGTCTGGATATGCTTTTGTGTCCATGGACGCCGCCCAAACCCGACCCGGTTGCTCGTGGGTAGGGCATGGATATAATATTGTACCCGTGGATATATCCAAACCCGACCCGATAGTGTGACTTAATGGGCTGCTATCCCTACCCCACAGTCACACCCACATGTCCCACTGCAATTTTACACTTTGTTATCTAAAACATGTAAAAGAAATTGCACAATCTCCGTCGTAACTTTTATTAGTTGACATTCAATCCCCTGCCCCTTCCCTTATTTTTATCTCCTTGTTAAATGACTCGTCATTCACAACTATTAGAAAAATACAAAATGATCTTAGCATGTTAGTGGATGTTGATTTACCATAAGTTGATGTTTAGCATAAGTGAGGCCTAGCCTGCCACAAGGTGAAGAATGGAGGAGCTTATGTTAACGCTGTGTTATGTGTAATTTATATTTCTTGAGAGGACCCAATGGATATCCAGTGGGTATGGATATCCATCGGGTTTGGACATGGACACAATTTATCACCCATGGATTTTTTCGTGGATGGACAAAGACTGTCTTCATGGATATGGATATGGATTTAATATTGTTCAACCCGATCCAAACCCGACCCATTGCCATCCTTATTTGTAACACACAGTGTGCCATTTTTAGTTCAAAGTCTAGCAGAGATTTCAGTTTAGGAAAAGGTTTTTGTAAACTATAGTATGAGCCATTTCTAGCTCATGTTCAGCAAAGTTTTCAGTTTCATGAATATTTTGTAGAAAAGAAACTATGAGCCAT
Organism: Triticum urartu; assembly: GCF_056163025.1. Lineage (NCBI taxonomy): Eukaryota > Viridiplantae > Streptophyta > Magnoliopsida > Poales > Poaceae > Triticum > Triticum urartu. The sequence goes on from NC_141876.1 coordinate 564,744,551, forward strand.
TTTAAGTTCAAGTAACATGACATGTGCAACATTAAACCTAGTTGCCACAAAATGAAATGTGTGGCATATATTCCAGTACGTGGACAAAAAGAGAAGAATGAATTTTTTGATTACTTAGTCATGCAATTGCCCGAGTCATGAGGGTAGAAAGTTCAACCAAAAATAATATAGTAGTTCAAAAATAAAAGAGCACTTAGAAGTGGATATTCCACGGTTTCTAAAAATAAAAAACAAGAAGTTTGAATTTTAAAAATGGAGAAGTTCAAAAATCATAAAAAGGACCTTTCATCATTTCTAGAATTAAAAAACTCTATAAGTTCAAATTAAATTAACGAGCGGTCAATATTTATTACAAAACTAGGATATTTCTATTACTAAAAGAAATAATCAAGTACAAATTACAAAAAATAGAGAAGTTATATATATATATATATATATATATAAAACTTTGATTTTCCTCGTTACTAAATCATAAACCAAGAAGTTCAATTTCAAAAAATGTTGCAGTTCAATATTTATTAGAAAAACTCAAAATTTCCCGTTACTAACGAATAAACCAAGAAGTTCAGTTCAAAATAACCAAGAAGTTGTATAATGTTTATTACATTTCTAAAAAATACACAATAAAGTTCAAATAAAAAAGGTAGAGCGATTCAATGCCTATAAAAAACTCAGATATTTTCATGTAACCGAGAGAAGCACAGGTTGATAACTGCCAGAAGTTCACGTACTACACGGTGTGCATTTTGTATGAAAAAAACGAATAATAAAGCAAAGGCTAAAAAATTTGTTGCTAGAAGTTCAAGTGCTCTGTCCGGGGAAGTTCAAAAATTCTTGCGAGAGAGGTTCATGATACGTCTCCAACGTATCTATAATTTTTGATTGCTCCATGCTATTATATTATCTATTTTGGATGTTAATGGGCTTTATTTTACACTTTTATATCATTTTTGGGACTAACCTACTAACCGGAGGCCTAGCCCAAATTGATGTTTGTTTGTCTATTTTAGAGTTTCACCGAAAAGGAATATCAAACGGAGTCCAAACGGAATGAAACCTTCGGGGACATGATTTTCTCAACAAACGTGATCCACAAGACTTGGAGTGGGCGTCAAGAAACGATCGAGGAGGGCACCAGGTAGGGGGCGCGCCCTCCACCCTCGTGGGCCCCTCGTTGTTCCACCGACGTACTTCTTCCTCCTATATATATCCACGTACCCCCCCAAACATCCAGGAGCACCACGAACACCTAATTCCACCACCGCAACCTTCTGTACCGGAGAGATCCCATCTTGGGGCCTTTTCCGGAGCTCCGTCGGAGGGGGCATTGATCACGGAGGGCCTCTACATCAACTCCATGGCCTCTCCGGTGATGTGTGAGTAGTTTACTTCAGACCTACGGGTCCATATTTATTAGCTAGATGGCTTCTTCTCTCTCTTTGGATCTCAATACAAAGTTCTCCTTGATTCTCTTGGAGATCTATTCGATGTAATCTTCTTTTGCGGTGTGTTTGTCGAGATCCGATGAATTGTAGGTCTATGATCCAATTTATCTATGAACAATATTTCATTCTCCTCTGAATCCTTTTATGTATGATTGGTTTATCTTTGCAAGTCTCTTCGAATTATCAGTTTGGTTTGGCCTACTATATTGATCTTTCTTGCAATGGGAGAAGTACTTAGCTTTGGGTTCAATCTTACAGTGCTTGATCCCAGTGACAGAAAGGGAAACGACACGTATTGTATTGTTGCCATCGAGGATAAAAAGATGGGGTTTATATCATATTGCATGAGTTTATCCCTCTACATCATGTCATCTTACTTAATGCATTACTCTGTTCTTATGAACTTAATACTCTAGACGCATGCTGGATAGTGGTCAATGTGTGGAGTAATAATAGTAGATGCAGAATCGTTTCGGTCTACTTGTCGCCGACGTGATGCCTATATACATGATCATACCTAGATATTCTCATAACTATGCTCAATTCTATCAATTTCTCGATAGTAATTCGTTTACCCACCATAATACTTATGGTCTTGAGGGAAGCCACTAGTGAAACTTATGGCCCCGGGTCTATCTTCCATCATATTAATATTTCATCACTTAGTTATTTCTATTGCTGTTTATTTTACTTTGCATCTTTATTTCTCTCTATCATAAAAATACCAAAAATATTATCTTATCATATCTATCAGATTTCACTCTCGTAAGTGACCGTGAAGGGATTGACAACCCCTTTATCGCGTTGGTTGCGAGGTTCTTATTTTTTTGTGTAGGTGTGTGGGACTCGAGCGTGATCTCCTACTGGATTGATACCTTGGTTCTCAAAAATGGAGGGAAATACTTACGCTACTTTACTGCATCACCCTTTCCTCTTCATGGGAAAACCAACGCAGTGCTCAAGAGGTAGCAAGAAGGATTTTTGGCGCCGTTGCCGGGGAGATTCGCGTGAAGTCAAGTCAAGATTTGACTCCTGACAATGAGCCATTTTTGGCACCGTTGCCGGAGAGTCTACGCACAAGTCAATACATACCAAGTACCCATCACAAACTCTTATCCCTCGCATTACATTATTTGCCATTTGCCTCTCGTTTTCCTCTCCCCCACTTCACCCTTGGCGTTTTATTCGCCCTCTCTTTCCGTTCCCCTTCTCTTTCCCAATTTGCCTCTTTTTCCCATTTCCTGTTTTCTTGTGTGTTGGATTGCTTGCTTGTCACGATGGCTAAAGATAATACTAAATTGTGTGACTTTACCAATACCAACAACAATGATTTTCTTAGCACTCCGATTGCTCCTCTTACCGATGTTGAATCTTGTGAAATTAATGCTCCTTTGTTGAATCTTGTCATGAAAGATCAATTCGCCGGCCTTCCTAGTGAAGATGCTGCTACCCATCTAAATAGCTTTGTTGATTTGTGTGATATGCAAAAGAAGAAAGATGTGGACAATGATATTGTTAAATTGAAGCTATTTCCTTTTTCCCTTAGAGATCATGCTAAAGCTCGGTTTTCGTCTTTGCCTAAAATATTATTGATTCATGGAATAAGTGCAAAGATGCTTTTATCTCTAAGTATTTTCCTCCCGCTAAGATCATCTCTCTTAGAAATGATATAATGAATTTTAAGCAACTTGATCATGAAAATGTTGCACAATCTTGGGAGAGAATGAAATTAATGATACGTAATTTCCCTACACATGGTTTGAATTTATGGATGATTATACAGAATTTTTATGCCGGATTGAATTTTGCTTCTAGAAATCTTTTAGATTCGGCCGCGGGAGGCACTTTTATGGAAATCACTTTAGGAGAAGCTACCAAACTCCTATATGATATTATGGTTAATTATTCTCAATGGCACACCGAAAGATCTACTAGTAAAAAAGTGCATGCGATAGAAGAAATTAATGTTTTGAGTGGAAAGATGGATGAACTTATGAAATTGTTTGCTAATAAGAGTGCTCCTACTGATCCTAATGATACACCTTTGTCTACTTTGATTGAGAATAATAATGAATCTATGGATGTGAATTTTGTTGGTAGGAACAATTTTGGTAATAACGTGTATAGAGGTAATTTTAATTCTAGGCCATTTCCTAGTAATTCCTCTAATAATTATGGTAATTCCTACAACAATTCTTATGGAAATTTTAATAAGATGCCCTCTGAATTTGAGACTAGTGTTAAGGATTTTATGAATTCGCAAAAGAATTTTAATGCTTTGCTTGAAGAAAAATTGCTTGAGGTTGATGAATTGGCTAGGAACGATGATAGAATTTCTCTTGATGTTGATTCTTTGAAACTTAGATCTATTCCACCTAAGCATGATATCAATGAGTCTCTCAAAGCCATGAGAATTTCCATTGATGAGTGCAAAGAAGGAACCGCTATGATGCGTGCTAAAAAAGATTGCTTTGTGAAAGCGTGTCTTGTAGTTTCCATGATAATAAGGATGAAGATCTAAAAGTTATTGATGTGTCCCCTATTAAATCTTTGTTTTGCAATATGAATCTTGATAATGATGGGACTAAAGATGATCCACCATTACCTAGAAGGCGTTCCAAAAATTCAGGGTTTTTAGATCTTGATGCAAAAATTGTTAAAAATGGGATTGAAGAGGTTAAAACTTTAGATGTCAATGAACCCTCTATTTTGGATTTCAGGGAATTTAATTATGATAATTGCTCTTTGATAGATTTTATTTCCTTGTTGCAATCTGTTCTAAATTCTCCTCATGCTTATAGTCAAAATAAAGCTTTTACTAAACATATCGTTGATGCTTTGATGCAATCTTATGAAGAAAAACTTGAGTTGGAAGTTTCTATCCCTAGAAAACTTTATGATGAGTGGGAACCTACAATAAAAATTAAAATTAAAGATCATGAGTGCTATGCTTTGTGTGATTTGGGTGCTAGTGTTTCCATGATTCCAAAAACTTTGTGTGATTTGCTAGGTTTCCGTGATTTTGATGATTGTTCTTTAAACTTGCACCTTGCGGATTCCACTATTAAGAAACCTATGGGAAGAATTAATGATGTTCTTATTGTTGCAAATAGGAACTATGTTCCTGTAGATTTTATTGTTCTTGGTATAGATTGCAATCCTTCATGTCCTATTATTCTTGGTAGACCTTTCCTTAGAACGATTGGTGCAATTATTGATATGAAGGAAGGAAATATTAGATTCCAATTTCCGTTAAGGAAAGGCATGGAACACTTCCCTAGAAATAAAATTAAATTACCATATGAATCCATTATGAGAGCCACTTATGGATTGCCTTCCAAAGATGGCAATACCTAGATCTATCCTTGCTTTTATGCCTAGCTAGGGGCGTTAAACGATAGCGCTTGTTGGGAGGCAACCCAATTTTATTTTTATTCCTTTATTTTTGCTCATGTATAGTAATAAATAATTTATCTAGGCTCTGTTTTGGTTGTGTTTTTTGTGTTTAATTAGTGTTTGTGCCAAGTAGAACCATTGGGAAGACTTGGGGAAAGTCTTTTTGATCTTGATGTGAAAAATAGAAACTTTAGCGCTCACGAGAATTTATGCCATTTTTATTTGGAAAGTTATATTTAATTAATTCTTTTTGAAGATGATTAATAGATAAATTATTCACGTCCAGAAATTTATTTTAGAATTTTTTGGGTTCCAGATGTGGTCGAAACCTACAGATTACTACAGACTGTTCTGTTTTTGACAGATTCTGTTTTTCTTGTGTTGTTTGCTTATTTTGATGAATCTATGGCTAATAAAAGAGCTTATAAACCATAGAGAAGTTGGAATATAGTAGGTTTAACACCAATATAAATCAAGAATGAGTTCATTACAGTACCTTGAAGTGGTGTTTTGTTTTCTTTCGCTAACGGAGCTCACGAGATTTTCTATTTTGAGTTTTGTGTTGTGAAGTTTTCAAGTTTTGGGTAAAGATTTGATGGATTATGGAACAAGGAGTGGAAAGAGCCTAAGCTTGGGGATGCCCATGGCACCCCAAGGTAAAATTCAAGGACACCAAAAAACCTAAGCTTGGGGATGCCTTCCGAGGCATCCCCTCTTTCGTCTTCGTCTATCAGTAACTTTACTTGGAGCTATATTTTTATTCACCACATGATATGTGTTTTGCTTGGAGCGTCTTGTATGAATTGTGTCTTAGCTTTTTAGTTTACCACAATCATACTTGCTGTACACATCTTTTGAGAGAGACTCGCATGATTTGAAATTCATTAGAATACTCTATGTGCTTCACTTATATCTTTTGAGTAATATAGTTTTTGCTCTAGTTCTTCACTTATATCTTTTAGAGCATGGTGGTAGATTTGTTTTATAGAAACTATTGATCTCTCATGCTTCACTTATATTATTTTGAGAGTCCTTTATAACAACATGGAAATTTTCTTTTAGGAACAATATAAAGACTTTCATAGAAAGTGCATTGAATACTATGAGAAGTTTGATACTCGATAATTGTTTTGAGATATGGAGATGGTGATATTAGAGTCATGCTAGTTGAGTACTTGTGAATTTGAGAAATACTTGTGTTGAAGTTTGTGATTCCCATAGCATGCACGTATGGTGAACCGTTATGTGATGAAGTCGGAGCATGATTTATTTATTGATTGTCCTCCTTATGAGTGGCGGTCGGGGACGAGCGATGGTCTTTTCCTACCAATCTATCCCCCTAGGAGCATGCACGTAATACTTTGTTTCGATAACTAATAGATTTTTGCAATAAGTATGTGAGTTCTTTATGACTAATGTTGAGTCCATGGATTATACGCACTCTCACCCTTCCACCATTGCTGGCCTCTCTAGTATCGCGCAACTTTCGCCGTAACTTAAACCCACCATATACCTTCCTCAAAAAAGCCACCATACCTACCTATTATGGCATTTCCATAGCCATTCCGAGATATATTGCCATGCAACTTTTCACCGTTCCGTTATTATGACACGCTTCATCATTGTCATATTGCTTGCATGATCATGTAGTTGACATAATATTTGTGGCAAAGCCACCGTTCATAATTCTTCATACATGTCACTCATGCATCATTGCACATCCCGGTACACTGCCGGAGGCATTCACATAGAGTCATATTTTGTTCTAAGTATTGAGTTGTCATTCTTGAGTTGTAAGTAAATTAAAGTGTGATGATCATCATTATTAGAGCATAGTACCAAGTGAGGAAAGGATGATGGAGACTATGATTCCCCCACAAGTCAGGATGAGACTTTGGACGAAAAATAAAAAGAAAAGAAAAAAAGAGGCCATAAAAAAAGAAGAAGGCCCAAATAAAAAACAGAAAAAATGAAAATGAGAGAAAAAGAGAGAAGGGACAATGCTACTATCCTTTTACCACACTTGTGCTTCAAAGTAGCACCATGATCTTCATGATAGAGAGTCTCCTATGATATCACTTTCATATACTAGTGGGAATTTTTCATTATAGAACTTGGCTTCTATATTCCAATGATGGGCTTCCTCAAAATGCCCTAGGTCTTCATGAGAAAGCAAGTTGGATGCACACCCACTTAGTTTCTTTTGTTGAGCTTTCATACACTTATAGCTCTAGTGCATCTGTTGCATGGCAATACCTACTCACTCACATTGATATCTATTGATGGGCATCTCCATAACCCGTTAATAGGCCTAGTTGATGTGAGACTATCTTCTCCTTTTTGTCTTCTCCACAACCACCATTCTATTCCACATATAGTGCTATATCCATGGCTCACGCTCATATATTGCGTGAATATTGAAAAAGTTTGAGAACATCAAAAGTATGAAACAATTGCTTGGCTTGTCATCGTGGTTGTGCATGATTTAAATATTTCGTGTGGTGAAGATAGAGCATAGCCAGACTATATGATTTTGTAGGGATAACTTTCTTTGGCAATGTTATTTTGAGAAGACATAACTGGTTAGTTAGTATGCTTGAAGTATTATTATTTCTATGTCAATATTAAACTTTTGTCTTGAATCTTTCGGATCTGAACATTCATGCCACAATAAAGAAAAATTACATTGAGAAATATGTTAGAAAGCATTCCACATCAAAAATTCTTCTTTTATCATTTACCTACTCGAGGACGAGCAGGAATTAAGCTTGGGGATGCTTGATACGTCTCCAACGTATCTATAATTTTTGATGCTCCATGCTATTATATTATCTATTTTGGATGTTAATGGGCTTTATTTTACACTTTTATATCATTTTTGGGACTAACCTACTAACTGGAGGCCCAGCCCAAATTGTTGTTTTTTGCCTATTTTAGAGTTCCGCCGAAAAGGAATATCAAATGGAGTCCAAACGGAATGAAACCTTTGGGAACGTGATTTTCTCAACAAACATGATCCAGGAGACTTGGAGTGGGCGTCAAGAAACGATCAAGGAGCGCACGAGGCAGGGGGGCGCGCCTACCCCCCTGGGCGTGCCCTCCACCGTTGTGGGCCCCTCGTTGCTCCACCGACGTACTTCTTCCTCCTATATATATCCACATACCCCCCAAACATCCAGGAGCACCACGAAAACCTAATTCCACCGCCGCAACCTTCTGTACCTGAGAGATCCCGTCTTGGGGGCTTTTCCGGAGCTCCGTCGGAGGGGGCATTGATCACGGAGGGCCTCTACATCAACTCCATGGCCTCTCCGGTGATGTGTGAGTAGTTTACTTTAGACCTACGGGTCCATATTTATTAGCTAGATGGCTTCTTCTCTCTCTTTGGATCTCAATACAAAGTTCTCCTTGATTCTCTTGGAGATCTATTCGATGTAATCTTCTTTTGCGGTGTGTTTGTCGAGATCTGATGAATTGTGGGTTTATGATCCAGTTTATCTATGAACAATATTTGATTCTCCTCTGAATTCTTTTATGTATGATTGCTTTATCTTTGCAAGTCTCTACGAATTATTAGTTTGGTTTGGCCTACTAGATTGATCTTTCTTACAATGGGAGAAGTGCTTAGCTTTGGGTTCAATCTTGCGGTGCTTTATCCCAGTGACAGAAAGGGAAACGGCACATATTGTATTGTTGCCATCGAGGATAAAAAGATGGGGTTTATATCATATTGCATGAGTTATCCCTCTACATCATATCATCTTACTTAATGCATTACTCTGTTCTTATGAACTTAATACTCTAGATGCATGATGGATAGTGGTCGATGTGTGGAGTAATAGTAGTAGATGCAGAATCGTTTCGGTCTACTTATCGCGGACGTGATGCCTATATACATGATCATACCTAGATATTCTCATAACTATGCTCAATTATATCGATTGTTCGACAGTAATTCATTTACCCACCGTAATACTTATGCTCTTGATAGAAGCCACTAGTGAAACCTATGGCCCCCGGGTCTATCTTCCATCATATTAATCTTTCATCACTTAGTTTTTTCTATTGCCGTTTATTTTACTTTGCATCTTTATTTCTCTTTATCATAAAAATACCAAAAATATTATCTTATCATATCTATCAGATCTCACTCTCGTAAGTGACCGTGAAGGGATTGACAACCCCTTTATCGCGTTGGTTGCGAGGTTCTTATTTTTTTGTGTAGGTGCGTGGGACTCGAGCGTGATCTCCTACTGGATTGATAACTTGGTTCTCAAAAACTGAGGGAAATATTTACGCTACTTTACTGCATCACCCTTTCCTCTTCAAGGGAAAACCAACGCAATGCTCAAGAGGTAGCAGTTCACCCTGTATTTCCATGTTCAAAAACACAAAAAGGAAATTATTTTTTTGCGTTTTAAAATAATTCTCACAATCCACAAGAAGTTCAGTTATTATTTGGGAGCAATTTGATTTCAAAAAGAAAATAAAAAATTCAAATTATAAAAATGGAAAAAGTTCATGTACTACATGATGTGTGTTTAATATGGGGAAAATGAATTAAAAGGCAAGGTCCAATTTTTTTGTTGTTATAAGTTCAAGGACTCGGTCGGAGAAGTTAAAAAAATTATTGTGAGAGAGCTTTGAACAAAAGAAATATTATTTGTGTAGCAATGACTAATGGATGAGAAAATTACAAACGAAAATACGTCACAGAAGTTTAACGTGAAAACAGCAGGAAGTTCAACTACTACACTGAATGAATTTCAGATGAAAATTAATAAAATCGTCGCGAGGATGAAAAAATGATCAACACGGGAAAGTTGCGGTTTACAACAGCTTTCCATCACTATATCACTTGCTCAATTCCGGTGAGTGGATGGAGAGCTACGAGTAAAAAAAGCACGTGAAAAAACAGAGTGTAGTTCAAGTAGACGTGCTGAGAAGTTCAAGTTCTTCACGCGGTGCATTTTCGAAGAATCTGTTTCGTGATAAAGGCAGAACGAATGATCTCGCCATTTTCGAAATTGCTTGAAAATGGCTAGGAATCAGAGAAAATCATCAACATGAAAAAGTTTCGCATTTTCCGTAGGTTTTCAGCGATATATTATTTTCCCCATTCCGATAAAGTTTGTAGAAATTACGGTGAAAATACATTTTTACCAATTTCAGAATTGACTTAAAACCGTAAGGAATTGGGAGAAACAATATATACCAAAATTTTTTGCATTTCCTCAAGCTTTCCAACGCCATATCATTTGCTGCATTCGGACATACGGTTAAAACAATAGATCGGAAATACGAACTCGGTGGAACTTGCACCATTTTCTAAATTACTCTTAAACCGTTCAAAATTAGAAAAACTTTTAACTTGAAAAAGTAGAGCATTTCCATAAGCTTTCCAACGCCATCTCATTTGCCTCAATTGGATTATCCGTTTAGAAATGACATCGAAAATACGAACTCGGCTGTTCGGTTTGCGAAATTTTACGATTTGCCAAATTACTCTTTATCCATAGGGAATTAGAGAACACTTTCAACACGTGGAAGGAGCGGTTTTACAGCAGCTTTCCAACTCCATATTATTTGCCTCATTCCGATAAACAGTTTAGAAATGCGATCGAAAATACGATTCACATTTTTTGTATGAAGAAAAAACGGTTTTCGAAACTGCTCTTAAACCGCTTACATTTTGCCAAAAAATTGACTTGGATCATGATACTAGTGTCCATAACTTTCCAACGGTGTATCGCAAGCCCCATTTGGACAAATGTTGGCAGAAGTTCAACCTAGCACAGGGGGAAGTTCAGGTCGAACAACTCATGCAGTAAAATTGCAAAAACGCAATTTCATCCTGACCCGAGAGCAAAATCTGACAACGAGCGAGATTCCTATTTAAAACCGGTATTTAGTTTCTAAAAACGTTTCTAGATTACACTAACATCATATAGAACACGACTAACTAGTATAATTCGCGGGGGAAGCCACGGTTGCGAGGATAGCCCGAAGGTCGGGTTCGTACAGAGGGAAGTCCAGGCACATTAGTCAGGCAGTTCAGGTTGTGATCAGAATATTATTCTGATCCCGTGATCAGAATAGTGTTTATGTATATATGTATATGCATATAGTAGTTGAACGCGCAAGGAAAAGTTGTCCCCAAGCCGAGCGCGCCGACAGACGCGAGCAGAGCACGTCAACGGACGCGAGCAGAGCGCGCCGTGGCGCCTAACGGCGAGCACAGCATGCTGCGGCGCCTAACGGCGAGCAGAGCTTGCCGAGGGATGTGAGCAGAGGCCGGCACAGTGATATGTGGCAAATAAGACGAACTGTGCGAGCGATGTCGAAGACATCAAGCACGAATCAGATTAGAGTTGCGTGTGCGATACGTGGCATATAGTTGATCCATCCGAGCTGTTTGTGATGGAATAAGACGTGTGTGTTGCGGGCAAACGCATGCTGGTATATAACCTTAAATTTAACCAAAAAAGTGTTAATGCATGTTACAAAAATTGTATAGCTGGAAACTATGTTCAAATACAACTCCAACGATATAATCTTTGGCGACATGCATTCGTATTTTATTAGTTAAATCCTACTTATAAACCAGGACAGGGGTATAGTAGGTAATTAAATCGCAAACTTTTTTTGTACTAACCATATGTGTATGTGTCCTTTCGTCCTCCTCTCGCACGTCTTGTCACCCCGCTGCCGCACACAGCTTACAGCACAAACTTGCGCAGCGCGCGGGGGCGTTCTTTTAGCCAAACGATGGCGCCAATGAATCGTCGGTGAGCCCGTTCCCGCACAACCTCATAGGTTCCCGCGCAAGCTTCCCGCCCGACTCGGTGAAATCCCCCAAAATCCCAATGCTTCGTGACCTTCTATAAAAACCCTCACGGTCGGCGACTCCTGCATCGCATTTTCCCCTCCCTCCCTGTAGCTTATCTCGTGTGCTTCTCCCACAATCGCCAATGGCACCGGTCCGTCGTCGTCGCTCAGCCACTCCGCCGTCATCAGAGGATAGCTCCAGCTGGGAGGCTACACCACGGCGGCGGCGGAGTCACCAGCATAGTGTAGTGCGCGTGGCGTCCCTGTTGGGTGTGCACGGAACACCCACCACACGCTCCGCCGCCACTGCCCGTCGGCAGCTGTTGTCAGCCGCCGTTGCCGCCACACCACCGTTGCAAGCTAGGGTGCTACCTCTTGAGCATGCGTTGGTTTTCCCTTGAAGAGGAAAGGGTGATGCAACAAAGCAGCATAAGTATTTCCCTCAGTTTTTGAGAACCAAGGTATCAATCCAGTAGGAGACCATGCGCAAGTCACCTCGTACCTACACAAACAAATAAGAACCTCAGAACCAACGCGATAAAGGGGTTGTCAATCCCTTCTCGTCCACTTGCAAGAGTGAGATCTGATAGACATAATGATAATACGATAAATATTTTTGGTATTTTTATGATATAGATTGAAAGTAAAGATTGCAAAATAAAGTAGATTGGAAACTTGTATGATGGAAAATAGACCCCGGGGCTCAGCCTGTGCATCCAGTTTTTTCAGTTTGATTCGGTTCGGTTTATACGGTTATCGGTTCATATGGTTTTTATACTTAGGTTTATACGGTTTTATACATATATACGGTTCGGTTTCGGTTGTAACCGTTTGCTTTCGGTTCGGTTTCGGTAATAACCAAAATAACCAAAGTTGACGCGAACTTCTGACCAAGACATGGTTTTGGTACATGAAGAAACAAATTTAGTACATGTCCAATACAAGTAAGGGGTACAAGCACAACCTAGTGACGTGTTTGAAGAAATTATAGAAAATTTATGTTCCAGTACAAGAACTTAGTACATACAAGCACAATCCAGTACAAGGTCAAGACTACAAGTACAAGCACTACAGAACTACACAATAACACAAGGCACAAATCAATCCAGTACAAGCACTTTGTACATGTCCAGTACAACACCATGAAGAAATTCTGGAACAACAACATGAAGATAATAAACTCCATTACAAGTTCAGATGAAATTCTGGCGCATAAGCTGAGTACAAGTACAATAAATTCTAGAACAAGCAAGTTCAACACAGCCAAAGTTCAACGTAGTGGAAAATGGGTTCAACACATGACAGATGACACACACACAAACTGCATCACTTCAGGCAGCAACTGGCACAAGTTTCCACTCCAATTCCACACATGAAGATCAATCAATCGATATTACACCGTTATCGTCCAATCGAAGGGCTCCCACACCTACAAAAAGTAACAGAAATATTGCATGATCGAGTAAATAACATAAATTTTGCATGGTCATTGAAATAACTGAAATGCACATCCATTTAAGTACCTTCCTCCAGTTTGGTCAACTCAGCAAGATTAAGTTCAACATTGATAGGCTTACTATGCAACCAATCTTGCGTACATATCAACGCTTGGAGTGTTGCTGGTGTCAAAGAGCTTCTGAAGTAATCAAGAATACGGCCACTAGTGCTAAAAGCTGATTCAGAAGCAACCATTGAGATGGGGATTGCTAGTATATCACGAGCCATTTTTGACAGGACATGAAAGCGAGCAGCATTCAACTTCCACCACTCAAGAAGGTCAAATTCTGTAGTCAACTCTTCGGTATCCTCAGCTAGGTACTTGTCTAATTCAGTTCTCATATTTGAGCTAGTGCTACCCTCTCCACAAGATCTCATTCTCTTCTTATTGTAGCGTGACCTCATAAGAGAATTTCCAGAAGCATTTTCACTAGCACGAGCTTGTGATGCTAATTCACTAGTAGAACTAGTTCCATACAATTCTTTGTATTCTCCAAAAAGAGAGACAAATTCATTGTGTGAAGAAGTCAAGATTCTGTTACCTATTATACAGCCATAGGTGTCTTCAACCATGTCCTTAAAGAAATGAGATTCCTTGGTCCTTGCATAAAGAATTAAGACAAGACAAGGCAAGTTAGAAAGACATTAAGAACAGCATACATATAGTTGACAAAAGAACAACAACCAATCAACCACATACCTAGGATCAAGGATGGCGGCAATGAATATATATTTGTTCATCTTTTCAGGATCACCCCAATACTTCTCATACTTCGCTTTCATCTTGAGAGCCATGCATTTAAATATTTCATCATCGCCACAGATCACATGATCACTCCATTCACCCAACAAAAAGTTAACATCAGCAATCTCTTCCAAGAAGGTGTTGGTTGTAACATACTTGGTGCTAGAAACCTTATTCGTGAGTTCATAGAAGTGTTGGAGGAATTGTTTGAACTCACGAACATATACCCAATCACTTTGAGTTGGAGGACCCCGTTGGTCAAGAGCATCGGGCTTAGGTTCTGGACCAGTTTTTTCTAACTCGGTCTTGTAGTTGGGATCATGAAGTGCATATTGCTCAAATGCCCTCTCAAATTTCTCAACATTGTCTAGCATTACAAATGTAGAGTTCCATCTAGTAGCCACATCAATATTAATCAAACCTTTGCTCGCTACCTTGCTGAGTTGCACACACTTCTTAAATACATCCAGTCTAGTTGGGGAGGCTCTAACAAACTTGATAGCATGGCGAATTCTGTTTACAGGATGGCAGATTATCTTTAGCCCATCTTGAACCACAAGATTAACAATGTGAGCCACACACCTCATGTGAAGATATTGACTTCTTGCATGTGTGCATCCCCTATTAGTCAAAGATCTCTTCATGTAGGCTAAGCAGGTGTCATTAGAACTCGCATTATCTACTATAATAGTGCACACTTGTTCAATGCCCCACTCAATCAGTAATTTTTCTAACGATTTCCCAATATCGTCCCCTTTGTGTCCATCTACCAAGACAAAGCTAATAATTTTTTTCCTAAGGTTCCACGAAGAATCGATGAAATGTGCAGTAAGAACCATGTAGCTTCTCTATCTTTTTTATGTCCATGTATCAGTGGTGAGGCAAACAGTTTGACGTGAATCGATGAAATATTTTCTAAGCATAGCTTTCTCAGTTTCATAAAGAGCAATGATATCTCTATACATAGTGGTCCTAGATGGCACATTGAACCTAGGGCAAGCTTTAGACATGAAGAACCTAAATCCTTCTTTCTCTGCAAATATGAACGGAAGCTCATCTACCACTATCATGCGAGCAAACGCTTCTCTAACTTCTTTCTCATTGTATTGCCAAGGAACCACAGAATTGTCATCAGCACAAACTTGGTAGGTAAGCTCGGTCTGATTGCTACCAATGTGGGCAGGATTCTTTTTGCAAATCTTCAAATGGTTTACTAAAGAAGCGGTACCTGCCGATGTGGATTTGCAACCCAATATAGCACTACAATAGTTGCAGTTTGCATGATCTGGATCATCGTTCTGAATTGTGAAGTGTGTCCATGCCTTTGACCTCTTGTTCCTTTTCTTGCTAACACTGTCAGGGGTAACATCAGGTTGTGTTTCAGGTAAGGAACCTTGACTAGCAGCATAACCAGCACCAAGGTTGACACTATCGGACACCTGAAGAAATAAGTTAGGTAGTTCCCATTCAGATTAGTATAAACAACAGAACCAACACTGGAAAGTAATGAAATAATTGTTCAGTAGCAAACACACACTACTGCAACTGAACGGAAGTGCTTGTTTTTCTCAGCCAGTAGCCCACTACTACTGCAGCCGAACTAGCAAATGCTTTTTTTCTCAACCACTATGACTGCAACCAAACTGAGCAAACTAATGTATGTATCATGAGATCAGGGAGATACTATGCTATTGAACAAGTATCCAACCAGATCAAACTAAAGGTCAAAGTATGGGCTTACCATGATGGCGTCGACGGCTCGTGTTGCTCCGTGGAAGCGTGGGATGGCGGAGCCGTGGAGGTCAGCAAGTCAGCGACTCAACAACGTGGAGGAAGGAGGGTGGAGCCGAAGGTCAGCGGCGATGCGGAGGACGAACGGCGGAGGTCAGCGTCGCCGGTGCGCACGATGGAGGACGGAAGGCGGAGATGGACAAAGGCACGGAGCTTCGCCTGCTGGGGGTGGAGCCGTGGAGGGGGCGGATGGATGCGCCGGAGTATGACCTAGCTAAGCTAGGGCGCCGCCGCCACCCATATTCTACTCTGCGCGGCTGGCCTCTCTTAGTCTCTCCTCTCCGTGAGGGACTGGGGGTGTGGCTTGTGAGTTGCCCTAGGGCAATTGGGCTAGGTTGAAGGAATAAAGGAGAAGGCCCAGTTTGGGCTGGCCGACTGGGCCTGTAATTTTTTGATGTTGCTCGGCTTTCGGTTTAGTTCGGTTTAACCGAATTTTTTTGGTTTTAAACCAAAAAACCGAATTGAGTATGGTTTTGGATTTTGCAAACTGAAACCATAACCAAAACCTGAAAAAAATTGAATTTTCGGTTCGGTTTAGTTTTTTCGGTTCGGTTTTTGGTTTTCAGTTCAGTTTTGCACAGGGTGACCGGGGGCCATAGGTTTCACTAGTGGCTTCTCTCAAGATAGCATAAGTATTACGGTGGGTGAACAAATTATTGTCGAGCAATTGATAGAATTGAGCATAGTTATGAGAATATCTAGGCATGATCATGTATATAGGCATCACGTCCGTGACAAGTAGACCGACTCCTGCCTGCATCTACTACTATTACTCCACACATCGACCGCTATCCAGCATGCATCTAGAGTATTAAGTTCATAAGAATAGAGTAACGCTTTAAGCAAGATGACATGATGTAGAGGGATAAAGTCTTGCAATATTATATAAACCCCATCTTTTTATCCTCGATGGCAACAATACAATACATGTCGTTTCCCTTTCTATCACTAGGATCGAGCACCGCAAGATTGAACCCAAAGCTAAGCACTTCTCCCATTGCAAGAAAGATCAATCTAGTGGGCCAAACCAAACTGATAATTCGAAGAGACTTGCAAAGATAAACCAATCATACATAAAAGAATTCAGAGAAGATTCAAATATTGTTCATAGATAATCTTGATCATAAACCCACAATTCATCGGATCTCGACAAACACACCACAAAAGAAGATTACATCGAATAGATCTCCAAGAGAATCGAGGAGAACTTTGTATTGAGATCCAAAGAGAGAGAAGAATCCATCTAGCTAATAACTATGGACCCGAAGGTCTGAGGTAAACTGCTCACACATCATCGAAGGGGCCATGGAGTTGATGTAGAGGCCCTCGGTGATCAATGCCCCCTCCGGCGGAGCTCCGGAAAAGGCCCCAAGATGGGATCTCTTGGGTGCAGAAGGTTGCGGCGGTGGAATTAGGTTTTCGTGGTGCTCTTGGATGTTCTCGGGGTATATGAATATATATAGGAGGAAGAAGTAGGTCGGTGGAGCAACGAGGGGCCCACGAGGGTGGGGGGCGCGCCCCCTGCCTCGTGGCCTCCTCGGTTGTTTCTTGACGTCCACTCCAAGTCCCCTGGATCACGTTTGTTCCAAAAATCATGCTCCCGAAGGTTTCATTCCGTTTGGACTCCGTTTGATATTATTTTTCTGCGAAACACTGAAATAGGCAAAAAAACAACAATTTGGGCTGGGCCTCCGGTTAATAGGTTAGTCCAAAAAATAATATAAAAGTGTATAAGTAAGCCCATTAAACATCCAAAACAGAATATATAATAGCATGGAGCAATCAAAAATTATAGATACGTTGGAGACGTATCACAGGGCCATCTCCCGCTCTGCCGCTGCGGCCCGAAGGCGGGAGGTGGCCGCCGTGGTTGCCACCCCACTGCCGGCCACCGTGGCCATCACCCGCTCCGCCACCGTGGCCCGAAGGCGGGAGGTGGTGGTCGTGGCCGCCACCCCATTGTCGGCTGGCGTGACCGCCAGCCCACCGTCGACCGCCGGGATCATCACCCGCTTTGCCACCGCCACCCGAAGGAGGGAGGCGGAGGTGGAGCCCGCACGTGCGTCAGCGACCTTGCGCGCTACATCGAGTTCCTGCGGGAGGAGGAGGAGCGCCTCTTCGAGCACGCAAAGAGCCTTACCGTAGGCTGTAGCACACGCCGACGTAGAGGCGAGGAATCAGGAGATCTACAAGCTGTACAGCCGCTTTGAGAGGGATAGTCTGGAGCGGCAGTGGGCGTTCGAGCTGGCAAGCATCGACACTGAACGTGCAGCAATGGCAGGCACCGTATTGCATTTCTCCAGCTCATCGGTAGGCTCCTCCTCCTCTGCCTCTTACTGAGCGCGCTCGGCAGAGGAGAGGCTGCCGGAAGTAGCACAAAGCCCCTCCTTGGTAGTAGTAGTATTTAGGGGTTATTTTGTTTAGTTCATCTGACTATAGATGTGTGGTCGAACTGTACAACGTACTTAAAATTAGCTAGTATGTATATATATATATAGTTGAACTAGCTATTTCAGTACGTGGTTGGCAACAATTGGGGAAAATTTTGGTCGGTTCAACTGTCGAGTTGAACTGTTTGTATAAATTAAGAACGACTGCTTAATCTATGAATGAAATCTATGCTTAATTACTGAATTTTTGTTGCAAAAATAAGATAGTGCTAGTGATTTCTAGCTGCATATTTGGACAAAATTGCACACAGGTCATCCAAAACAACCGTTTGCGTTGAAGGGATGCACAAATCTTGTGCTAGGATTTTCCCTCGACTAAAGGGGGAAGATCATAGCTCTCACTTTGCATACGGGTGTTCTATCTAAAACATTTGTGATCAAGAGTTGCAGAAATCCTGCTCGGCACATTTTCTCTTGGCTTCCTGGGGAAGCTGTTGGCACTCCTTCCGTTTAGTAAAGCACTCAAGGACCTGTCTGCATGGCACCTCCTAGCCATTAAAAAGAGTGAGGCATGGCGTCACATGAATGGTTTACAGAACACACACAATTTAAATTATACAAAACGTTTGAGATGTTACAGTGGCAACTATTTGTTTCAAAATGCCTTTGTTGGCTGTAATTTGAGTGCGTCTTCTCTCAAAATGGACACGAAAAATACCATAGCATGTCGGGTGCCATTCCATTATAGCATGCCAAGTTTCATGAATTTCAGATGAGTTTTGGATTTACTAGAATTTAAAAACAAAGTATCACAACGTTTTGCCGGCAATCAACAGTGCCCTGGTGTTTGAAATTCATTCCCATTTCTTGCATGGGACCTAAGCATGCCCTAAGGACACATTTTGGTTTTTCAACCAATTTATATGCACTGGAACTTGTGCATGTAGTTCAAATTTGAATTATGCACATGAAATGCCTAGAAAGCCCAGTTAATGTATAAAAATGTCCAAATGAACCCCGAAAAATTCCAAAAGTAAACACAACACTCATGTTGTTCTATGTTGACACTAGAAATTTTTTGAAAGCAATAAGAGGCAACGGATATCGTTTCGTCCCCAAAGGTGGCACGTTCCCTACCGAAACCATCACGCTTGTTTTGAGAAGCTAAGGTTTGTGAGAAGCTTATACCCAAACTTGCCCCAAATGGGACAAAAACTTTACCACGACATGTTGATGCCGCTCCATGATAGCATGCCAAGTTTCATGAATTTCAGACGAGTTTTGGATTTACTAGAATTTTAAAACCAGGTATCTCAATGTTTTGCCGGCAATCAACAGTGCCCTGGTGCTTGAAATTCATTCCCATTTCTTGCATGGGACCTAAGCATGCCCCGAAGGACACAGATTTGATTTTTCAACCAATTTATATGCACTGGAGCTTGTGCATGTAGTTCAAATATGAATTATGCACACAAAATGCCTAGAAAACCCAGTTAATGTATAAAAATGTCCAAACGAACCCCAAAAAATTCCAAAAGTAAACACTGTTGGGGAACGCAGTAATTTCCAAAAAATTCCTACACACACACAAGATCTATCATGGTGATGCATAGCAATGAGAGGGGAAGAGTGTTGTCCACGTACCCTCATAGACCGTAAGCGGAAGCGTTATGACAACGCGGTTGATGTAGTCGTACGTCTTCACGATCCGACCGATCCTAGCACCGAAAGTACGGCACCTCCGTGATCTACACACGTTCGGCTCGGTGACGTCCCATGAACTTTCGATCCAGCTGAGTGTCTGATGTCTACTACACAACCTTCTTCTTGTAGACGTTGTTGGGCCTCCAAGTGCAGAGGTTTGTAGGACAGTAGCAAATTTCCCTCAAGTGGATGACCTAAGGTTTATCAATCCGTAGGAGGCGTAGGATGAAGATGGTCTCTCTCAAGCAACCCTGCAACCAAATAACAAAGAGTCTCTTGTGTCCCCAACACACCCAATACAATGGTAAATTGTATAGGTGCACTAGTTCGGCGAAGAGATGGTGATACAAGTGCAATATGGATAGTAGATAATAGTTTTTGTAATCTGAAATTATAAAAACAGCAAGGCAACGAATGATAAAAGTGAGCGTAAACGGTATTGCAATGATAGGAAACAAGGCCTAGGGTTCATACTTTCGCTAGTGTAAGTTCCCTCAACAATACTAACATAATTGGATCACATAACTATCCCTCAACATGCAACAAAGAGTCACTCTAGAGTCACTAATAGCGGAGAACGAACGAAGAGATTATGGTAGGGTACGAAACCACCTCAAAGTTATTCTTTCCAATCAATTCGTTGAGCTATTCCTATAAGTGTCACAAACAGCCCTAGAGTTCGTACTAGAATAACACCTTAAGACACAAATCAACCAAAACCCTAATGTCACCTAGATACTGCAATGTCACCTCAAGTATCCGTGGGTATGATTATGCGATATGCGTCACACAATCTCAGATTCATCTATTCAACCAACACAAAGGACCTCAAAGAGTGCCCCAAAGTTCCTACCGGAGAATCACGACGAAAACGTGTGCCAACCCCTATGCATAGGTTCCCAATGTCACGAAACCCGCAAGTTGATCACCTTAACATACATCAAGCGGCACGTGGTATCCCATTGTCACCACAGATATCCACGGCAAGACATACATCAAGTGTTCTCAAGTCTTTAAAGACTCAATCCGATAAGATTACTTCAAAGGGGAAACTCAATTCATTACAAGAGAGAAGAGGGGGAGGAGAAACATAAGATCCAACTATAATAGCAAAGCTCGCGATACATCAAGATCGTGCCAAATCAAGAACACGAGAGAGACAGAGATCAAACACATAGCTACTGGTACATACCCTCAGCCCCGAGGGAGAACTACTCCCTCCTCGTCATGGAGAGCACCAGGATGATGAAGATGGCCACCGGAGAAGGATTGCCCCCTCCGGCAGGGTGCCGGAACGGGTCTAGATTGGTTTTCGGTGGCTACGGAGGCTTCTGGCGGCGGAACTCCCGATCTATTGTTCGTTCTGGAAGTTTTAGGTCACGTAGGTATATATGGGTGCAGGAGGTACGCCAGGGGAGCCACGAGGGCCCCATGAGACAGGGGGGCGCGCCCTAGGGGGGCGCCCCCCACCCTCGTGAGCACCTCGTTCCTTCCTTGACGTGGGGTCCAAGTCCATCAGGTGTGTTTCCTTCCAAAAATAACTTCTCCAGTTGATTTCGTTCCGTTTCGACTCCGTCTAATATTCCTTTTCTTCAAAACACTGAAATTGGCATAAAACAGCAAATCTGGGCTGGGCCTCCGGTTAATAGGTTAGTCCCAAAAATAATATAGAAGTGGATAATAAAGCCCAATATTGCCCCAAACTGTAGATAATATAGCATGGAGCAATCAAAAATTATAGATATGTTGGAGACGTATCAGTGTCAAGGGAGAGCTTCGTCAGAACGACGGCGTGATGACGGTGATGATGAAGCTACCGGCGCAGGGCTTCGCCTAAGCACTATGCCGATATAACCGAGGTGGATTATGGTGGAGGGGGAACCGCACACGGCTAAGGGATCAATGATCAACTTGTGTGTCTATGGGGTGCCCCCTCCCCCATATATAAAGGAGTGAAGGAGGGGGAGGGCCGGCCCTCTATGGCGCGCCCTAGAGGAGTCCTACTCCCACCGGGAGTAGGATTCCCCCCTTCCAAGTAGTAGGAGTAGGAGAGAAGGAAGGGGAGGAGAGAGGGAAGGAAAGGGAGGCGGCCCCCACCCAATTCGGATTGGGCTAGGCGGCACGCCTCCCACATTTTCCCTTCCTCTCCTCTATTCCACTAAGGCCCAATAAGGCCCATATACTCCCCGGGGGGTTCCGGTAACCTCCCGGTACTCCAGAAAATGCCCGAACTCATCGGGAACCATTCCGATGTCCAAACATAGGCTTCCAATATATCGATCTTTATGTCTCGACCATTTTGGGACTCCTCGTCATGTCCGTGATCATATCCGGGACTCCAAACTACCTTCGGTACATCAAAACACATAAACTCGTAATACCGATCGTCACCGAACGTTAAGCGTGCGGACCCTATGGGTTCGAGAACTATGTAGACATGACTGAGACTCATCTCCGGTCAATTACCAATAGCGGAACCTGGGTGCTCATATTGGTTCCTACATATTCTACGAAGATCTTTATCGGTTAAACCGCACAACAACATATGTTGTTCCCTTTGTCATCGGTATGTTACTTGCCCGAGATTCGATCGTCGGTATCTCAATACCTAGTTCAATCTCATTACCGGCAAGTCTCTTTACTCATTCTGTAATGCATCATCCGGTAACTAACTCATTAGTCACATTGCTTGCAAAGCTTATAGTGACGTGCATTACCGAGAGGGCCCAGAGATACCTCTCCGATACTCGGAGTGACAAATCCTAATCTCGATCTATGCCAACTCCACAAACACCATCGGAGACACCTGTAGAGCATCTTTATAGTCACCTAATTACGTTGTGACGTTTGATAGCACACTAAGTGTTCCTCCGGTATTCGGGAGTTGCATGATCTCATAGTCATAGGAACATGTATAAGTTATGGAGAAAGCAATAGCAACAAACTAAACAATCATCGTGCTAAGCTAATGGATGGGTCAAGTCAATCACATCATTCTCTAATGATGTGATCCCGTTAATCAATCACAACTCATGTCTATGGTTAGGAAACATAACCATCATTGATTCAACGAGCTAGTCAAGTAGAGGCATACTAGTGACATTCTGTTTGTCTATGTATTCACACATGTACTAAGTTTCCGGTTAATATAATTCTAGCATGAATAATAAACATTTATCATTATATAAGGAAATATAAATATCAACTTTATTATTGCCTCTAGGGCATGTTTCCTTCAAATCTCTTCATCATTTTCTTTCTCTGAAAAATTTCTGAAATTTTTTAGTGACTCAAAATAAAAGTGAATCAAACTCAACGAGATTGATAGCAACTACTCACACAGGTGCCTAGAGGCTATATCATGCCTTAAAACTGCTTTGGACCATATAAATTTGACATGCAAGCTCAAGAACAGGGTCACCTAGCAGAAAAATTTGCAATAAATAAATCACTAGAACAAAAACTAATTGGACCATTAGAGGAGTCGCATACCGAAGAACAATCCCCCAAAACAGTTTTGCGAATGGAGCTTTGAGCAAAGAGATCGAAAATGACAGCAAGATGAGCTAGAACACGGGTTTGAGCTATGGGAGGATTTTTTTGGAGGAAGACGAAGTGAGTGGGTGCTGGAATAAGTGGAGGGGGTCCACATGCGGCCCATGAGGTAGGGGGCGCCTAGGGGTGGGCGCACCCTGTGCCCTCGTGGCCAAATGGTGGGCCCCTGGTGTGTTCTCAGTGTCAGAAATTCTTAAATATTCTACAAAAAATCATATTTCATTTTCATGACATTTGGAGAACTTTTAGTTTGGGGGTATTTTTATTGCAAGGATAATTCAGAAAACAGACAGAAAATACAATTTTTGCTTTATTTAATCTAAATAACAGAAAGTAAAAGGAGGATACACAGATTTGTGCTTTCTAACTTCATCCATCTCGTGCTCATCAAAAGGAATCGACTAACAAGGTTGATCAAGTCTTGTTAACAAACTCTTTCCGAATAACATGAAACTGGAGAATTTTTGAATAACACTAGGTTACCTCAACGGGGATATGCATGTCCGCAACAATAAGAATATCATATTTCTTCTTGACAGTAGGAAGAGGGAATTCAAAACCTCCAATAATAATCGTTGAAAATTTTCCAATATGATTGATATTGTGGACTTGAGGTTGTTTCCTCGGAAAGTGTACCGTATGCTCATTACCATTAACATGAAAAGTGACATTGCCTTTGTTGCAATCAATAACAGCCCCTATAGTATTCTAAAAGAGTCTACCAAGGATAATCGACATACTATCGTCCTCGGGAATATCAAGAATAACAAAGTCCATTAAAATAGTAACGTTTGCAGCCATAACAAGCACATCCTCATAGATACCGACAGGTATAGCAGTTGATTTATCGGCCATTTGCAAAGATATTTCAATAGGTGTCAACTTATTCAAATCAAGTCTACGATATAAAGAGAGAGGCATAACACTGGCACCGGCTCCAAGATCACATAAAGCTGTTTTAACATAGTTTCTTTTAATGGAGCATGGTATAGTTGGTACTCCAAGATCTCCTAGTTTCTTTGGTATTCCACCTTTAAAAGTATAATTGGCAAGCATGGTGGAAATTTCAGCTTCCGATATCTTTCTTTTATTTGTAACAATATCTTTCATATACTTAGCATAAGGATTCGTTTTAAGCATATCAGTCAAACGCATACGCAAAAAGATAGGTCTAATCATTTCAGCAAAGTGCTCAAAATCCTCATCATCCCTTTTCCTCGATGGTTTAGGAGGAAAAGGCATGGGTTTCTGAACCCATGGTTCTCTTTCTTTACCGTGCTTCCTAGCAACAAAGTCTCTCTTATCATAATGTTGATTCTTTGACTGTGCATTACTGCAGGAGACTGCTAACGCGACACTACGATCAGAGACCCTTTGCCAAAATTGTGTGCGACGCAATAATCGCAAACGGTGGTGTAAAAAACCATCAAAAAAGGTGCAAAACATTTTCGATGATGGCTGCATCAAACACGGTTAAGATTTTAGTTGCGTGTGTGATGTAGGGCATACAGTTAATCCATTCAAACTGTCTGTGATGAGGCAGAACAACAGAAACGGGCAACCATAATAAGTGTGTGCGATGCAGGACACACGGTTAATTCATTCGAACTGTTTGCGATGAGGTAGAACAACAGAAACGGGCAGCCATATCAATGTGTGTGTGATATATGGCATACGGTTAACTCGGACGAACTGTTTTTGATTAGGGAACACAACAGAAACGGTTCGACTTAACAAGATATGTGTGATATGCAGCATACAGTTCACATGGATGAACTGTTTGTGATGAGCCAAAAGAACCCAAACGATTCATGTAAACAAGATGTGTGTGATACATGGCAAATAGCCGACTCGGATGAACTATTTGCGATGAGAAATTACAACACAGACGGTCAATACAGTTACTTCGTGTGTGATTCTGTGTGTACAAAAAACTTTGAAAAATGCAAACTAGTTGCTTGCGGTGGCTAGGAGTATCGCACACGATGCGTGTGTGAGTACTTGTGTGCGATTATTAGTATGTTACACATACATTTCCTTATGCGAACATTTGTGTGAATTTGCAATATGGACAGTTAATATGCAAATGCCTTCTGGACATCGGGCACACGCTTAAACTCAATGAAGTGTGTACGATACTAATACTTTCCGTGAAAATTTATGAACTTGGGTAACAACATTTGAGTAACATATATATAATGGTTACACTATTCGACAAAAGGAGGATCTTCGTAACACGGTTTTGACAACCATATGGTCCATATCTACATACTTAACATAGTAACAACTATCACATTTTAAGAGGCTAAGGGCCAACAACCATATGGTCCATATCTACATACTTAACATATATAGTAACAGCTATCACATTTTAAGAGGCTGAGGGCCAACAACCACAACTATCCACTGGAAGCAGCTTGATCACGGCGACTCGACATCTCGTCAATGAAAAGGAAGAGCCCTCATGTGCCTTGGTAGAGCAGGAGTACAACAGTGTCTCCAATTTTCCAATATGGATGCATTGCCACGAGAAACGAGAACTTGTTAATTTGAATGGTTGCATTTTGGTGGGAAATGCAGTACCTTGCAATCACTTTGGCGTTATTAGCAGGCACAAGTGTAATTCGACCATGCTGGGAAATCGATCGAGCAACGACTACAGGGGCAATTTATGTTGATATGTAGAATAAAAACAATTGTAACATACCATTGAAGATATATATATATATATAGTTTATGAGCATCAACATTAAAATAAGACTTTTTACCATCGCTTTGTGCACACAATTGGTCTTGTTCAGTGTGTGCACCATAGGTCTAATCAATCCCATCCAAAATCCAACGTTCATACGATGTGCTATCTCTGTCAGATTATCAACAAAGTTTATGACATGCTTCAAGTCCTTCCAGTGAAATTTGGTACGCTTAGTAACATACAGATCGTTCACTATGCATCCAACATATCCTGCTTAAAAGGTGGAAAGATATTATTTATTCAGAACATGGCAGAATAATATATAGTGTGCATAAATTGGTAAACCGAATTTGTTACTACCTAGGAACGGAGTCAGAATATGATATCACAATTGGTTGCTTAAATAGTGATCAATTGGTTGCTTAAATAGTAATATGACAGCATGGAGAAAGTTGAAAGGATACTAGCCTCGATCAGACTTTGATCGGCTGATGACGTTGGGGAAGTAAACATCCATGTTAATTAGACCAGGCTGTGGTGCACGCACTAGAATTTTATTGCCAGCTTTTAGTTCATAACACTTAGACATTTTTCTTCAAAGGTCCGCATTAAAATAGGAGTGACCATCTTTATCAAGTTTTACGCTAACCGTCATTGTAAATCCATGTTGGGTTGTCAATATGACATCCTGGGAGTCATCAGCAAAGTAAAGCCCAAGATTTCCTTCTACTCCTATTCTTGCAAAGCAAGGGATGTACTACTTGAAATGAAAATTAAGATCGTAAATTAGATATATTGAAATAACCGAGCAAGATGCAAATATGGGAGTAACTGATAGAACATATCCATATATAGATGCAAGCAAAGTACAAAAATATAGAATTAAAAATAGATAATGTAACAAAGATTTGGTGCAAATATATAGATAATGTAGCAATAGACGGTATATGTTCACAAATTTAGGCCATGCCGACCGTGGTAGATTGAGATTGAACATACCGAGCGCTCCCTGAAGTCATCCGGAATAGTGAGATAGAACTTCGTTTCCGACTGGCCACGACCATAGTTACCCGATTTGTGCTCGCACTGTGCACACATGAACGAACACCCACGAATCAGCTAGAACAAAAATGATTCCACGGTGATTTCCGCCGGTTGATTAACAGCAACGGGCGGACCGCGATAAGAGATGAGTGAATATTTTGCTAATTAAGTTGATTACCTTCTCCATGAGAAAAATGCCTGGCCCAATCCCGCAGAAAACCCCAGTCGTCCAGAGTCTAGAATGTCAGTGCAGATAGGCGGCGAAAAGCGGTGGAGGCGAAATCTGGTGCCGTTTGGAGCGCGACCTACGCCCGCCGCCAACAACCGTCGAGCTTAGGGTGCAGAGTTGCGGAGGAGTCTGCGGCGAGTGAGTGGGGACGAAGTGGGCGAGGGTTTTCTTTTCCTTTTGCATGTGTGAGTGAACACACACGGTTCGCAGAGGCGACGGCGATGAATCATGTGCGATAGTAAATCACCAAGATTGAATGAGAATCCAAATTTCCTTTGTCCTTCATCCATGAGTTTTTTTTCTACGATGAACATAAACCATGCTAATCACCGTGTTCAAATTTGACAATTTTCCGGGTTCATTTACAATATTTAGGGGATTATGTGCATTTTGTAGGCATTAATGCACGTAATTCAAATTCAAACAATTGGTGCATGAAAGGGTGCACAAGAACGGTCTGGAAAAACCATAGTCATGGTATTTAGTAATTTCTCGAGCCTTTTACAAGGAATGGGCAGAGATCTCAATGGAATGCATGGCAATAGTCAACCACAAACGCGTCATTTACTGGGTTATCAACTATAGAGCAATGAAATATGTGCTTGAAAAACATGACGACTGGCATGGTGCCATGGTATGGCCTCACCGTGCCCTGGTTAAAAGCTGAGAAGGTTTGATTTATGTCGTCATGCATGCCCTTCATAAATCGAACCATCACCGAGGAAGTTCAATGCTTTCGACAGGGAAATCACCAAGATTGAAGGGGAATCAAAATTTTCGTCCTAGTTTGTCATTCAGTTTTTTTTCCAACGATCAACATACCGCCTCCAATGAAACGTGTTCAAATTTGACATTTTTCCAAACTCATTTACCATATTTAAGAGATTGTGTGCATTTTCTAGGCACTAATTATGCACATAATTCAAATTCGAACAATCAGTGCATGAAAAGGTGCACAAGAATGGTCTGGAAAACCATGCTCATGCTATACAAAAAATGAAACACATGGTTGGAAAACATGACGCCTGGTGTGGTGCCATGGTATGGCCTCACCATGCCCTGGTAAAAATTGGAGAATGTTTTCCTTATGTCATGATGCACGCCTTTCATAAAACGAACCATCATCCGAGGAAGTTTCATGGTTTCGAGGGGGAAATCAACAAGATTGAAGGGGGACCCAAATTTCCTTTGTCCTTTCTCCACGAGTTTTTTTCTATGATGAGCATACAACCTGCAAATCACCGTGTTCAAATTTAGCACTTTTTCGGGTTCATTTGCCATATTTAGGGGATTACGTGCATTTCCTAGGCATTAATGCACATAATTCAAGTTCAAACAATCGATGCATGAAAGGGTCCACAAGAACGGCCTAGAAAACCATGCTCGTGCCATTTAGTAAATTATCATACCTTTTACAAGGAATGGACAGATATTTCGATGAAATGTGTGGCAATAGTCAACCACAAATGTCTGTTTGTTGGGTTTTCAACTATAGAAAAAAATGAAATAAATGCTTAAAAACATGATGCCTGACGTGCTGCCATGGTATGACCTCACCATGCCCTGGTAAAAATTTGAGAAGATTTGGCTTATGTCGTCATGCACGCCCTTCATAAATCGAACCATCACCGAGGAAGTTCCATGCTTTCCAGAGGGAAAATCCCCAAGATTGAAGGGGAATCCTAATTTCCGTCCTAGTTTGTCATTCAGTTTTTTCCAACGATTAACATACCGCCTCAAATGCAACGTGTTCAAATTTGACATTTTCCCGGGCTCATTTACCATATTTAGGGGATTATGTGCATTTTCTAGGCATTAATGGACATAATTCAAATTCGAATAATCGATGCATGAAAAGGTGCACAAGAACGATCTGGAAAACCATGCTCGTGTTATTTAGCACATTCTCATGCCTTTTACAAGGAATGGGCAGATATTTCAAGGAAATGTGTGGCAATAGTCAACCATAAATGCGTCATTTACTGGGTTAACAACTATACAAAAAAAGAAACACATGGTTGGAAAACATGACGTCTGGCATGGTGCCATGGTATGGCCTCAACATGCCCTGGTAAAAATTGGAGAATGTTTTCCTTATGTCATGATGCGCGCCTTTCATAAATCGAACCATCACCGAGGAAGTTTCATGGTTTCGAGGGGGAAATCACCAAGATTGAAGGGGGATCCAAATTTCCTTTGTCCTTTGTCCACGAGTTTTTTTTCTATGATGAGCATACAACCTGCAAATCACCGTGTTCAAATTTGGCACTTTTCCAAGTTCATTTGCCATATTTAGGGGATTATGTGCATTTCCTAGGCATTAATGCGCATAATTCAAGTTCAAACAATCGATGCATGAAAGGGTCCACAAGAACGGCCTAGAAAACCATGCTCGTGCCATTTAGTAAATTCTCATAGCTTTTACAAGGAATGGACAGATATTTCGATGAAATGTGTGGCAATAGTCAACCACAAATGTCTGTTTGTTGGGTTTTCAACTATAGAAAAAAATGAAATAAATGCTTAAAAACATGACGCCTGGCATGGTGCCATGGTATGACCTCACCATGCCTTGTTAAAATTTTCAGAAGGTTTGGCTTACGTTGTCATGCACGCCCTTCATAAATCTAACCATCACCAAGGAAGTTACATGCTTTTGAAAGAGAAATCCTCAAGATTGAAGGGGAATCCAAATTTTCTTCGTTCTTTGCCCTGGAGTTTTTTTCTACGATGAACATACACCCTGCAAATCACTGTGTTCAAATTTGGCATTTTTCCGGGCTCATTTACCATATTTAGGGGATTATGTGCATTTTCTAGGCATTTAGCACATATAAATCCAATCCAGCTAGAGGTGCACGGGTGTGATGTGAGGGACATGGTTTGCCGTTCGATCGCGGCGTATCCAACGGTGCACACGCGCGATCCGCGTGGCTGGGGTTCCGGCCAATCATAACGCAACACACAATAGGCTCAGCGCACACTATTTCTGGAAGCGACGAAGATTAATCGTGTGCGATAATGAACGAGCAAAATTGTAAGGGAAGCCAAATTTCTATTGTCATTTGTGGTTGAGCTCTTGAATACCACCGCACTGTATGGCTGCCCGGCCCCTCCGTCCCAGAGCTCTCTCCAGGCGGCGTCCATGGCACCACGGCGCACAGTAACTTGTAAGGAAGCGATGGCATCCTGCCGCGCCACGTTCCTCGCCGCCTGCGACTGCACACATGGTAAGGAAGCGATGGCATCTCGCCGCGCCGAGTCGCCGCCGGTGGCCAGACAGTTACATGGGCGGACTTTGAGGCTGCCATGGCCGAATGGGTGGTGGATCTAGAGGCGGCCAAAGCTACACAAAAGGAGCGGAAAAGACAGAAAGCAGTCAAGAAAAGAGAGTCCCGCCGCCGCAAGAAAAAAGAGGTCGCACGCCATGGTGAGGAGAGCTTGGCGAAGATCGAAGCACGGTGGGCAGCCGCCTGCAAGGCCGGGAAGGAGAATGCCGGCGTCTGGCCAGCATGCCCTGATGGCAGCATGTGAGAAGTAGTTTAAGTTTGTAGTATTAGAGCAAATTACCAGTAGTACTTTAAGTTTGTAGTATTAACATACAATGTCGGTAAGAGCATCCTTTGAGGGCTTTGAGCGTTTATTAGCATGTGTGCCCGTGTGCATTTTTTGCGTTAATCATTAGAAGATCACAAAACACGTGGTTTCTATGCCGTACCCGTCTGCGTTTTTGCGTTAATGACCCATAAGTTAGTTACCTGTGCGATATTTCCTAATAAACTAGGTGTACCATTGATCGAAAAAAATCAAGTACACATGTACATTTTTTTGGAGACGGGATCTGCCAACTTTCTTTTTTCTCGCACACGAGTATTTTATGCGCTTCGTCTGCATTGTGTGTTTCCCCCACCCAAGTTTCAAATTTCGCACCAAAATTTTCATTAGGTGCATGATTTCAGAATTTATTCGTCCAACCACATCTCCTTCCCCTCATTACCCCCCTCCCTCGCGCCTCCCCCTACCGGCATCTCAAACCACCGCCGCCGCAACCACAGCTTCAACCACATCTACGTTCTGCTCGGATCCAGTCAGGTAACCCACCGATATCTATCACGTCCCCGGCCTGATTGCTTAAATGGCGCCTGTGAAACATCCTCATGCCTCCAAATCCCCCCCGCCAGGAGCTAATGGCGGTCCATGGCGCGATGGCCGCTGTGCGTGTTGACCCAGAGGAACACCTCGCCTTCGCCGCCGCCGCCGACATGGTGCAGGCTCTGGCCTAGATGAAGTCCCCCAGCGACTACCTCCAGGACATAAAAGGTAAGATCTGACCAACTAAATCTTACCAATACCACTTGCAGCGGCTATGATTTGTATGGTTGATTTATTAAGCATGTCCGTGCCATGTTTATTTCAGTACTACACACTGTGTGATGTTCAAATATTACCGTGTCTAGCTCAATTTCACCAATACCAGCAACAAACTTACAATACATGACTTGGGATATCACTAGAGATGCTACCCATTTGCTATTTTTGGTGGATTCTAACCCTATTGCACTTAACATGCATGTCCATGTACTTACGCAGGGTCATAACGGCTGATGCTTTTGTTTGCCGTCGAGGTGAGCTATATCCCATGTCTTACAGTATTTCACATAATTTGTGCAATTGCAGTTTAACTTCTACCCATTTACTGGTTGCATGTAGCTAGGTACACATGTCACTGGCACTGATCCATGCTTCGACCCGGAGGAATAGCTCGCCTCCGCCGTCACTGACTTTGGGCGAGCTCTGGCCAAGATGAAGTGCCCCAGCAACTACCTCTCAGGACTTACCAAGTATGTACTCACCAGTTCAATCTTACCAATACCAGTTGCAATTAATGGCTATTTTCTGTACGGTCTATGTATTAAGCATGTTCTAGTAAACATGCCTAACACGTTTTTGCTACTTTCCCTACCTTTTTATAGACATCTGGGTCATTCTCTGCTCTGGCAGCACCTGCCTTGTGATGTTTAACTATGCCAATTGCATTTTTATCAGTACCAGTTTCAATGTCTATTAAGCATGTTGCAATTAACAATTGAATCCATTTTTAAATAGTTGCATTTCAATGGCTACAAACTTACAAAACATGACTTAGGATGTCATTAAGCCTGTTGCAATTAACAGTTGTATCCATTTTTTAATCTGTCCATTTGCTACCATGCTACTCTCTGCAATGAAGATATACTAGAGATGCTGCCCCATTTGCTTTTTTGGTGGATGCTAACCCTGTCATACTTAACATGCTTGTCCATGTACTTACGCAGGGTCATAAGGGTCGATGTTGTTGTTTGCTGTCAAGGTTAGCTGCATCCCATGTCTTACAGTATTTCACATCATTTGTGCAATTTCGGTTTAACTTCTACCATTTACTGGTTGCCTGTAGGTACACATGTCAGTGGCACTGATCCACGCTTCGACCCATAGGAACAGCTCGCCTCCGCCGCTGCTGACTTTGGGCGGGCTCTGGCCAAGATGAAGTGCCTCAGTGTCGGTATCAAAACTGGCGGATCTCGGGTAGGGGGGCCCGAACTGTGCGTCTAAGGTTGATGGTAATAGGAGACAAGTGACATAATGTTTACCCAGGTTCGGGCCCTCTCTATGGAGGTAATACCCTACTTCCTGCTTGATTGATCTTGATGAATATGAGTATTACAAGAGTTGATCTACCACGAGATCGTAATGGCTAAACCCTAAAAGTCTAGCCTGTCTGACTATGATTATGAGAATATATGTCTACGGACCTAGACCTCCGGTTTATATAGACACCGGAGGGATCTAGGGTTACATAAGGTCGGTTACAGAGAAAGGAATCTTCATATTTGGACGCCAAGCTTGCCTTCCACGCCAAGGAGAGTCCCATCCGGACATGGGTAAAGTCTTCGGTCTTTGTATCTTCATAGCCCATCAATCCGGCTCATGTCTAATAGGTCGGATGTCCGAGGACCCCTTAGTCCAGGACTCCCTCAGTAGCCCCTGAACCAGGCTTCAATGACGAGGTGTCCGGCGCACAGATTGTCTTCGGCATTGCAAGGCGGGTTCCCCTTTCTGAATACTCCAAGATAGTATTCGGACGTAGTGAACGTGTCCGGATCTGCAACACAAGTACCACACACAACCACAGAGAATATAATATTACACGAGTCCAATCCACTGGCAACTTTTTGTAATATGACATCACGTTTGCCCGGTCATTATTTCGAACCATTTCTTGTCCTGCCGTTCCACGTTTCGAGGCGCGGTTTTTATTGGCACATCTTGTCAAAGAAGAGATCGTGTCCCCTTATTACGGGGTTCTTATCAATACGAGCGTGGGTAACCCAACCGTTCCATTGGTATGATTCCTTAGGAATAGGTAGGTTTTCAGGCTTAGGAGGAGGCGTTCGATATCCGTTGCCTTTATAAAGGAGCCAAGGGCCGTCCTATTTTATGCCGACCCTTTCCTCAGCCCTTCCAACTTCGAGTTCTAGCACCCAAGGTTCGAATTCATTGCTTCAAGCTTCCCAATCATGTCCGGACCCAGCCCACAGGGCCAATGGGTGGCTTTCTCTATTACAGAGGAGGACATCACGAAGCTTCGTGCAGCCAGATACCTAACCGCGGAGATCCCCCACAGGCTTCCTGCTCGAGGACAGGTTATTCCTACTCCCAGATCCGGTGAGAAGGTTGTATTCATCTCCCACTTCCTGCGAGGGCTAGGATTCGCTTTTCATCCCTTCGTCCGGGGGCTCATGTTTTACTACGGACTAGATTTTCACGATCTAGCCCTAGATTCTTTCCTTCACATCTCGACATTCATTATCACATGCGAGGCCTTTCTCCATATTCCCCCACACTTCGGCTTATGGCTCAAGACCTTTAGTGTGAAGCCGAAGGTAGTCGACAGGGAACACACGGAGTGTGGAGGTGCCACAGTAAGCAAGCTTACCAATGCTCCTTGGCCAAAAGGCTCTTTCACCGAAACACCCAACCTATGGCAGCGAGAGTGGTTTTACGTCACTGAACCCCGCGGTACCAAGTGGGCGGCTATACCTGTGTTTCGATTTGGCTCTCTGTTACAGCTTGCATCATGGATTAATAAGGGGCTGGACTAGGGATCAATTGATGAAGTGTAGACTCTACAGAGCCGCATCCAGAGCCTCCTTGAAAAGGACATTGGTCTTATCAACGTGGTCTAAGTAATGCTGGTCCGCCGGGTTCTGCCGTACCAGCAATGGCCTCTCCGTATGTGGGAGTTTAATCCGAAAGGACCACGGACCCTCCAAGACTTCTTCGGTACTACGCACAAAGGAATGTGGAAGTTGTTTTTCGGGAAACGAAAACAGTGGTTGGACACCACCGAGGACATTGGCCTTGACCGCAACCATCCAGATATCTCGGTAAGCGCTCGACTCCTGAATAATTTTTAGCTATGTGTGCTGTAATCCGATACTGATCACACTATCTTCTTCCAGGGCTGGATAAAGAAAGCAGAGCGAATTAGGTGTTCGGCCCCCCTTCCCGAAGACTCAGCGAATCCCGTATTAACAAGGATGCTGGCCCCGGCACCGTACCAGATGCCTATGAAGGAGGACAAGACGGAGAGCGGGAGGACCAAAGGTGGCTTCCATCTCGAAGATATATTAGATGTTGTGTCCGGGGAGATCAAAATCCCATCGCCCGAAGACAAAGGTAAAGGAGAAGCCAACATTCCTTCTCCCCATGGTAAGAAAGGGGCCATCTCCGAAGATCGAGAGGAAAAGGCTCCCAAGAGAGGCAAGATGCCCCTGTCGGGCGGCTCGGGCTTGGAGGACGACGTTATCGCGCAGTCCCCCGGTGAGCGCAAGCTTAAATCGTAAGCGAACAAGGGTGTTTTAAACATATCCCGCTCCTCTCCTGTGACGAGGGTAACATCTAGAATATATGTTTTTGCAGCTCGGCACACAGTCTTCTTCAACGATCCTCTTCCTCGGGGGATCTTCTCCCGGAGATGATGGAAAGCGAGACGCCTCCACCGGTCTCCTCGCCCAATAGGGCAGACGACTCTGAGGTGTCGTCTCAGAGGGTCTCTCTGATCAACAAGTGATGCGAGGGATGATGAAAACACTAACCAAAGGTGGTACTTCGGTAGCCCAGGGTCCAGGGGCCAACAATAAAGGCCCCGGACTATCCGGCTTACAGCCGGAGAGAACTCTAGGGAAGAATGAACGGATCCCTTCGAAGGGAGGTCGTGCTGCTACAGCAGCTTCCGGAGATCCAGAAGCGCCGGATATATTGACGAACATGTTGCGATGGGCGTCCGTCTCTGAGGACCATCGTACCTTGATGAGTACGGTGGTTGAAAAGGTCCTGTCCACGAAAAGTGGATTGAATGAGGCCTTCACGAGCCTGCTAAGAGGCTTTGAGGTTTGTACTGTAATGCTTTCAATTGTGTTTTATTCACAAAATACTCATGTGTATAGATAGTAGCCCCTGAGACTCTGATTGGCCTCCCAACGGAGGTAATCAAAGGATCAAAAAGATATGTCCAAGAAATAATATGACTACTTGGAACACAGGCTCTTACCTTCCCGGCTACTGCCCGATCCACAGAGGTTGCAGATTTGCAGCGGAAGATTGATGAGGCGGATAATGGCATAACACTTATCAACAGGCGGCTTGACGAGGCGCAAGGTATGTTTTTGGGGCAGTCAGTATATGTATGTATGATAATATATGCACGAAGCTAGAATTGTATACTAAGACACGCATAACTGCAGATGGTGTTGCCGCGGTGGAGGTCCTTCGGGTTGAACTTGCCCTTGCCAAGGAGCAAACCCGGATGAGTAATTTGGCTGTCAATAAGGCAGCTGACGAGTTGAAAACCAAACAGTCTGCTCGGTGCCAGTGTGAGGAGAGAATTTCTATCATGGCATGCGAGCTAGAGAAAACCACTGTCCAGTGTGAATTCCTCAAGAGACATAACCAAGACAAAGCGGCCGATCTCGATAAGGCCTTACAAGAGGCAAGAGAAGCACGATCCGAGTCTAGAGCGGCTCGGGAGGAGATCCGGCAAGTTGGGGAGATAGCGCTGGTAAGCCTTTCTTGTTACAGACTAAATTTGGCGATCCAAAGTATTCCCCGCTTAATCAGATGTGGAGCTCTCCAGACACATTCTTGGACCTGCCGAAGAGCACCTCCCATGCGGCGCAATTTTACCAAGCGCAGGAAGGGTGTGCCATGGAGAAGCTTTTTTTGTCACAATTCAGCGCGCCAAAGCGTCCGCTGTTACTGAACAAACAGATGGCCCAGTGGGCAGAGCTCCACAGGATATCCGGTTCTGCCATGAAGGACATCATAGTCCGGTTGTGGCCTACTGAGCCAATTCTGAATAGTTATTTCGGTTTGGTACAGCGGCTTGTTGATGCGGTGCCACGTATCGACGCCGTTAAGCGTTCAACATGCATTGAAGGTGCACGGATGGCATTTGCCCGTGTGAAGACATATTGGCTGAAGATGAAGGCCACCGATGTTGTGGCGAGGAGTCCCCCCAAGGGCAAGGGCCATCACGCACCAGAGCGTTATCTCGAGGACGTCTTAGAGGGTGCCCGCTTGATAGAAGGTCAGTGCTCGAAAGACATGATATTCAAATGAAATGTATTGAAATTGTAAAAGACAATATTATAATAATATTATGATATTTGCTTTAAAGCTTTGGTTCCTCCTGTGCGGCCGTTCTTGTATAATCTGAAAGTTTTCCAGTCGTCGGCTTTAGCCCCCTCGTAGAAAATACGGGGGTGTTCTGAAAAGCACTTGATCACTCTTAACCCAACGTCTTGGTCCATGAAGGAGGTGTCAATGCGGTGAACGAGGCAATCAGACTATAGGGCGTTAACAGTTTCACTTAGCCATAGGAGTTTTATGGTGGGTCTACTATATAGACCCTGGTATGTACGCGGTTATCCCAATACGGTGTGTAACATGTATGACCTGAAGAAAGGTCCTTCATGTAATACGGAGGGAATCGCGAAAGAACATACCGCGGGAAGGAAATCCTCGATCCATACCGCGGGATCAGTTGTTCCATCATATGATTCGATATTCACGGGTTTAAACCCTTCTAGGAATTCGTGCTCCATTACTTCATCTGTGAAGCAAAGAGGGTGTGCGGCGCCTCTATGTTGGGCCACATTGCGATGTAGCTCAAATGGAGTCCGTCTGTGGTTTTCGGCCCGGGTATGACTAGGCTTGTTACGTTCGAATAGATAGCCGTCGTCACGTGTCGGGGCACATCCTCGCGATCCGTAGATCGATCTGGTATGTCCTGCTTTATTGTCTCGGTCCTGCCGAAGGTCATATGTGTGACCACGAGCTGTGTTGTCTCTGCCTTTACGGTGAGGTGGGCGTGCTGGTGTTCAGCTTGAGTTGTTGCTTTGTCCCGACCGCGTGGTGGTTGGTTAGCCGCATTGTGCGGTGATGGTATGGGCTCCGGCGCCTCGTCATCGAACTGAGGTAGCAATTTGCGCTTCGGGTAAATTTTGGCTGGGCGCTTGAGGCCGTATTCTTCGGCTGCTAGGACATCAGTCCATCTATCATTAAGCAGATCTTGGTCAGCTTGAAGCTGCTACTGCTTCTTTTTCAGGCTCCTTGTAGTGGCTATTAGCTGGCGCTTAAAGCGCTCCTGCTCCTGAGGTTCCTCGGGCACGATAAAATCATCGCTGCCAAGGCTCACCTCATCCTCGGAGAGTGGAAGATAATTACTGTCCTCTGAGTTGTCGTTTATGGCCTGTTCATCAGGGCTAACTTGCCCGTTTTCCCGATCGTCCTGTTCGGCAGTTCGTTCGTCGGGACCTTCTCTGTCTTCGGCACCGTTCGGAGTGTTATCATCTCCCGTGTCGGTGTTGCTGTCTTTGTTGCGACGTGATTTAGAGCGGCGCCGCTGACGCCGGGCTTTGATTGTATCTCGGGAGGTTTATCCCCAACCGGATCTTCATTGTCATCGACGCTATTCTCTTTTGGTGCATCCACCATGTATACGCCATGCGAGGAAGTGGCCGTCCAGTGTCCGATAAACGGCGGGTTTTGAGCCTCTTCTTCTTCGACATCGTCATCCATACCGTCGATGTCGTCGGAGCCGTAATCGAGTGTGTCAGTTAAATCTTCGACAGTGGCTATGAAGTGGGCGGAGGGTGGGAAGCGAAATTCTCCGTCATCAGCCTCCGGTTCGAATCGGATATAATTTGGCTATAAGCCCCCCCCCCCCCCCGCTAAGGATAGTGCTCTTAACGAGTTTAACACGTCTCCCAAAGGCGAGTGCCGGAAGATGTCCGCGGAGCTAAATTCGACGATCGATGGTCGATCAGGCTCAGCGTATGCGGATGCACAAGGTTCGGAACCTGTAGCCGGAGACGAGTCCATGGTTCCGGTGACACAGATGTCACTTGAAGTTAGATTTGTGTGCGGCTCCAATGCCGCTGAGTCTGCGGCTTCCGGGGCGGGGTTGGGCTTCCCGTCTTCGGATGGCGCGATCTGCTCCGGATCTAGGGCCATAGCAGCTACAGGTACTATCTCCTGGGTATGGTCTGATGACAGATTTACGTCATGTTCATCGTGGTGGCAGGGAGCGGCTGTCGTGGTCTTGAATCCGTCAAAGATCAAGTCTCCACGGATATCCGCGATGTAGTTCAAGCTTCCAAATCTGACCTGATGGCTAGGAGTGTAGCTTTCGATCTGCTCCAGATGGCCAAGCGAGTTGGCCCGCAATGCAAAGCCGCCGAACACGAAGATCTGTCCGAGGAGGAAGACTTCCCCTTGGACAGCGTCATTGTAGATGATTGAATGAGCCATCTTTTGACGACGGCACAGTGGAACTCTCAATGAAAGCACCAATGTCGGTGTCAAAACCGGCGGATCTCGGGTAGGGGGCCCGAACTGTGCGTCTAAGGTTGATGGTAACAAGAGACAAGGGACACAATGTTTACCCAGGTTCGGGCCCTCTCTATGGAGGTAATACCCTACTTCCTGCTTGATTGATCTTGATGAATATGAGTATTACAAGAGTTGATCTACCACGAGATCGTAATGGCTAAACCCTAAAAGTCTAGCCTGTCTGACTATGATTATGAGAATATATGTCTACGAACCTAGCCCTCCGGTTTATATAGACACCGGAGGGATCTAGGGTTACATAAGGTCGGTTACAGAGAAAGGAATCTTCATATTTGGATGCCAAGCTTGCCTTCCACGCCAAGCAGAGTCCCATCCGGACATGGGTAAAGTCTTCGGTCTTCGTATCTTCATAGCCCATCAGTCCGGCCCATGTCTAATAGGTCGGACGCCCAAGGACCCCTTAGTCCAGGACTCCCTCACCCAGCAACTACCTCTCATGACTTACCAACTATGTACCCACCAGTTCAATCTTACCAACACCAGTTGTAATTAATGGCTATGTTTTGTACTGTCGATGTATTAAGCATGTTGTAGTAAACGTGCCTAACACGTTTGAGCTATTTTCCCTACCTTTTTATAGACAACTGGGCCATTATCTGCTCTGGCAGCACCTGCCCTGTGATGTTTAACTCTGCCAATTGCATTTTTATCAATACCGGTTTCAATGGCCATTAGGCCTGTTGCAATTAACAGTTGTATCCATTTTAAAAGAGTTGTATTTCAATGGCTACAAACTTACAAAACATGAATTAGGATGTTGTTAAGCCTGTTGCAATTAACAGTTGTATCCATTTTTTAATCCGTCCCTTTGCTACCGTGCTACTCTTTTGAAATGAAGATATCACTACAGATGCTGCTATTTTTGGTGGATGTTAACCCTGTTGTAGTTAACATTGGCTTTCCATGTACTTACACAGGGCTAAAATGGGCAATGTTGTTGTTTGTCGTCGAGGTTAGCTGCATCCCATGTCTTATACACCATCTATTCCTAAATAAAAGTATTTTTAGAGATTCCAATATAGACTACATAAGGAGCAAAATGAGTGAATCTAGATTCTAATCTAAACTATATCTATAACTCTATATACATATGTATGTAGTTCATATTGAAATCTGAAAAAAATACTTGTACTTAGGAACATAGGTAGTTGTATTTTACATCATTTGTGCAATCTCATTTAGCTTCTCACATTTACTGGTTGCTTGTAGGTACATATATGAGGGGTACTAATCCACGCTTCGATCCCTTTTGCGTATGGGGCAATGAGATATTCATGAACAAGCGTCAAGTGAGGAAACTAAGAAAGATTGTTAGGCGAAAAAATGGGTGATTGGAATTAAGCTCTTTATTTACACTTTGTCGAAGACAACAATGAACTTTAGGATGGTAAGTAATGTGTTGCCTTTTCCCCCTGCCCACAACAATTTACTCTATTAGACCTCAGTATCTGATATTTTTCTCTTTTTAGTGGTTTCCGAAGCTATTTACTGATGATTACTTTGCAAACTACATGACCGGAGTGGAGGCAACTAAGGTTAAAGTATATAATTCATGCTACCATGATAATGCTCTAGAAGTCTTCTGAAGGCGGTGAAGGATGGGCGGGCGATCGTCACAAGGGGTTGGACAAAAGTGGTTCGTGCCTATGGCATGCAGGAAGGCACATTATGGGCATTCCACTTCTTCAACACCGTCGTCAGTCAAAATGATTTACACTTGTCTCTTCACCTTTACCGCCTTTAAATATTGCGGTTCATCATAGTTAATTGCTGCCTAATCCTGTAATTACTGAACATATTGTACTGGCAATTTTATTTATGGATTCGTTGTTGAACCATTGTGCTGAGAATTTGAATTGCACGTTTCGTATTTCAAAATTTCCAATTAGAATAATAAATTACACGCAAAAATAAAAATAGAACACACGGTCATGGACCTTTGCAAACGGTTCTAGCAGTAAAAGCGCTTGCGATGGATAGCCCAATGCCACACAGTTTTCTACATCAAAACGTGTGCGATGTAGTTAATGAAAGCAAACAGTTAACCAAGGCAGAGCATGTGTGATAGTTACATCTTTCACACATGAACGTATACATAAAACCATGTGGGATGTACATCTGAACAGAAACATTTTCCCTGGATTGACTATGTGGGATGTACATAAGAACGGAAACTTATTCCTTGGATTGACTGTGTGTGATATACATACGAACGGAAATGTTTTTCTAGGATTCACCGTGTGGGATGTACATACCTACGGAAATGATTTTCTCGGATTACCGTGTGGGATGTACATACCTACGGAAATGATTTTCTTGGATTACCGTGTGGGATGTACATATCTACGGAAATGATTGGGTTTCGATGCCTCGCCCGATCGCACACGACCCCAGCCTGGGTCCCAGGAGGGCTTATCCCCGACAATTTCTGGGTCGTATGGGAAGGAAAACCTATCGCACACACTCACTTGGTGACGGTTCCAAATGCCATCACGGATAGGGGTAAAAAATTGTTTGTTTAGGACCGACGCGCACCAGTGGTGGGTTATCAAGATCAACAGCAGGTTCAATCTCTACATCACTGTTATTGCTAGGTTGAGCATCAACATGAACATCATCATTATCACTAGGTTCATGTTCATTACTAGATTGTGTTTCAGCATCAGAAATAGAAATATCATTGGGATTCTCAGGTGTGTCAACAACAGGTTCACTAGAAGCATGCAAAGTCCTATCATTTTTCTTTTTCTTCTTCTTAAAAGGACTAGGTGCATCAACATTAGTTCTCTGAGAATCTTGCTCAACTCTCTTAGGGTGGCCCTCAGGATACAAAGGTTCCAGAGTCATTCTATCCCCTCTAGTCATAACTCTAACAACATTATCATTTTTCTTATTATTTAATTCATTGAGCAAATCATCTTGTGCTTTAAGCACTTGTTCTACCTGAGTGGTAACCATAGAAGCATGTTTACTAATAAGTTTAAGGTCACCTTTAACTCTAGACATATAATCACTCAAGTGTTCAACCATATAAGCATTATGTTTCAATTGTCTACCAGCATAAGCATTGAAGTTTTCTTGTTTAACAATAAAATTATCAAACTCATCCAAGCATTGGCTAGCAGACTTATTACAAGGAATATCACCTTCGTCAAATCTACAAAGAGAATTTACCTTTACTACCTGTGTCGGGTTATTAAGACCATGTATTTCTTCAATAGGTAGTAAATTCTTAACATCTTCAGCTTTAATACCCCTTTCTTTCATAGATTTCTTTGCCTCTTGCATATCTTCAGGACTAAGAAATAGAATACCCCTTTTCTTCGGAGTTGGC
The DNA here is from genome assembly GCF_056163025.1 of Triticum urartu. Classification (NCBI taxonomy): domain Eukaryota; kingdom Viridiplantae; phylum Streptophyta; class Magnoliopsida; order Poales; family Poaceae; genus Triticum; species Triticum urartu. Next base: position 564,787,159 of record NC_141876.1, read on the forward strand.
TTAGGAGTTGGTTCAGGAAGTGTCCAATCATTATCATTACTCAATATATTATTCAATAGCAATTCAGCTTGCTCAACCGTTCTTTCCTTGAAAACACAACCAACACAACTATCCAGGTGGTCTCTGGAAGCATCGGTTAGTCCATTATAAAAGATATCAAGTATTTCATTTTTCTTGAGAGGATGATCAGGCAAAGCATTAAGTAATCGGAGAAGCCTCCCCCAAGCTTGTGGGAGACTCTCTTCTTTAATTTGCACAAAATTATATATTTCCCTCAAGGCAGCTTGTTTCTTATGAGCGGGGAAATATTTAGCAGAGAAGTAATAAATCATATCCTAGGGACTACGCACACAACCAGGAGCAAGAGAATTAAACCATGTTTTAGCATCACCCTTTAATGAGAACGGAAATAACTTAAGGATATATTAGTAACGAATTTTTTCCTCATGAGTGAATAGGGTGGCTATATCATTCAATTTAGTAAGATGTGCCACAACAGTTTCAGATTCATAGCCATAAAAAGGATCAGATTCAACCAAAGTAATGAACTCAGGATCGACAGAGAAATCATAATCCTTATCAGAAATATAGATAGGTGAAGTAGCAAAAGCAGGGTCATATTTCATTCTAGCATTCAAAGACTTTTCTTTCAGCTTAGCTAACAGTTTCTTAAGATCATATCTATCTTTGCAAGCAAAAAGGTCTCTAGAAGTTTCTTCATCCATAACATAACCCTCCGGCACATCAGGCAATTCATAGGGGGAGAATCTTCATCATCACTTTCATCAATATTATCTGTTTCAATAATTTCATTTTCTCTAACCCTAGCAAGTTGTTCATCAAGAAATTCACCTAATGGCACGGTATTATCAAGCATAGAAGTAGTTTCATCATAAGCATCATGCATAGCAGAAGTGGCATCATCAATAACATGCGACATATCAAAATCAATAACATGTGCAGGTGTCGCAAATTTACTCATAACAGAAGGTGAATCAAGTGCAGAGCTAGATGGCAGTTCCTTACCTCCCCTCGTAGTTGAGGGAAAAATCTTGATTCTTCCATCTTTCAAGTTCCTCATAGTGATCAACAGATATAATCCCAAGTGACTCAAAGAATAGAGCTATGCTCACCAGCAACGGCGCCAGAAAATAGTCTTGATAACCCACAAGTATAGGGGATTGCAACAGTTTTCGAGGGTAGAGTATTCAACCCAAATGTATTGATCCGACACAAGGGGAGTTGTGACGCCCGGATAATCAAGCTACAGTAACCTCTGCTAATGATGCCACGTCACCTCCGTTACTATCGCTAATCTCGCGCTAGTTAAAAACGATTCAGATTCAAATTTAAAATAAAGACAAACATCAAAAGTTTTCAAGCATTAAAACTAAAATGTTCAAACTGGGACAAATAAGTCCTAGGTAATAATGGTGGAGAAACCATAATTTAATAAAATGTGTAAATAATCAAGAATGAATAAAATAGTAGCAAAAACAATTAGGTAAATGATTATAAAATAATAAACAATTACAAACTATTTTATATTAAGTGCCAAGTTAATTGTGGTAGTGGCATAAGTATTAATAATATTTTAGGCACAACTTGGGTATTTCATAAAAACAAAATTTTAATAAAACAGAAAAGAAGAAATAAAAGAAAAGAGAAAATAGAAAATAGAAAACAATAACTAAACTAAAACTAAAAAAAGGAAAGGCCACCCCCCTAGTGGGCCTCACGGCCCAGCTGGCCATCCAACCGGACGGCCAGGCCGGCCCACTTTCCCCCTCACTCCCCTTATCCTCCCCTCCCCGTGACCTAACCCCCCACGCTCCCCCACTCCTCTGCTCGATCCCCACCCCCTCCCTCGCTTTCCCTCAACCGCCGCCACACACATACCGCGCCAGGGAGAGGGCAGCGCCCAACTCCGCGTGAGCGCGCCGCGCCCCCAAGCCCCACCATCCTCTGCGCCCCCACCTCCTACCATCGGCGCCCCGCCATCCTTCGCGTGTCCCGCCCCTGCCGCACGTCCCTGTCGCCGGTGCCGTCCCTGACGCCCCCGGTGCTCACCGTCGCCACCGTCCTTGCGTCGCCGTCCTCACCCAGGAACTGGCAGGATCTCGCGCCTCCACGTCCTTCGGCGCCCGATCCAGCCGTCTCGGACCTCCCCTGCACCGCTGCAGCCCCGCGCCGTCCTCTCCGTCGACGGTGCCGCATTGCCGGACCTCCCCGACTCCTCCACAAGCCCGTTGCCAGACCCCTACAGCTCCGCCGTGAGCACCGCCTCCTCCCTCTCCTCGCACTCCCCTTCTCCCATGTCGGACGTCGCCGTGCACGCCGTCCCGCACCCGCGTGCCCCCGCGCCCGCCTGCGGCCCCTCCCATGTAGCCCCCGCCGTCGTGCTCCGCTTGCACCGCCGCTTGCGGCCGAAAGCCTCCGAACCGCGCCTCGCGCTCGCCAGCGCTTCCCGCGTTCGCCGCCCTCGCTCTGCGGCCTCGCCCCCTTGCTCCCGCTGTGCCGCAACTGCTGACTGCTGCTGCTTCGGCCGGCGAGCCTCGTCGTGGCTGGCCTGGGCCACTGCCCTAGTCGGGCTAGCGCCCGTGCGCCCGTGCCCGTTGTGGCCTGGGCCACTGGCCACTTGGCCAGTGCCCCCCCGGCCCTATGATAGTGGGGCCCTGCCCGGAACATTTTAAAAAATGTTGAAAAATAATAATAATAATTAATTAATTAGATTTAAAAATAATAATAATAATAATAATAATAAATAAATTTAATTAATTAACTAATTAACTTACTTAATTAATCCTGATTAGATTAGCCCAATTAAATAATTAAGCTAACTAATATGTTATTTAAACTAATTAAATTGGTTAATTAGTAAACAGTCTATGACAAACAGGCCCCGTCTGTCAGTTTGACCCAGTCAACACCCCTGTTGACTGATGACGTCATGCTGACATCAGCAAGCACAATTCTGGATAATGTTGAATTAAAATAATTAAATAAATCCTAAAAATGATTTAAATCTTTTAAAATTAATATAAAATAAACCGAAGCTCGGATGGAAAAACTTTGTACATGAAAGTTGCTCAGAACGACGAGACGAAACCGGACACGCAGACCGTGCGTCCGCCACACATCCCTAGCATAGCAAACACGCAACTTTCCCCCTCCGATTCATCTGTCTGAAAACACGAAACACCGGGGATACTTTACCGGATGTTTTCCCCCTTCGTTGATATCACCTCCTACTGCGTTAGGGCACATCTAGCACCGTTACTTGTCATGTCATGCATCGATATGCATCTGTTTGCATTGTATTCATTGTTTCTTTCCCCTCTTCTCTCTGGTAGACTACGAGACTGACACCACTGCTGGTGCCCCGGTCGACTACGTTGTTGACGACCCCTACTTGCTAGAGCAACCAGGCAAGCCCCCCCCCCTTGATCACCAGATATCGCCTATTCTTCTCTCTACTGCTTGCATTAGAGTAGTGTAGCATGTTATTGCTTTCCGTTAATCCTATTCTGATGCATAGCCTATCCTTGCTACTATTGTTGATACCTTACCTGCAATCCTAAATGCTTAGTATAGGATGCTAGTTTATCATCAGTGGCCCTACATTCTTGTCCGTCTGCCATGCTATACTATCAAGTCGTGATCACTCGGGAGGTGATCACGGGTATATACATACATACACTATAAAGGTGGTGACTAAAGTCGGGTCGGCTCGTAGAGTACCCACATGTGATTTCGATGTGGGGGCTAAAGGGACAGGTGGTTCCATCCAGGTAGTGGTGGGCCTGGGTTCCCGATGGCCCCCGACTGTTACTTGTGGCGGAGCGACAGGGCAGGTTAAGACCACCTAGGAGAGAGGTGGGCCTGGCCCTGGTCGGCGTCCACGGTCATTTCAAGATAACACGCTTAACGAGATCTTGGTGTTTGATCTGAATCTGGCCACTGGCCTATACACACTAACCAACTACGCGGGAACAGTTATGGGCACTCAACGTCGTGGTATCAGCCGAAGCCTTCGTGACGTCAGCGACTGAGCGGCGCGTGCCGGATTGGACTGGAACGCCTGCTCTTGTATTAGGGAGGCTAGGTCTGCTTACCGGCCGCCCACGCAACATGCAGGTGTGCAATGGGCGATGGGCCCAGACCCCTGGGCCATAGGATTTAGACCGACGTGCTGACCTCTCTGTTGTGCCTAGGTGGGGCTGCGATGTGTTGATCTTCCGAGGCCGGGCATAACCCAGGAAAGTGTGTCCGGTCAAAGGGGATCGAGCGTGTTGGGAAATGTGGTGCACCCCTGCAAGGAAGTTGATCTATTCGAATAGTCGTGTCCCTCGGTAAAAGGACGACCTGGAGTTGTACCTTGACCTTATGACAACTAGAACCGGATACTTAATAAAATACACCCTTTGAAGTGTCAGATACAACCCGGTGATCGCTCTCTCACAGGGCGACAAGGGGAGGATCGCCGGGTAGGATTATGCTATACGATGCTACTTGGTGAACTTACCATCCACTCTCTTCTATATGCTTCAAGATGGAGGCTGCCAGAAGCGTAGTCTTTGATAGGACAAGCTATCCCCCTCTTATTCTGGCATTCTGCAGTTCAGTCCACCGATATTGCCCCTTTACACTGATACCCATGCATTTGTAGTGTAGATCCTTGCTTGCGAGTACTTTGGATGAGTACTCACGGTTGCTTTTCTCCCTCTTTCCCCCCTTTTCCATTCTTCTTGATTGTCGCAACCAGATGTTGGAGCCCAGGAGTCTGACGCCACCTTCGACGACTGCTACTACACCGGAGGTGCCTACTACTACGTGCAGGCCGTCGTCGCCGACCAGGAGTAGTTTAGGAGGATCCCAGGCAGGAGGCCTGCGCCTCTTTCGATCTGTATCCCAATTTGTGCTAGCCATCATATGGCAACTGGTTTAACTTATGTCTGTATTCAGATATTGTTGCTTCCCACTGACTCGTCTGTCATCGAGCACTTGTATTCGAGCCCTCGAGGCCCCTGGCTTGTATTATGATGCTTGTATGACTTATTTTATTTTAGAGTTGTGTTGTGATATCTTCCCGTGAGTCCCTGATCTTGATTGTACATGTTTGCGTGTATGATTAGTGTACGATTGAATCGGGGCGTCACAGGAGCCAAAGAATATTCTCAAGTATTAGCAGTTGAGTTGTCAATTCAACCACACCTGAAAGACTTAATATCTGCAGCAAAGTAGTATGGAAGTAACGGTAACGGTGGCAAAAGTAACCGTAGCAGTTTTTGTAGCAATCATAACAATGGCAACGGAAAAGTAACTGAGCAAAGATCAATATGTGAAAAGCTCGTAGGCAATGGATCAATGATGGATAATTATGTCGGATGCGATTCCTCATGCAACAGTTATAACATAGGGTGACACAGAACTAGCTCCAGTTCATCAATGTAATGTAGGCATGTATTCCGAATATAGTCATACATGCTTATGGAAAATAACTTGCATGACATCTTTTGTCCTACCCTCCCGTGGCAACGGGGTCCTATTGAAAACTAAGGGATATTAAGGCCTCCTTTTAATAGAGTACCAGACCAAAGCATTAACACTTAGTGAATACATGAACTCCTCAAACTACGGTCATCACCGGGAGTGGTCCCGATTATTGTCACTTCGGGGTTGCCGGATCATAACACATAGTAGGTGACTATTGACTTGAAAGATAGGATCAAGAACTCACATATATTCATGAAAACATAATAGGTTCAGATCTGAAATCATGGCACTCGGGCCCTAGTGACAAGCATTAAGCATAGCAAAGTCATAGCAACATCAATATTAGAACATAATGGATACCAAGGATCAAATCCTAACAAAACTAACTCGATTACATGGTAAATCTCATCCAACGCATCACCGTCCAGCAAGCCTATGATGAAATTACTCACGCACGGTGGTGAGCATCATGAAATTGGTGATGGAGGATGGTTGATGATGACGATGGCGACGGATTCCCCTCTCTGGAGCCCTGAATGGACTCCAGATCAGCCCTCCCAAGGAAGATTAGGGCTTGGCGGCGACTCTGTATCGTAAAACACGATGAATCCTTCTCTCTGATTTTTTTCTCCCTGAAAGCGAATATATGGAGTTGGGGTTGAGGTCGGTGGACTCCCAGGGGGCCCACGAGGTAGGGGGCGCGCCCTAGGGGGGCACGCCCTACACCCTCGCGGACAGGGTGTGGGCCCCCTGATGCTGATTCTTTCGCCGGTATTTTTTCATTAATTCCAAAACGTGTCTCCGTGGGTTTTCAGGTCATTTCGAGAACTTTTATTTCTGCACAAAAATAACACCATAACAGTTCTGCTGAAAACAGCATCAGTCCGGGTTAGTTCCATTCAAATCATGCAAGTTAGAGTCCAAAACAAGGGCAAAAGTGTTTGGAAAAGTAGATACGTTGGAGACGTATCAGTCATCATGCTCGGAGATATCTTCATGGGAGATGTCATCACCATCATGTGCAACTCATCGCCGGTAATCAGCAGCAAACCCGCGGGGCTCACGGCCTCGCCTGCGAGATTCTCCTCCATGCAGCCCACCCTCACAGGGGTAGCAAAGTTGGCACGCCTCCTTTTAGCACCAACAGCAGGGGCGTCGTGGGCAGCAACCCCTGCAGCTCTTCCACAACCATCGTGGCGGTCCTCGTTTTCGCGACGTTGTCGGTTGTCGGAAGCCAGCGAGGTAGCGGGGCTGTGCTGAGGTAGATCCCCATTGCCCGCCATATGAAGCTGATCTCTGAACAACCTTTGCATCGCCGCAATCACCCTGTCTTCAATCTCCGCACCAAGCGTCGCACGATTCTTGGGATGTCAATCTTCCACATTTTGATGTCCATGTACACTCGAGTTGGAACCTGACATGTTATCTCTTGGAAAGAAGTGGACAAAAGAAAAAATATATATGTGGAAAACACTCAGCTCACCTTCTTGCTTACCCAAATTCTAATGATTCCTTGGCGGTTGTGCGGTGGCAGAAATTCAGGAGTGGACAGGCGAATGAAAGGAAAGAAGCTAACGGTTTGTAGGTGGATCTAGGTGGGGGTAAAATGGGGAGGGCTAGTGCTGAGATCCAATCGATGCAAACCAAATGAACAAGAAAAAAATTTGTAGATCCTTGCACCATGTTTGAGCTGCAACACTTGCCACTACAACTTCTGAAGTTTCTCACCCAACTGAATATGATTGCACACTTGCTCAAGACTTTATATTCTCTTTTTTTTGCTTCTTTTTCCCCTCTTTTTTATGCAACACAAAAGATCCAACAACAAGACTCAAAGAAAAACAGCAGCAACTTTGGATAGAACTTGGTGCAAACACAAAGAGGAAAGCAAACGAAGGCTCAGATTTTTCTGCCGCTTTTTGGCTTTGGACTCCAGGGTGGGAAAAGCAAACTAAAAAGGATAGATCTAGCTACAAGGATATAGATCCTACCATGTAAACCTTGCTCTGAATACCAGCTGATGCGACACCGTCTTCGGAGAAGAGGGTGTACAAGGGGAGGTCCGATATTCACGGCGTAGGATCGATAACGGATGGGGGTAACTAGCTGGAAGCAGCAAAAAATGGAAAATAAGATATTATGACCCGACGAGGAGGATGCTCACCGAAGCTTGCAATCTGATTATTCACCGATCCACAACCCGCAGTATTACCCCACACAACCACACTCAAGTCGTGGAGCACGAGATAGGTGCAATTCGCAAGGGAAACCACGAACTCTAACCCACACAACACGATCTAGTCATGGAGCACTAATTAGGAGCAATTTCCCAAGGAATCACGAGAATAAGGATAACAAGAGCTCTCCAATCTCAGGAGGAGTCTATGTCTTTGGTCTTTGATAGAAATGACAAAAGTCCCCAACGAAGGGAAGAGCTAGCCTATTTATAATAGGGACACCTCCCTGGAAAGGTGTGAAACTGAACTAGCTTCGGGAACATGCTTAGGTCTGAAAGAGAACCAACTTTGGTTTAACTAAATGGCTTCGAGACTTAATGAGGCAGCTTATGGAAAACTCTTGTTGGAGGTGGTTGTGAAGTAAATATGCCCTAGAGGCAATAATAAAGTTATTATTTATTTCCTTATTTCATGATAAATGTTTATTATTCATGCTAGAATTGTATTAACCGGAAACATAATACATGTGTGAATACATAGACAAACAGAGTTTCACTAGTATGCCTCTACTTGACTAGCTTGTTGATCAAAGATGGTTAAGTTTCCTAACCATAGACATGAGTTGTCATTTGATTAACGGGATCACATCATTAGGAGAATGATGTGATTGACTTGACCCATTTCGTTAGCTTAGCACTTGATCGTTTAGTTTGTTGCTATTGCTTTCTTCATGACTTATACATGTTCCTATGACTATGAGATTATGCAACTCCCGTTTACCGGAGGAACACTTTGTGAGCCACCAAACGTCACAACGTAACTGGGTGATTATAAAGGTGCTCTACAGGTGTCTCCAAAGGTACTTGTTGGGTTGGCGTATTTCGAGATTAGGATTTGTCACTCCGATTGTCGGAGAGGTATCTCTGGGACACTCGGTAATGCACATCACTATAAGCCTTGCAAGCATTGCAACTAATGAGTTAGTTGCGGGATGATGTATTACGAAACGAGAAAAGAGACTTGCCGATAACGAGATTGAACTAGGTATTGAGATACCGACGATCGAATCTCGGGCAAGTAACATACCGATGACAAAGGGAACAACGTATGTTGTTATGCGGTCTGACCGATAAAGATCTTTGTAGAATATGTAGGAGCCAATATGGGCATCCAGGTCCCGCTATTGGTTATTGACCAGAGAGGTGTCTCGGTCATGTATACATAGTTCTCGAACCCGTAGGGTCCGCACGCTTAACGTTCGTTGACGATATAGTACTATATGAGTTATGTATGTTGGTGACCGAATGTTGTTCGGAGTCCGGGATGAGATCACGGACATGACGAGGAACTCCAGAATGGTCTGGAGATACAGTTTGATATATGGGATAATAGTGTTTGGTCACGGAAGGGTTCCGGAATTCACCGGAAGGGGTTCCGGATGTTTCCCGAAATTTTTGGGTACGAGAACACTTTATTTGGGCCAAAGGGGAAAGCCCACAAGATTTTTGGAAAGCGCAAAAGGAAGTTTTGCGGAGTCCAGGGGCCAGACGCCAGGGTCCCTGGCATCTGGGTCCAGACGCCGGGAACCCTGGCGTTTGGCCCTGGAGTCCGAGAAGGACTCTTGCCTTTCGGGTGAAACTGACTTTGTGGAGGCTTTTACTCCAAGTTTCGACCCCAAGGCTCAACATAGAAATAGAGGGGTAGGGCTAGCACCCAAGACACATCAAGAAACACCAAGCCGTGTGCCGGCAACCCCGTCCCCTCTAGTTTATCCTCCGTCCTAGTTTTCGTAGTGCTTAGGCGAAGCCCTGCGGAGATTGTTCTTCACCAACACAGTCACCACGCCGTCGTGCTGCCGGAACTCATCTACTACTTCGCCCCTCTTGCTGGATCGAGAAGGCGAGGACGTCGCTGAGCCGAACGTGTGCAGAACTCGGAGGTGCCGTGCTTTCGGTACTTGGATCGGTCGGATCGTGAAGACGTACGACTACATCAACCGCGTTGATATAACGCTTCCGCGAATGGTCTACGAGGGTACGTAGACAACACTCTCCCCTCTCGTTGCTATGCATCACCATGATCTCGCGTGTGCGTAGGAAATTTTTGAAATTACTACGTTCCCCAACAGTGGCATCTGAGCTAGGTTTTATGCGTAGATGTCATATGCACGAGTAGAACACAAGTGAGTTGTGGGCGATATAAGTCATACTGCTTACCAGCATGTCATACTTTGGTTCGGCGGTATTGTTGGATGAAGCGGCCCGGACCGACATTACGCGTACGCTTATGCGAGACTGGTTCTACCGACGTGCTTTGCACACAGGTGGCTGGCGGGTGTCAGTTTCTCCATCTTTAGTTGAACCGAGTGTGGCTACGCCCAGTCCTTGCGAAGGTTAAAACAGCACCAACTTGACAAACTATCGTTGTGGTTTTGATGCGTAGGTAAGAACGGTTCTTTCTAAGCCCGTAGCAGCCACGTAAAATTTGCAACAAGAAAGTAGAGGACGTCTAACTTGTTTTTGCAGGGCATGTTGTGATGTGATATGGTCAAGACATGATGCTAAATTTTATTGTATGAGATGATCATGTTCTGTAACCGAGTTATCGGCAACTGGAAGGAGCCATATGGTTGTCGCTTTATTGTATGAAATGCAATCGCCTGTAATGCTTTACTTTATCACTAAGCGGTAGCGATAGTCGTGGAAGCATAAGATTGGTGAGACGACAACGATGCTACGATGGAGATCAAGGTGTCACGCCGGTGACGATGGTGATCATGAAGGTGCTTCGGAGATGGAGATCACAAGCACAAGATGATGATGGCCATATCATATCACTTATATTGATTGCATGTGATGTTTATCTTTTATGCATCTTATCTTGCTTTGATTGATGGTAGCATTATAAGATGATCCCTCACTAAATTATCAAAGTATAAGTGTTCTCCCTGAGTATGCACCGTTGCGAAAGTTCTTCGTGCTGAGACACCACGTGATGATCGGGTGTGATAGGCTCTACGTTCAAATACAACGGGTGTAAAACAGTTGCACACGCAGAATACTCAGGTTAAACTTGACGAGCCTAGCATATAATAGATATGGCCTCGGAACACGAAGACCGAAAGGTCGAGCGTGAATCATATAGTAGATATGATCAACATAGTGATGTTCACCATTGATACTACTCCATCTCACGTGATGATCGGACATGGTTTAGTTGATATGGATCACGTGATCACTTAGAGGATTAGAGGGATGTCTATCTAAGTGGGAGTTCTTAAATAACATGATTAAATTGAACTTAAATTTATCATGAACTTAGTACCTGATAGTATCTTGCTTGTTTATGTTGATTGTAGATAGATGGCTCGTGTTGTTGTTCCATTGAATTTTAATGCGTTCCTTGAGAAAGCAAAGTTGAAAGATGATGGTAGCAATTACACGGACTGGGCCCGTAACTTGAGGATTATCCTCATTGCTGCACAGAAGAATTACGTCATGGAAGCACCGCTAAGTGCCAAGCCTGCTGCAGGAGCAACACCAGATGTTATGAACGTCTGGCAGAGCAAAGCTGATGACTACTCGATAGTTCAGTGTGCCATGCTTTACGGCTTAGAACCGGGTCTTCAACGACGTTTTGAACGTCATGGAGCATATGAGATGTTCCAGGAGTTGAAGTTAATATTTCAAGCAAATGCCCGGATTGAGAGATATGAAGTCTCCAATAAGTTCTATAGCTGCAAGATGGAGGAGAATAGTTCCGTCAGTGAACATATACTCAAAATGTCTGGGTATCATAATCACTTGACTCAACTGGGAGTTAATCTTTCTGTTGATAGTGTCATTGACAGAGTTCTTCAATCACTGCCACCAAGCTACAAAAGCTTCGTGATGAACTATAATATGCAAGGGATGAATAAGACTATTCCCGAGCTCTTCGCAATGTTAAAGGCCGCAGAGGTAGAAATCAAGAAGGAGCATCAAGTGTTGATGGTCAATAAGACCACCAGTTTCAAGAAAAAGGGCAAATGGAAGAAGAAGGGGAACTTCAAGAAGAACAGCAAACAAGTTGCTGCTCAGGAGAAGAAACCCAAGTCTGGACCTAAGCCTGAGACTGAGTGCTTCTACTGCAAGTAGACTGGTCACTGGAAGCGGAACTTCCCCAAGTATTTGGCGGATAAGAAGGATGGCAAAGTGAACAAAGGTATATGTGATATACATGTTATTGATGTGTACCTTACTAATGCTCGTAGTAGCACCTGGGTATTTGATACTGGTTCTGTTGCTAACATTTGCAACTCGAAACAGGGGCTACGGATTAAGCGAAGATTGGCTAAGGACGAGGTGACGATGCGCGTGGGAAATGGTTCCAAAGTCGATGTGATCGCGGTCGGCACGCAACCTCTACATCTACCTTCGGGATTAGTATTAGACCTAAATAATTGTTATTTGGTGCCAGCGTTGAGCATGAACATTATATCTGGATCTTGTTTGATGCGAGACGGTTATTCATTTAAATCGGAGAATAATGGTTGTTCTATTTATATGAGTAATATCTTTTATGGTCATGCACCCTTGAAGAGTGGTCTATTTTTGCTAAATCTCGATAGTGGTGATACACATATTCATAATATGGAAGCCAAAAGATGCAGAGTTGATAATGATAGTGCAACTTATTTGTGGCACTGCCGTTTAGGTCATATCGGAGTAAAGCGCATGAAGAAACTCCATACTGATGGACTTTTGGAACCACTTGATTATGAATCACTTGGTACTTGCGAACCGTGCCTCATGGACAATATGACTAAAATGCCGTTCTCCGGAACTATGGAGAGAGCAACAGATTTGTTGGAGATCATACATACAGATGTATGTGCTCCAATGAATGTTGAGGCTCGTGGCGGATATCGTTATTTTCTCACCTTCACAAATGATTTAAGCAGATATGGGTATATCTACTTGATGAAACACAAGTCTGAAACATTTGAAAAGTTCAAAGAATTTCAGAGTGTACTGGAGAATCATCGTAACAAAAATAAAAGTTTCTACGATATGATCGCAGAAGAAAAATATTTGAGTTGCGAGTTTGGCTTCAGTTAAAACAACGTGAAATAGTTTCACTACTCACGCCACCTGGAACACCACAGTGTAATGGTGTGTCCGAACGTCATAACCGTACTTTATTAGATATCGTGCGATCTATGATGTCTCTTACCAATTTACCACTATCGTTTTGGGGTTATGCATTAGAGACAGCCGCATTCACCTTAAATAGGGCACCATCTAAATCCGTTGAGACGACACCGTATGAACTATGGTTTGGCAAGAAACCTAAGCTATCGTTTCTTAAAGTTTGAGGTTGCAATGCTTATGTGAAAAAGTTTCAACCTGATAAGCTCAAATCCAAATCGGAGAAATGTGTCTTCTTAGGATACCCAAAGGAGACTATTGGGTACACCTTCTATCATAGATCAGAAGGCAAGACTTTTGTTGCTAAATTCGGAGTTTTTCTAGAGAAGGGGTTTCTCTCGAAAGAAGTGAGTGGGAGGAAAATAGAACTTGATGAGGTAACTGTACCTGCTCCCTTATTGGAAAGTAGTTCATCACAGAAAACGGTTTTTGCGACACCTACACCAATTAGTGAGGAAGTTAATGATGCTGATCATGAAACTTTAGATCAAGTTGTTACTGAACCTCATAGGTCAACCAGAGTAAGATCCGCACCAGAGTGGTACGGTAATCCTGTTTTGGAAGTTATGTTACTAAACCATGACGAACCTACGAACTATGAAGAAGCGATGGTGAGCCCAGATTCCACAAAATGGCTTGAGGCCATGAAATCTGATATGGGATCCATGTATGAGAACAAAGTGTGGACTTTGGTTGACTTGCCCGTTGATCGGCAAGCAATTGAGAATAAATGGATCTTCAAGAAGAAGACTGACGCTGACGGTAATGTTACTGTCTATAAAGCTCGACTTGTTGCAAAAGGTTTTCGACAAGTTCAAGGGATTGACTACGATGAGACCTTCTCACCTGTAGCGATGCTTAAGTCTGTTCGAATCATGTTAGCAATTGGCGCATTTTATGATTATGAAATTTGGCAAATGGATGTCAAAACTGCATTCCTGAATGGATTTCTGGAAGAAGAGATGTATATGATGCAACCAGAAGGTTTTGTCGATCCAAAGGGAGCTAACAAAGTGTGCAAGCTCTAGCGATCCATTTATGGACTGGTGCAAGCCTCTCAGAGTTGGAATAAATGCTTTGATAGTGTGATCAAAGCATTTGGTTTTATACAGACTTTTGGAGAAGCCTGTATTTACAAGAAAGTGAGTGGGAGCTCTGTAGCATTTCTGATATTATATGTGGATGACATATTGCTGATTGGAAATGATATAGAATTTCTGGATAGCATAAAGGGATACTTGAATAAAAGTTTGTCTATGAAAGACCTCGGTGAAGCTGCTTACATATTGGGCATCAAGATCTATAGAGATAGATCAAGACGCTTAATTGGACTTTCACAAAGCACATACCTTGACAAAGTTTTGAAAAAGTTCAAAATGGATCAAGCAAAGAAAGGGTTCTTGCCTGTGTTACAAGGTGTGAAGCTGAGTAAGACTCAATGCCCGACCACTGCAGAAGATAGAGAGAAGATGAAAGATGTTCCCTATGCTTCAACCATAGGCTCTATCATGTATGCAATGTTGTGTACCAGACCTGATGTGTGCCTTGCTATAAGTCTAGCAGGGAGGTACCAAAGTAATCCAAGAGTGGATCACTGGACAGTGGTCAAGAACATCCTGAAATACCTGAAAAGGACTAAGGATATGTTTCTCGTTTATGGAGGTGACAAAGAGCTCATCGTAAATGGTTACGTTGACACAAGCTTTGACACTGATCCGGACGATTCTAAATCGCAAACCGGATACGTGTTTATATTAAACGGTGGAGCTGTCAGTTGGTACAGTTCTAAACAAAGCGTCGTGGTGGGATCTACGTGTGAAGCGGAGTACATAGCTGCTTCGGAAGCAGCAAATGAAGGAGTCTGGATGAAGGAGTTCATATCCGATCTAGGTGTCATACCTAGTGCATCGGGTCCAATGAGAATCTTTTGTGACAATACTGGTGCAATTGCCTTGGCAAAGGAATCCAGATTTCACAAGAGAACCAAGCACATCAAGAGACGCTTCAATTCCATCCGGGATTTAGTCCAGGTAGGAGACATAGAAATTTGCAAGATACATACGGATCTGAATGTTGCAGACCCGTTGACTAAGCCTCTTCCACGAGCAAAACATGATCAACACCAAGGCTCCATGGGTGTTAGAATCATTACTGTGTAATATAGATTATTGACTCTAGTGCAAGTGGGAGACTGAAGGAAATATGCCCTAGAGGCAATAATAAAGTTATTGTTTATTTCCTTATTTCATGATAAATGTTTATTATTCATGCTAGAATTGTATTAACCGGAAACATAATACATGTGTGAATACATAGACAAACAGAGTGTCACTAGTATGCCTCTACTTGACTAGCTCGTTGATCAAAGATGGTTAAGTTTCCTAACCATAGACATGAGTTGTCATTTGATTAATGGGATCACATCATTAGGAGAATGATGTGATTGACTTGACCCATTCCGTTAGCTTAGCACTTGATCGTTTAGTTTGTTGCTATTGCTTTCTTCATGACTTATACATGTTCCTATGACTATGAGATTATGCAACTCCCGTTTACCGGAGGAACACTTTGTGAGCCACCAAACGTCACAACGTAACTGGGTGATTATAAAGGTGCTCTACAGGTGTCTCCAAAGGTACTTGTTGGGTTGGCGTATTTCGAGATTAGGATTTGTCACTCCGATTGTCGGAGAGGTATCTCTGGGACCACTCGGTAATGCACATCACTATAAGCCTTGCAAGCATTGCAACTAATGAGTTAGTTGCGGGATGATGTATTACGAAACGAGAAAAGAGACTTGCCGGTAACAAGATTGAACTAGGTATTGAGATACCGACGATCGAATCTCGGGCAAGTAACATACCGATGACAAAGGGAACAACGTATGTTGTTATGCGGTCTGACCGATAAAGATCTTCGTAGAATATGTAGGAGCCAATATGGGCATCCAGGTCCCGCTATTGGTTATTGACCAGAGAGGTGTCTCGGTCATGTCTACATAGTTCTCGAACCCGTAGGGTCTGCACGCTTAACGTTCGTTGATGATATAGTACTATATGAGTTATGTATGTTGGTGACCGAATGTTGTTCGGAGTCCGGGATGAGATCACAGACATGACGAGGAACTCCGGAATGGTCCGGAGATAAAGTTTGATATATGGGATAATACTGTTTGGTCACCGGAAGGGTTCCGGAATTCACCGGAAGGGGTTCCGGATGTTTCCCGAAATGTTTGGGTACGAGAACACTTTATTTGGGCCAAAGGGGAAAGCCCATAAGGTTTTTGGAAAGCGCAAAAGGAAGTTTTGCGGAGTCCAGGGGCCAGACGCCAGGGTCCCTGGCGTCTGGGTCCAGACGCCGGGAACCCTGGCATCTGGCCCTGGAGTCCGAGAAGGACTCTTACCTTTCGGGTGAAACCAACTTTGTGGAGGCTTTTACTCCAAGTTTCGATCCCAAGGCTCAACATATAAATAGAGGGGTAGGGCTAGCACCCAAGACACATCAAGAAACACTAAGCCATGTGCCGGCAACCCCGTCCCCTCTAGTTTATCCTCCGTCCTAGTTTTCGTAGTGCTTAGGCGAAGCCCTGCGGAGATTATTCTTCACCAACACCGTCACCACGCCGTCGTGCTGCCGGGACTCATCTACTACTTCGCCCCTCTTGCTGGATCGAGAAGGTGATGACGTCACCGAGCCGAACGTGTGCAGAACTCGGAGGTGCCGTGCTTTCGGTACTTGGATCGGTCGGATCATGAAGACGTACGACTACATCAACCGCGTTGATATAACGCTTCCGCGAACGGTCTACGAGGGTACGTAGACAACACTCTCCCCTCTTGTTGCTATGCATCACCATGATCTTGCATGTGCGTAGGAAATTTTTGAAATTACTACGTTCCCCAACAGGTTGGTGGTTCTCGGTCAAACATGGTTTACTGGAGTGAAACAATGTTTCCTTCAGCAGCAAACTTGAGTTATGGAAACCTTTCGCAAGTTGAGATATCCAAACTCGTGAAAAACATTGTTTCACCAGCGCCAAAACATTGTTTCTTCAGCAAACAGCCTATTTCTTCGCAACTCTGTTTCTTTGTCATAAAACACTGTCTCGGCTCGGACTAAAAATGTTGTTGGTCTTCTTTGATGTTGCACCCGAGTTCAACCAGCAATGAAGGAGGTGAAGGCTCAACCATATTTTTAAGGTCAAATGATAAACTTAAGTTAGCGTTCACCTGATCACATATTTGCTTGCACGGCTTCTTGTGATTGGACCGTTGGTTGGGATGTCCTTATCATCTTCACATGAAAACAAGCACGAGGTTAGACTTCATGGAAAAATTTCTCTGTTTTGCTACTCGTCTACTCGATGTAGGATTTCAGTGGATAGTGCATTCCATTCATGAACGTATCCTATTTCTACGCTTCCCCAACATGTGAATCAAAGGAGCCCTTAACCATTCATATGATAGGATAATTTTTTTACATCAGGACAGGATAAATACTTATTCAGTAGTACTATCTCGGTTTTAACTAGCCTACCAAAACGCACTTCCTCTGTCCAGGTGCATAAGTCATCTTAGAGCAAGTACAATAAGGTACAGTCAGCAAGCTGTAAGGAGTAAAATAATATTTTTGTGCTTAGTTGGAGGAGAGAAGATAGGAGAGAGAATGTAAGCGGGCTCTCATGCAAGAGCTAGCTGTAGCACGTGCTCCTAGGTACTACTCCCTCCGTTCCGAATTACTTGTCTTGGATTTGTCTAGATATGGATGTATCTAGACTCATTTTAGTGCTAGATACCTCCGTATCTAGACAAATCTAAGACAAGTAATTCGGAACGGAGGGAGTATGTGAGAGTGGAAGGTGAGTCATGTATTAATAAAGTAGCACCTATTTATAGCTAATTGTTATACATGTTAGCTACAAGGTTGGCTATAGATGATATGTCACTTTCTTATAGCCAATTATTGGATATACTATTAACCATGCTCTTAGGTTATGCACCGCGACCAAGGCGGAGAGGAAAACAAGAGAACTTAATGTTTATTTGCTAATTAATAGAATTGCATGCCATGAACTGACTACTGCATGTCGTGTTTGATAGTCTCAAGTCATTGAAAATATACAGCCCCACGTCTCTTATTGGTCAATTCCTTTATTTATGTCAAGAAACAAGAAATGATGTAGGAGTTAAGGTATCGCGCCTAAGTGTTTTGGGATTATTTGCTTTTCATAAGATGACTGTAGTATTTTTTTTGAAAAACCCAGCCCATATATTAATTAAAATAGAATGTTCATACAATCATTCATTACAGCATCAGCCACACAGGCCGGAACACTATTAATAAGAGCACCATCACGTCTATTAATAAAACTAAACTTAGCTAACTTGTGCGCCACCATATTAGCTTTTCTGCTAATCTTGGAAATCTTAACATTCGCCGGCATCTTCGAAATACTCAAAGCTTGTTTCTTTAGGTCAACAAGGGGAGATCTGTCACAACTGTCATTTCCAAGAGCACCGACCACAAAAAAACAATCAGTTTCTAAAATGATGGATTAATGCAGGGTAATACCGATATACAATCCGGAGAGTGCCGCCCTAAGTTCCGCTTCCTCGGCGATATAGCAAGCTCCAATATAATCCCAAGAGGAGATGACAACTTCTCCACAATGATGGCCTCGACTTATTGAAACAAGGTGTAATTTGGAGAGTTGTCGATGGGGCCAGTATAAACATATGGAGAGATAATTGGATCCCTAGGGAGTCTGGCCTAAAGATTACCGCTAAGAAAAATAGAACGAGGATTAAATGGGTGTCTGAGTTATTCATGACAGATTCTAGGAGGTGAGATGAGAATTTGATCAGGCACTTATTTTATCCTCATGATGCAGATGAAATCTTAAAGCTACGTACTCGGGATTTGGGTGAAGGGGGCCTTATTGCTTGGCATTGTGAGAAAAGTGGCATATTTTCTACAAAGAGTGCGTATAGGCTCGCACTGAATATCAGGGACTCAACAGTTAGTTTGGGGAATTCTAGTGGAGAAGTTAATGTAGAGAGGAGGATCTGGAATATTATCTAGAGAGCTAATGTTCCTCAGAAGATTAGAATTTTTGCCTGAAGAGTTGCTTCAAACAGTTTGGTAGTTCAAGTTAACAAAGTTAAGCATCATCAAACCATCCTGAGTACATGTACAATATGTGGTGTGGAGGATGAATGCACTTTTCATGCCTTGGTGAGTTGTCCAAAGGCTTGTGCATTTTGGATGGCTTTGAGAAACGTGTGGAATTTACCAGCCGAAGGGCTTCTCAAAAATACGGGGCCAGATTGGCTCCTTATTTTACCGGATCAATTAAATTCGTTGGCGCGTGAGCAAACTATATTGATGTTGTGGAGAGCTTGGCATTTAAGAAATGATCTGATTTTTGGTAAAGGTAAAGAAGAACCTATCTCAGCTTCTGTGAATTTTGTACAAAATTACTGGGCTTCCTTTTCTTCTTGCCACGCAAAACCGCAGGGAGTGATAAGTAATAAAGGCAAGGAACTGGGGGATAACATTCGGGCTTTGAATAAGTATGAAGAGGAGTTCTGTTGGTTGTCAACCTCTCAACGAGGAGTGCTATAAGATTAATGTAGATGCAAGTTTTGTGGAGGCAATCAACCCTGCGAGTATATTTTGGAACGGAGCATAGTACTACTTCTCTCTTTATGTGTGCCAAAGTTAAATTATGTTTAGATGTGTGTGCCACTACTATGTCTGGCCCGGCCGTCACTGCAACCGAATTAACGAGTTAATGAAAGCGACACCACAATCCACTTACACCGGAGAGAAGACAGAAATGCCCCCTGAACTCCATTTCCGAGCACGATAGATTCTTCCCTTCCTTCGGTCTCCATTCCATTCCATTCCTGCGACGCTTGATTGAATTGAACCTAACAACGCCCGAATCCATCGATTCTTCCATTTCCAATCCCCCGACTCCTTCAAAACCCACAAATCCCCAGATCCTGGATCGAAATTAGGAGCAAAGGCAGCGCCTTTGCGTCTCTCCTCGTCCGCCTTGGCGCGCGCCACCGGGGACGCGCGCTAGCCGGCAGCGCCGCGCGGAGGAGACGCGCGCCGGCTCCGACCTCCGGCTCTGTTCGCATCGATTTACTGATGCCCGCGGCCGTCATGGCGAAAGAAACGGTGCTCGTCCGGTAGTCTGACCATGCTCAAAATCCGTTCGGCGAAATGCCCCTGGGCGTCCGTCGGCGCGGCCGGCGCCCTCGTGATGCTCGTCACCGCCGTCCATGTATTCATGGTGCCGATCCTCCCCTCGTCCCTGGATTTCTCGGGCGCTCGCCGCAGCGTCCACCACCGGCCGAGGAACGTGCTCCCGGGCGCTGGGGTTGTGGACTCACGCCTCAGGGCTCGGTTTCCTGCCGATTCATACGAAGCCGTGACGTTCCGTGCCGCGCCGTGGAAGGCCGAGATCGGGAGGTGGCTCGCTGGGTGCCATGCCGAATCATCAGCTGTCAACATTACTGAAGTGTGCACTAGGCTTTTTCACTCATCAGTGTACTCCGATTTAGCTTTGCCTTGGGTTAATCTTGTTGTTATTTCTGGACAGGCTATTGGCACAAAGAGGTGCGAGAAAGACTGCAGTGGAAATGGTGTGTGCAACTATGACCTGGGGGAATGCAGATGCTTCCATGGATATGCTGGTTAGTCTTACTTTGTCAGGCCCAACTAATGCTGGTAGTCTTGCTCACTGGTCACTTGTTGTCCATCGCATCTCATTTTGATAGGGGATTTTTGTAGATCTGATAGTTCTTTGGACCTGGACAAACTTGGTATGGAAACAAAGGCGAGCGAGAAAAATGATAAAAAGAGGTTACTTCATAGGGCCGAAAGCACGAGAGACTAGCTCCGGGTGTTTATATTGGACATAATAATAACACTTACATATCTCACTAGCCATATACATCTGCGAGTGGGCTTATGTAATAAAAGAGTGCACATCCCTGGTCTGTAGTTAAGCGGTTGAGGGCATCCTGTGCTTCTGCAAAAGGATACATAATGTTCAGTTTTCGCGGTCATCAATGTAGGATTGTAGGAATGTTGCATTAAGTCTCAAATATTTAATCTGTTCTGTGACCATTATCAGATATGCTTGAATCGGGAATGAACTTGTGCATTAATAAGCTGTTACATTTTAGTTAGAGGGCTATTGTCTTACTTGTCTACCTTTTTGTGGAATATAAGCAGTTAATGGCATGTTCGTTTTTTTAGTAATAGTTAACAAAAAAGGCAACTCTTTTGTTTCTAAAGGAAGGAGCATATGCATTATGTGCTATGGCAAGGTGGGGTTGTCTACTGTTCCCTTGGTCGTATTGATTTGTTTTTTGTCAACCTTTCCCTTCTAACATTTTAATTATAACAATTTTGTTTATCAAGTAACCATATGGCTTTGTTAATACAGGAAAAGGATGTGAGAGGGTTCTGAAGTTGGAGTGCAACCTCCCAAGTTCCCCAGAATGGCCTGTAGGACCCTGGATAGTTTCCATATGTCCAGCCCAGTGTGACACAACCAGGACAATGTGCTTTTGTGGACCAGGAACAAAATACCCGGATCGCCCTGTGGCAGAAGCTTGCGGCTTTAAAACAATGTAAGAGTATCATATGCACTGATTTTGATTATTTTTTTATGCTTCAGAATGTGTACCATTGATACTGTAGTATTATTGAACACCTTTAGTTCATCCTTCTAGCGTGCCTGCAAAACCTGATGACCCGAAGCTTACCGACTGGACAACACCTGATCCAGATGTATTCACAACAAACAGCAGTAAGCTAGGATGGTGCAATGTGGACCCTGAGGATGCATATTCTTCCAAAGTGAAGTTTAAAGAAGAATGTCATTGCAAATATGATGGACTCTGGGGGCAGTTTTGTGAGACACATGTTGAATGCATTTGTATTAACCAGTGTTCCGGACATGGACATTGTCGTGGTGGTTTCTGTCAGGTATGTCTTGGGCAAAGTTTTTTGTGGTATTTATCATGAAAATACCGTGACATGCTGTTCTGTATTCGTAACCTGTGTTATGATCTAATTGAGGATTTCTTTCAGTGCGACAGTGGATATTTTGGGATTGATTGCAGCATCCCATCGGCTTATTCAGTTGCATATGAATGGCCCTCATGGCTCCAAGCACCAGTGAACCTACCAGACCTAAAAAATTTAAGCAATATCCCCATCAATGTCAATGCTGTTGTTGAGAAAAAAAGACCACTAATATATGTGTACGATTTGCCAGCTGAGTTTGACAGTCATCTTCTTGAAGTAAGTCTAGACCACAAGTTTTGCTCCCTGTTTTCTTCTCTTCATGAAGTTTTGCTGCAGCTTTGACATCGCAGGATATGTTCTATTGCAGGGACGACATTACAAGTTAGAGTGTGTGAACAGAATATATGATGAAAAGAACAGAACTATATGGACGCGGCAACTGTATGGTGCTCAGGTTTGCTAAACTTGTCAACTAGCAGATATGGAATGTTGGTAGCTCCATGTTTATAGTAACAACAATCGCGTTTACAAGGGCACAAGAAGATCTGAGACATGTTTTATTTTTCATATAGATGGCACTCTATGAGAGCATTCTTGCTAGCCCTCACCGCACACTGAATGGGGATGAAGCTGATTATTTCTATGTGCCGGTTCTTGACTCTTGTCTAATAACTAGATCCGATGATGCCCCACACCTGCAGATGCCGGTAACCATTATCATCAAGATGTTGTACTATAGTTGGCAATGTTTCTCCTTCAGTAATTGAGTTCTAATTTTAGGAGGACCTGCGCCTCAGGAGTTACCATACTCTTGAGTACTACAGAAAGGCTTATGATCACATAGCTCAGAGGTATCCTTACTGGAACCGCACTTCTGGAAGAGACCATATTTGGGTGGGTGTTTACATGAAATTGATAGTACAATGATCCTTGCATAACCAATAACCTGTACTTTCAACTTACAAAAAAAAAAACAGTTCTTTTCGTGGGATGAAGGTGCCTGCTATGCTCCAAAGGAGATCTGGAACAGCATGATGCTTGTCCACTGGGGAAATACCAACACAAAACATGAAAAATCAACGACTGCTTATTGGGCTGACAACTGGGATGATATTCCTTTGGATAGAAGAGGCAACCATCCATGTTTCGATCCGAGAAAGGACCTCGTGCTTCCAGCATGGAAGGAGCCTAACCCAGGGGCCATCTGGTTAAAACTATGGGCAAGGTATGTCTCAATGCCTGAACTTAGAGATGTGCCTTTTAACTACTGGAATGTTTAGACCCTCACTGTACAACTTTTTGCAGGCCAAGGATCAATCGTACAACACTTTTTTATTTCAATGGTAATCTAGGACCAGCCTATGAAGAGGGTCGCCGTGAAGACACGTATGTATATATATATATGTGTCTGTCAATATATGTGACCAAATTGTATATTAATCTGCTTCCTCTGTATAACACAGGTATAGCATGGGGATTAGGCAAAAGCTGGCAGCTGAATTCGGTTCAACACCAAACAAGCAAGGGAAGCTTGGAAGGCAGCATACAGCCAACGTAACAGTTACGTACGTAAAATCTGAGATGTATTATGAGGAACTAGCAAGCTCCATTTTCTGTGGTGTCCTGCCAGGGGATGGCTGGAGTGGGCGCATGGAAGACAGCATGCTTCAAGGATGCATTCCTGTCATAATACAGGTGCTACAACGCCATCCTATAGTCCTATGATGTGTATCTGACAAGACTTAACAACAGAGCAACTAACTGTGTGATCATACCTATCTGCTTCCATTGCTTACACTGTAGGATGGAATATTTCTTCCGTACGAGAATGTGCTTAATTACAACAGTTTTGCAGTCCGCATAGAAGAAGATGAGATCCCCAACCTCATGAGAGTCCTCCAAGTAGGTTCTATTTTTTGCTTTCCTTTTCTCTTCTTATGTGCGTTACCTGTGCAGTGTACTCACCGTTTTCATCTCACCAGGGAATAAACGATACACAGATAGATTTTATGTTAGGAAATGTTCGCCAGATCTGGCAGAGATTCTTTTATCGCGACACCATGTTGCTAGAGGCAGAGAGGCAGAAAAAACTGTTTGCTGAAGAGGAGGCGGCCTGGTCAGTCGAGGTTTCGAAACTAGAAGATGGTGATGATGTCTTTGCAACTTTCATACAGGTAACTTCTGAAAATTCCGAGCAAAGCTTCTCCATTTAGTTTTTATGGTGGAAACCTCATGATAATGATCATTGGCGTCAATCCCACATTCATTACCATAAGCAATATTTGTAATTTTCATTTTCGTCCCGAGGCAAAGCATTATGCATTGTGTGCTCACATTGCCGGATCATACTAGAGCCAGTCGTTCTGTCGTCATTCCTGATTTGCTGAGGAGGAATGTCTTTTTTACAGGTATTGCATTACAAGTTATACAATGACCCATGGCGGCAAGGTCTCCTCCTAGAAAAGGAAACCGGTTTGCCGAGCATCTGCTCAAAGGCTTCCTGAAGTGCTCCGCGGATGTTGCGGCTGTGGCGATAGGCTTAGGATAGGCGTACTCACTCTCTTGATCCCATGTGAAAAAAATTCGGTACATATGGTCCTCCAAAGGGATGATCTGATAATGGAAATGGGACTCGCCTTTTCATTTTTGGTTTCCTTTGAACAGATTATTGCTGTTTTGACAGAAGATAATCCAGACCATTCTCTGGAAAAAGGGATAGATCACAGCAACCTTGTGTGTTGAGCCAAAACTGATACACCAAACAAATTGGAAGCAAATGTGATGTAGTATATGGTAATTTTATTTTGTACCGCTGTCGGGCTGTATCTTTTTGTCCCTGCGCTGGAAGCTACTAGAGCTGGTCAAACTAGCTATAGGAGGGAGGGCTCAGGAATCACGCGGCGTGTGCAAAAACATGGACACATGCTGCACCCGTCCGTCCGACGTGGACGAGAAGCATGTGAAGAGCGCGCTCGTGAGAGCCCCAAATGCTGTGAGGTGGATCTTTATTTATACCATCTCGCATTCATGCCATTCCATCTTATCAGCATGGATGATAATGCTGCATCGACATACATGTCCTGCAAGCCCTAGCCGTACGTACATACGTACGTTCCACGGATGAATATGCTTGGTGCTTTGTGATCTTTTTTTTTTCATTTTGCCGATGCACATCGGTAGTGAAACAACCAGCACTTAACTTGAATTAGACAAACCCAAGTTGATAGTGATAGTTCATTTTTCTATTTTATATATTGTTGGTTTCAGGAAGTACTTCTCACTTGTGCCAAAAGGTCCTGGGTTTGACGCGCCCTCTCTGCATTGCCTTGTGCAGGGGAATGGTTTACCTTTGTATATTCCTCCCCAGACCCCACCTAGTATGGAGTTTCAAGCATTGGGTCTGTCTTTTTTTAGAATGGTCTGTCCTTTTCTTTATACAGGATAGTTGGCCAGACTTGCAGCCCGGTAGTGATAGGATTTATTTAGCAGTTGAAGGATTACAATGAGAAGATCATGATGCAACCAACACGTGGTACTCACATCCGTTCTACCGTAATTAAGCTACACTATGTGCAACCCTGTTCTATTATTCATGTTTGTGAACTATAAAAATATCCAGAATGTTTTAATAATGTTCATGAATTTTTTAAAATGTTCATGATTTTTAATAAATATTCATGAATTAAAATGAAATCTGAAAATAAAAAACAAGAAAGGAAAACGCCAAAAGAAAAACAATTAAAACCGACAAAAACATTTGAAAAAATAGGTAATACCTTTTCAAAACCAAGAAAACCGACCAACCCATTACATCTATATAGGTGTGTGTTACTATCAGCCAGCAGCGCACACCCTTACACGCGAGGCACACAATGACCCATAGGCTCCGATGCACCAGGAGGCTCCAAATTTAGAGAGCTTAGTATCTTAATTAATAGACAGATTCAACAAGTAATGCTTCACCATCAAAATTACCTCCGTCATTTCGGATCATAGCACCATACTTGCATCGACTAAACGCATATAACAGTAAGTTGTCCAGCCTAAGGGCATCTTCTTCGTGGACCTCTACTTTTGCCCTCAAATGTCTAGCCTTGATATGGAAACTTGCTAAGTGGTAATTTTTTTTGGAGAAACCTTGTAATTAAACAAGGTTCTCGAACTAGAATACAAACAAAAAGGATATGTGCAGAGAGACTCAATGAAAGTTGTTCTAAAAAATCGACCAGACGGTCCTAACAATATTTAGACGTCCAACATGGGCCCCTATTTTGGGCCAGACACGTCGTCCAAAATCGCCTAGTCCAGCCTCAAATTGAGGGGCGGTTGTAGGGGGAGTTCGGACGTCCACCACCTCGGCCTGACGGCCCCTCCCCCACCATCCTTTTTCACACCCCACCCATCTCACTCTCACTTCACTTCCCTACCAAACCCCTAGCCACCAGTCGCTACCACGCCAGGACCATGGATTCAGGAGGAGCTTTTGATGCGTGGAGACACATCATTGCCGCAAACTCGCCCTGCGGCTGCGTCTCGCCGCCACAGGTCTCCGAAGTCGTCATCCTCAGTCACTTCATCCGTCATCAAGGAGGAGCCAGTTGATGAAGATGATGATGGCCTCGATGTTGGGGAACATAGTAATTTCAAAAATTTCCTACGCACACGCAAGATCATGGTGATGCATAGCAACGAGAGGGGAGAGTGTGATCTACGTACCCTTGTAGACCGACAGCGGAAGCGTTAGCACAACGCGGTTGATGTAGTCGTACGTCTTCACGGCCCGACCGATCAAGCACCGAAACTACGGCACCTCCGAGTTTTAGCACACGTTCAGCTCGATGATGATCCCCGGACTCCGATCCAGCAAAGTGTCAGGGAAGAGTTCCGTCAGCACGACGGCGTGGTGACGATCTTGATGTTCTACCGTTGCAGGGCTTCGCCTAAGTACCGCTACAATATTATCGAGGATTATGGTGGAAGGGGGCACCGCACACGGCTAAGAAAACGATCACGTGGATCAACTTGTGTGTCTAGGGGTGCCCCCTGCCCCCGTATATAAAGGAGCAAGGGGAGGAGGCCGGCCGGCCCTATAGGCGCGCCAAGGAGGAGTCCTCCTAGTAGGAGGGGGAAGGAAGTGGGGAGGGAGAAGGAAAGGGGGGCGCCGCCCCCCCCCCCCTCCTAGTCCAATTCGGACCAAGGGGGAGGAGGCGCGCGGCCCACCTTGGCTGCCCTTCTCTCTCTCCACTAAGGCCCATATGGCCCATTACTTCTCCTAGGGGGGTTCCGGTAACCCTCCGGTACTCCGGTTTTCTCCGAAATCACCCGGAACACTTCCGGTGTCCGAATATAGTCGTCCAATATATCAATCTTTATGTCTCGACCATTTTGAGACTCCTCGTTATGTCCGTGATCACATCCGGGACTCCGAACTAACTTCGGTACATCAAAACTCATAAACTCATAATATAACTGTCATCGAAATCTTAAGCATGCGGACCCTACGGGTTCGAGAACAATGTAGACATGACCGAGACATGTCTCCGGTCAATAACCAATAGCGGAACCTGGATGCTCATATTGGCTCCTACATATTCTACGAAGATCTTTATTGGTCAGACCGCATAACAACATACGTTGTTCCCTTTGTCATCGGTATGTTACTTGCCCGAGATTCGATCGTCGGTATCTCAATACCTAGTTCAATCTCGTTACCGACAAGTCTCTTTACTCGTTTCGTAATACATCATCTCGGAACTAACTCATTAGTTGCAATGCTTGCAAGGCTTATGTGATGTGCATTACCGAGAGGGCCCAGAGATACCTCTCTAACAATCGGAGTGACAAACCCTAATCTCGAAATACGCCAACCCAACATGTGCCTTTGGAGACACCTGTAGAGCTCCTTTATAATCACCCAGTTACGTTGTGACGTTTGGTAGCACACAAAGTGTTCCTCCGGTAAACGGGAGTTGCATAATCTCATAGTCATAGGAACATGTATAAGTCATGAAGAAAGCAATAGCAACATACTAAACGATCGAGTGCTAAGCTAACAGAATGGGTCAAGTCAATCACATCATTCTCCTAATGATGTGATCCCGTTAATCAAATAACAATTCTTTGTCTATGGTTAGGAAACATAACCATCTTTGATTAACGAGCTAGTCAAGTAGAGGCATACTAGTGACACTCTGTTTGTCTATGTATTCACACATGTATTATGTTTCCGGTTAATACAATTCTAGCATGAATAATAAACATTTATCATGAAATAAGGAAATAAATAATAACTTTATTATTGCCTCTAGGGCATATTTCCTTCAGTCTCCCACTTGCACTAGAGTCAATAATCTAGTTCACATTGCCATGTGATTTAACACCAATAGTTCACGTCATTATGTGACCAACACTCAAAGGGTTTACTAGAGTCAATAATCTAGTTCACATCGCTATGTGATTAACACCCAAAGAGTACTAACGTGTGATCATGTTTTGCCTGTGAGAGAGGTTTAGTCAACGGGTCTGCCATATTCAGATCCGTATGTATTTTGCAAATTTCTATGTCAACAATGCTCTGCACGGAGCTACTCTAGCTAATTGCTCCCACTTTCAATATGCATCCAGATTGAGACTTAGAATCATCTGGATTAGTGTCAAAGTTTGCATCGACGTAACCCTTTACGACGAACCTTTTGTCACCTCCATAATCGAGAAACATATCCTTATTCCACTAAGGATTATTTTGACCGCTGTCCAGTGATCTACTCCTAGATCACTTTGGTACCTCCCTGCTAGACTTATAGCAAGACACACATCAGGTCTGGTACACAGCATTGCATACATGATAGAGCCTATGGCTGAAGCATAGGGAACATCTTTCATTTTCTCTCTATCTTCTGCATTGGTCGGGCATTGAGTCTTACTCAATTTCACACATTGTAACACAGGCAAGAATCCTTGTTTTGCTTGATCCATTTTGAACTTCTTCAAAATTTTGTCAAGGTATGTGCTTTGTGAAAGTCCAATTAAGCGTCTTGATCTATCTCTATAGATCTTAATGCCCAATATGTAAGCAGCTTCACTGAGGTCTTTCATTGAAAAACTCTTATTCAAGTATCCCTTTATGCTATTCAGAAATTCTATATCATTTCCGATTAGTAATATGTCATCTACATATAATATCAGAAATGCTACAGAGCTCCCACTCACTTTCTTGTAAATACAGGCTTCTCCAAAAGTTTGTACAAAACCAAATGCTTTGATCACACTATCAAAGCGTTTATTCCAACTCCGAGAAGTTTGCACCAGTCCATAAATGGATCGCTGGAGCTTGCATACTTTGTTAGCTCCCTTTGGATCGACCAAACCTTTCGGTTGCATCATATACAACTCTTCTTCCAGAAATCCATTCAGGAATGCAGTTTTTACATCCATCTGCCAAATTTCATAATTATAAAATGCGGCAATTGCTAACATGATTCGGACAGACTTAAGCATCGCTATGGGTGAGAAGGTCTCATCGTAGTCAATCCCTTGAACTTGTCGAAAACCTTTTGCGATAAGTCGAGCTTTTGTAGACAGTAATATTACCGTCAGCGTCAGTCTTCTTCTTAAAGATCCATTTATTCTCAATTGCTTGCCGATCACTGGGCAAGTCAACCAAAGTCCATACTTTGTTCTCATACATGGATCCCATCTCAGATTTTATGGCTTCAAGCCATTTTGCGAAATCTGGGCTCATCATCGCTTCCTCATAGTTCGTAGGTTCATCATGGTCAAATAACATGACCTCCAGAACATGATTACCGTACCACTCTGGTGCGGATCTCACTCTGGTTTACCTACGAGATTCGGTAGTAACTTGATCTGAAGTTACATGATCATCATCATTAGCTTCCTCACTAATTGGTGTAGTAGTCACAAGAACAAATTTCTGTGATGAACTACTTTCCAATAAGGGAGAAGGTACAATTACCTTATCAAGTTTTCTACTTTCCTCCCGCTCACTTCTTTCGAGAGAAACTCCTTCTCTGGAAAGGATCCATTCTCAGCAACGAATATCTTGCTTCGGATCTGTGATAGAAGGTGTACCCAACATTTTCTTTTGGGTATCCTATGAAGACGCACTTCTCCGATTTGGGTTTGAGCTTATCAGGATGAAACTTTTTCATATAAGCATCGCAACCCCAAACTTTAAGAAATGACAACTTTGGTTTCTTGCCAAACCACGATTCTTACGGTGCCGTCTCATCGGATTTAGATGGTGCCCTTTTTAATGTGAATGCAGCTGTTTCTAATGCATAACCCCAAAACTATAGTGGTAAATCGGTAAGAAACATCATAGATTGCACTATATCCAATGAAGTACGGTTATGACATTCGGACACACCATTATGCTGTGGTGTTCCAGGTGGCATGAATTTGTAAAACTATTCCACATTGTTTTAATTGAAGACCAAACTCGTAACTCAAATATTCGTCTCCGCGATCAGATCGTGGAAACCTTATCTTCTTGTCATGATGATTTTCCACTTCACTCTGAAATTCTTTGAACTGTTCAAATGTTTCAGACTTATGTTTCATCAAGTAGATATACCCATATCTACTTAAATCATCTGTGAAGGTCAGAAAATAACGATACCCGCCGCGAGCCTCAACACTCATCGGATCGCATACATCAGTATGTTTTATTTCCAATAAGTCAGTTGCTCGCTCCATTGTTCCGGAGAACGGCGTTTTAGTCATCTTGCCCATGAGGCATGGTTCGCAAGCATCAAGTGATTCATAATCAAGTGATTCCAAAAACCCATCAGCATGGAGTTTCTTCATGCGCTTTACACCAATATGACCTAAACGGCAGTGCCACAAATAAGTTGCACTATCATTATTAACTTTGCATCTTTTGGTTTCAATATTATGAATATGTGTATCACTACGATCGAGATCCAATGAACCATTTTCATTGGGTGTGTGACCATATAAGGTTTTATTCATGTAAACAGAATAACAATTTATTCTCTTACTTAAATGAATAACCGTATTGCAATAAACATGATCAAATCATATTTATGCTCAACGCAAACACCAAATAACACTTATTTAGGTTCAACACTAATCCCGAAAGTATAGGGAGTGTGCGATGATGATCATATCAATCTTGGAACTACTTCAAACACACATCGTCACCTTACCCTTAACTAGTCTCTGTTCATTCTGTAACTCCCGATTCAAGTTACTAATCTTAGCAACTGAACTAGTACCAAATATTGAGGGGTTGCTATGAACACTGGTAAAGTACACATCAATAACATGTATATCAAATATACCTTTGTTTACTTTGCCATCCTTTCTTATCCGCCAAATACTTGGGTAGTTCCGCTTCCAGTGACCAGTCCCTTTGCAGTAGAAGCACTTAGTCTCAGGCTTAGGACCATACTTGGGCTTCTTCACTTGAGCAGCAACTTGCTTGCTGTTCTTCTTGAAGTTCCCCTTTTTTCCTTTGCCCTTTTCTTGAAACTTGTGGTCTCGTCAACCATCAACACTTGATGTTTTTCTTGATTTCTACCTTCGTCAATTTCAGCATTACGAAGAGCTTGGGAATCGTTTCCGTTATCCCTTGCATATCATAGTTCATCACGAAGTTCTACTAACTTGGTGATGGTGACTAGAGAATTCTGTCAATCACTATTTTATCTGGAATATTAACTCCCACTTGATTCAAGCGATTGTAGTACCCAGACAATTTGAGCACATGCTCACTAGTTGAGCGATTCTCCTCCATCTTTTAGCTATAGAACTTATTGGAGACTTCATATCTCTCAACTCGGGTATTTGCTTGAAATATTAACTTCAACTCCTGGAACATCTCATATGGTCCATGACGTTCAAAACGTCTTTGAAGTCCCGATTCTAAGCCGTTAAGCATGGTGCACTAAACTATCAAGTAGTCATCATATTGAGCTAGCCAAACGTTCATAATGTCTGCATCTGCTCCTGCAATAGGTCTATCACCTAGCGGTGCATCAAGGACATAATTCTTCTGTGCAGCAATGAGGATAACCTCAGATCATGGATCCAATCCGCATCATTGCTACTAACATCTTTCAACACAATTTTCTCTAGGAACATATCAAAATAAACACAGGGGAGCTAAACGCGAGCTATTGATCTACAACATAGATATGCTAATACTACCAGGACTAAGTTCATGATAAATTAAAGTTCAATTAATCATATTACTTAAGAACTCCCACTTAGATAGACATCCCTCTAATTCTCTAAGTGATCACGTGATCCAAATCAACTAAACCATGTCTGATCATCATGTGAGATGGAGTAGTTTCATTGGTGAACATCACTATGTTGATCATATCTACTATATGATTCACGCTCGACCTTCCGGTCTCCGTGTTTCGAGGCCATATCTGTATATGCTTGGCTCGTCAAGTATAACCTGAGTATTCTGCGTGTGCAACTGTTTTGCACCCGTTGTATTTGAACGTAGAGCCTATCACACCTGATCATCACGTGGTGTCTCAGCACGAAGAACTTTCGCAACGGTGCATACTCAGGGAGAACACTTCTTGATAATTAGTGAGAGATCATCTTAAAATGCTACCGTCAATCAAAGCAAGATAAGATGTATAAAAGATAAACATCACATGCAATCAATATAAGTGATATGATATGGCCATCATCATCTTGTGCTTGTGATCTCCATCTTCGAAGCACCGTCGTGATCACCATCGTCACCGGCGCGACACCTTGATCACCATCGTAGCATCATTGTCGTTTCGCCAATCTTATGCTTCCACGACTATCGCTACCGCTTAGTGATAAAGTAAAGCATTACAGGGCAATTGCATTGCATACAATAAAGCGACAATCATATGGCTCCTGCCAATTGCCGATAACTTGGTTACAAAACATGATCATCTCATACAATAAAATTTAGCATCATGCCTTGACCATATCACATCACAACATGCCCTGCAAAAACAAGTTAGACGTCCTCTACTTTGTTGTTGCAAGTTTTACGTGGCTGCTACGGGCTTAAGCAAGAACCAATCTTACCTACGCATCAAAAGCACAACGATAGTTTGTCAAGTTGGTGCTGTTTTAACCTTCGCAAGGACCGGGCGTAGCCACACTCGGTTCAACTAAAGTTGGAGAAACTGACACCCGCTAGCCACCTTGGTGCAAAGCACGTCGGGGGAACCGGTCTCGCGTAAGCGTACGCGTAATGTCGGTCCGGGCCGCTTCGTCCAACAATACCGCCGAACCAAAGTATGACATGCTGGTAAGCAGTATGACTTATATCGCCCACAACTCACTTGTGTTCTACTCGTGCATATAACATCAACACATAAAACCTAGGCTCTGATACCACTGTTGGGGAACGTAGTAATTTCAAAAAAATTCCTACGCATATGCAAGATCATGGTGATGCATAGCAACGAGAGGGGAGAGTGTGATCTACGTACCCTTGTAGACCGATAGCGGAAGCGTTAGCACAACGCGGTTGATGTAGTCGTACGTCTTCACGGCCCGACCGATCAAGCACCGAAACTACGGCACCTCCGAGTTTTAGCACACGTTCAGCTCGATGACGATCCCCGGACTCCGATCCAGCAAAGTGTCGGGGAAGAGTTTCGTCAGCACGACGGCATGGTGACGATCTTGATGTTCTACCGTTGCAGGGCTTCGCCTAAGCACCGCTACAATATTATCGAGGATTATGGTGGAAGAGGGCACCACACACGGCTAAGAAAACGATCACGTGGATCAACTTGTGTGTCTAGGGGTGCCCCCTGCCCCCGTATATAAAGGAGCAAGGGGAGGAGGCCGGCCGGCCCTATAGGCGCGCCAAGGAGGAGTCCTCCTCCTAGTAGGAGTAGGACTCCTACTAGGAGGGGGAAGGAAGTGGGGAGGGAGAAGGAAAGGGGGGCGCCGCCCCCCTCTCCTAGTCCAATTCGGACCAGGGGGGAGGAGGCGCGCGGCCCACCTTGGCTGCCCTTCTCTCTCTCCACTAAGGCCCAGATGGCCCATTACTTCTCCCGGGGGGTTCCGGTAACCCTCCGGTACTCCTGTTTTCTCTGAAATCACCCGGAACACTTCCGGTGTCCGAATATAGTCGTCCAATATATCAATCTTTATGTCTCGACCATTTCGAGACTCCTCGTTATGTCCGTGATCACATCTGGGACTCCGAACTAACTTCGGTACATCAAAACTCATAAACTCATAATATAACTATCATCGAAACCTTAAGCGTGCGGACCCTACGGGTTCGAGAACAATGTAGACATGACCGAGACATGTCTCCGGTGAATAACCAATAGCGGAACCTGGATGCCCATATTGGCTCCTACATATTCTACGAAGATCTTTATCGGTCAGACCGCATAACAACATACGTTGTTCCCTTTGTCATCGGTATGTTACTTGCCCGAGATTCGATCGTCGGTATCTCAATACCTAGTTCAATCTCGTTACCGGCAAGTCTCTTTACTCGTTTCGTAATACATCATCTCACAACTAACTCATTAGTTGCAATGCTTGCAAGGCTTATGTGATGTGCATTACCGAGAGGGCCCAGAGATACCTCTCCGACAATCGGAGTGACAAATCCTAATCTCGAAATACGCCAACCCAACATGTACCTTTGGAGACACCTGTAGAGCTCCTTTATAATCACCCAGTTACATTGTGACGTTTGGTAGCACACAAAGTGTTCCTCCGGTAAACGGGAGTTGCATAATCTCATAGTCATAGGAACATGTATAAGTCATGAAGAAAGCAATAGCAACATACTAAACGATCGAGTGCTAAGCTAACGGAATGGGTCAAGTCAATCACATCATTATCCTAATGATGTGATCCCGTTAATCAAATAACAACTCTTTGTCTATGGTTAGGAAACATAACCATCTTTGATTAACGAGCTAGTCAAGTAGAGGCATACTAGTGACACTCTGTTTGTCTATGTATTCACACATGTATTATGTTTCCGGTTAATACAATTATAGCATGAATAATAAACATTTATCATGAAATAAGGAAATAAATAATAACTTTATTATTGCCTCTAGGGTATATTTCCTTCACTCGACTGGGTCAAGCTCTCGGAGGGGGGATGAGGACCAACCGCTTCAGCCTGTGACGATAGACAACAAGTTCGACCAGTAACTCGGGTCGCGCTGCAGAACTTGTTGGTCGACCAGGGACCTCCGCGGTGCCATCCCCGGTGTGGAGCTGTGGCATCATACCGGACGTTGTCTGTCGTGAAGGTAGAGCAGGCATAGCCGCGCACCCGCCTCGAGTACTACCTCGATAGCAGCGGGTCACACAACACATCCTCGTCCTTGTTGGGGGGCTGACAATACCTCACCGGGGTAGAGTGGCGCTGTGCGCGACACTTGGCGGTGTTCACGAAGATGTGGATGTCGCCGCTACACATCATGGAGGACCCACGCTCGCAGAGGCCTAGGCCCTCAATCGGTCCAAAACCACCAAGGAGACGGATGTCGCTGCCGACTCAGGACCTCCGTATCTGGACTTGCCGAGTCGGAGCGCGAGCTCCGCCTAAAGGCCGAAAAGGAGCAACATAAGGTGGCAGGGGAGGCCAAGCGTTTGTGCCGCGAGCATGATGCTGTTGTCGGGGACAGATGTCGTGTAACTGGCCTGCTTTCACGACTGGTGATGTCTACTACACAACCTTCTTCTTGTAGACGTTGTTGGGCCTCCAAGTGCAGAGGTTTGTAGGACAGTAGCAAATTTTCCTCAAGTGGATGACCTAAGGTTTATCAATCCGTAGGAGGCGTAGGATGAAGATGGTCTCTCTCAAGCAACCCTGCAACCAAATAACAAAGAGTCTCTTGTGTCCCCAACACACCCAATGCAATGGTAAATTCTATAGGTGCACTAGTTCGGCGAAGAGATGGTGATACAAGTGCAATACGGATAGTAGATAATGGTTTTTGTAATCTGAAAATATAAAAACAGCAAAGTAACTAATGATAAAAGTGAGCACAAATGGTATTGCAATGTATTGAAACAAGGCCTAGGGTTCATACTTTCGCTAGTGCAAGTTCCCTCAACAATAATAACATAATTAGATCACATAACTATCCCTCAACATGCAACAAAGAGTCACTCCAAGGTCACTAATAGCGGAGAACGAACGAAGAGATTATGGTAGGGTACGAAACCACCTCAAGGTTATTCTTTCCAATTAATCCGTTGGGCTATTCCTATAAGTGCCACAAACAGCCCTAGAGTTCGTACTAGAATAACACCTTAAGACACAAATCAACCAAAACTCTAATGTCACCTCAAGTATCCGTGGGTATGATTATACGATATGCATCACACAATCTTAGATTCATCTATTCAACCAACACATAGAACCTCAAAGAGTGCCCCAAAGTTTCTACCGGAGAATCACGACGAAAACGTGTGCCAACCCCTATGCATAGGTTCATGGGCGAAACCCGCAAGTTGATCACCAAAACATACATCAAGTGAATCACGTGGTATCCCATTGTCACCACAGATACGCACGGCAAGACATACATCAAGTGTTCTCAAATCTTTAAAGACTCAATCCGATAAGATAACTTCAAAGGGGAAGCTCAATCCATTACAAGAGAGTAGAGGGGGGAAGAAACATCATAGGATCCAAATAAAATAGCAAAGCTCGCGATACATCAAGATCGTATCACCTCAAGAACACGAGAGAGAGAGAGAGAGAGAGAGATCAAACACATAGCTACTGGTACATACCCTCAGCCCCGAGGGAGAACTACTCCCTCCTCGCCATGTAGAGCACCGGGATGATGAAGATGACCACCGGAGAGGGATTGCCCCCTCCGGCAGGGTGCCGGAACGGGTCTAGATTGGCTTTCGGTGGCTACGGAGGCTTCTGACGGCGGAACTCCTGATCTATTGTGCTCCCCGATCGTTTTAGGGTATATGGAGATATATAGGAGGAAGAAGTACGTCAGGGGAGCCACGAGGGCCTACGAGGGTGGAGGGCGCACCCCCTGCCTCGTGGCTTCCTCGTTGCTTCCCTTACGTGGACTCCAAGTCTCCCGGGTTGCTTTCCTTCTAAAAATAAGTTCCGTGAAGTTTCAGGTCAATTGGACTCCGTTTGATTTTCCTTTTCCGCGATACTCTAAAACAAGGAAAAAACAGAAACTAACACCGGGCTCTGGGTTAATAGGTTAGTCCCAAAAATCATATAAAATATCATATAAATGCATATAAAACATCCAAGGTTGATAATATAATAGTATGGAACAATAAAAAATTATAGATACGTTGGAGACGTATCAACTGGCACGACGACGGCGATCTACGTTGCACTGATACTTGGATACGTATCGGATACGCGATACGGGGATACGCCTGATACGTCAATTTTCTGGAAACATGAATACGGCGATACGTTTATATATAGATATTACATATATTAATTATTAAAAATATTGAAAACAACATAGAGCTTCTAAGTCAAAGCTTGCCTCAATAGGATTATTTCCTTTGTTTTCTTGCACTTGGTCCACTTTCATTAATTGATAGTGGGATTTTCCCGGATTTCTTGTTCCAATCAGTGCATCGACTCTCTTTTGCTCACCTTTCAATTGAATAAGAACATTGGTAGTCATGTTTTGGCATGAACTCACGCCCATGTTGGGTATCTGCAAAAGGTGTACCTTTACTATTGAGGGGATTTCAGTCAAACGATGGGTTCCAGGTATCTAAAAAGTATCGTAGAAGTATCCTAGGAGTATCAAACATTATTTTCTTTTTTAAAATCAAAAAATCAAGGGATACTTACGGGATACGTATCAGGCCATATCGGGGCAGTATCCGGCTGGATACGCGCGCTTTCCGAAGTATCCGCGCAACGTAGACGACGATGATGGCGGCGACAACGACATATTTTGAATTCATGTTCTAACTTTTGTGGATCCTCTAAAATTATTCCTTCTGTTTCGAATTATAAGATGTTCTAACCTTTTTTCAAATCAAATGTATATAGACGTGTTTTCTCAGTCCGTATGTAGTTCATGTTGAAATACCACAAAGATTTTATATAATTCAGAACGGAGGAAGTAGTACTCTAGTATTTTGCTCATTTTTTAAAACCTAAACTTAATCATGCCCAAATACGTAAGAAGAAGAAGAAGAAGAAGAAGAAGAAGAAGAAGAAGAAGAAGAAGAAGAAGAAGAAGAAAATCTAATTAGAATACCATTTCCTTTTTGTTTTGCGTCCTACATCGTGCATCCAAGAGATGCCCTAACGGTCACATGCGCCGGGAGCTCACTCACGCTCACAGGTCTCGCAAAAGCGAGACACGGCCGTGCCAACATGCATCCATTCATCGATCTCCCGGCCGTGACACCATTTAAACCTCATGCCATGCATCTCACCCTACTTATCCCCCGCGCCCTCGATCAGCTCCGTCGTCACACTCTCCTCACCCACTCCACTACTACACCCCACACTCCAAAACCAAAACCTCGCTCCAACTTCAAACTTCGAATTCCCCCGCTCCCACGCACGTAAGTTCCGCGCATTTCTTCCATCCATCCAGCCGCGCGCGCGAGCTACCTGGATATATTGGGCTCGTTCTGATCCATCGCACGTCGTCCGTCGTGCTGCATGCAGGAGCCGAGGCCGTCGTTCATGGAGAGCTACGTGCGGAAGCGGTCGTGGAAGAAGGGGCCGACGCGGGGCAAGGGCGGGCCGCAGAACGCGGCGTGCGAGTACCGGGGCGTGCGCCAGCGGACGTGGGGCAAGTGGGTGGCGGAGATCCGCGAGCCCAACAAGCGCGCGCGCATCTGGCTCGGCTCCTTCGCCACCGCCGAGGAGGCCGCGCTCGCCTACGACGAGGCCGCGCGCAGGCTCTACGGCCCCGACGCATTCCTCAACCTGCCCCACCTCCGCGCCGCCGCCGGCGCCACCGCGCAGCAGCGCATGATCAGGTGGCTCCCGGCCGCCGCGGCCGGGGTCGCCTCCGGCGGCGCCAGGGGCCATGCCGCCGTGCCCGCCTACGGCCTCCTCAACCTCAACGCGCAGCACAACGTGCACGTCATCCACCAGAGGCTGCAGGAGCTCAAGAGCTCCTCCTCCTCGCCGGCCAAGCCGCAGCAGCAGCAGTCCAGGAGGACCCCTCCCCCGCCGCCGCCTCCTCCGGCCGCCTCGTCCCCTTCCTCCACGGTGACCACCGGCGCCATGCCGCCCTCCGCGTCCTGCTTCCAGTCCCAGCTGGAGCACTCCATGGCGATGACCGCCGCGGCCGAGAGCGCGCCGCCGTGCGACGGCTTCGGGGGCGGCAGGCCCCAGCTCGACCTCAAGGAGTTCCTGCAGCAGATCGGCGTGCTCGGGGAGGACGACGGCGGCGCGGCCGGCAAGCATCATGGGCCTCAGGGCGTCGGCGAGGACGACGGCGAGGTGGCGGACGCGTTCGGGTTCGGGGGCGGCAACAGCAATGCCGCAGAGTTCGACTGGGACGCGCTGGCGGCCGACATGAGCGACATCGCGGCAGGAGGCCACGGCGGCGGCGGCGCGCTGGGCGTGAACGGCGCGTTCCACATGGACGATCTCGACCAGTTCGGCTGCGTGCCCATCCCCGTATGGGACATCTGATCTTATATTCTTATAGGCTCTGAATTAGCCCATGCTTAAGCGTTGCTTAGCTGATTTACTACCTTCGATCTCTGATGGATTATCTACGAGGTTTAGCTCCCAGGTTCTTCATGTAGCTCGGCATGAAGGTTTAGATCTGTTTCATCTGAAGAATCATGTAATAGCATAAGCACAATAAACTTGGCGCGCATGAGCTATTGCCATAACCAGGAAAATGAGACCAACATACATTGGACTTCTCAAAAAAATCTTCTCCAGATAGCATCAACGTCATTGTGAAATCACTCACTGTCAAAGGATTTTATCCAAAGCAAGAAGATCGATGCGATCACAACTCATAAGGAGCTAAAGACGCCCCCAACGAGCGAAATAAACGTGGTGAAAACTTACATCAGACTTGCCCACAAGAAAGCATTCAGCATTCATAATCAGCGCAAAATATGACGGTGAATTGTGATAATACCACCAAACCATTGGTGGAGTCGAAAGACAAAATGTTACCACCAAACTCTAACACTGCATCCTTATGGTGATATATAGGGACATTTCCCGGAAATCATTATTGCAGGTATTACATCACCCCGCCCGCCAGTAGCTTGTCGATCGTATTACCCGCTACGATTGGCAATCAAGGGTGTGCTGACACAGCAATGCTCACAACGGCCTAGTTAAGACTGAATTATTTCGTCCGATACAATAGTACCAAATCGAGTTTGCCCTTTACTTGTATATCAGAGCATCCCTCCCAGGCCCGACACCAATGTAGTGGACTGGAACACCGACGAGCTCTTCTATCCTCTCCACGTAACGGCGGGCAGCTTGGGGGAGTTCACTGTAACTTCGGACAGAAGATATGTCACTGTCCCACCCAGGAAGCACCTCATAGTTGACCTGAAACACAAGACGAAGCATATGAGAGATGAATTGTGTCTATCCTCACATTTAAGTGTAAGTTGTTATCACCAAACTGGTAATGACATCGGTTTACAAAACCACAGAACTAAAGCCAGTACATTAGCAACTAAATCACATCTTACAACCAGAGAAAGAACAACAGTTTTGACATACAACATAATTATAAATTATGCAAATGTACTACTCAGACATGTAAACACAATGAACAAACTATGACACTTACCTGTACTTGCTCCAGGGTGTCAAGATCCCCTGGGAAGGATTGTAGTTTCTCTCCATCCATTTGATTATAAGAAACACCCAGCTTAATTTCTGGTAACCCGGACAGAACATCAAGTTTTGTTAGATTTAGAGAGGAAAACCCATTGATGTCACAGCAGTATTTCAGTGCAACGATGTCAAGCCAGCCACAACGTCTTGGGCGACCTGTAGTCGTTCCAAATTCCATTCCGGCCTTCCTAAGAACATCACCTTCCTCTCCAAGCAGTTCAGTTGGGAAAGGGCCAGAGCCAACCCTTGTTGTGTAAGCTTTTACCTGCATGTAAAATAGTGAGTTAGACAAGCAATATATCATAGATGAGGGCTGGATTACACTACTTTTGACTTACAACTCCAATCAGGTCGCCAATAACCCTAGGGGCAATCCCAAGGCCAGTGCAAATTCCACCAGCGGAAGGGCTAGAAGAAGTCACAAATGGATAAGTTCCAAAATCGATATCCAGCATAGTTGCCTGACCACCTTCAACCAGAATTTTCTTCTTCTGTCTGATGGATTCATTCAACACATGAACAGTGTCAGCGATGAAGGGCTCCAAACGCTCTGCAAACCTCTTGTACCTCTCAACCTCTTCCTTGAGCATGCCTTTGCTGTACTTGAAGCCTTCAAACCTCGCAGCAGCATCTTCGAATAAAACATCAAGCTTATCCCCAAAAGTGTCCATGTGCCTTAGATCACAAACTCGCAGCCCATTTCGAGTGACCTTGCTGGAATAACAAGGTCCAATGCCTCTCTTAGTCGTTCCTATGAAGGAATTTGCAAGCTCGGCTTCCCTAAGTCCATCTACAGTCTGATGCAGATCAAAGAGCAAATGAGCCCTGTCAGACACCAGTATTCTTCCATCACAACTGACTCCATTTGATTGAAGACCATCAATTTCGCCAAAGAACCCTGGAACATGGATCACCGCTCCGTTGCCAACAACACAGAGTGTTCCTTCATGGAGAATACCAGATGGAACAAGATGAAGGGCAAATTTCTTGCCTTCAGAGTTGTAGATGGTGTGTCCAGCATTTGCTCCACCCTGTTAACAAAGTAGGAACTCAGATAAACAAGCTACTAAACTCAAGAGAAGTGGCCAACTGGTAATGACCAAATTAAGTACCGATGCTACATCCCAAGAATTTAATTCACAAATAAACACTAAATGATAATTGCAGATACAAAAGGTTAATCTTCAAAATTCAGAAATTATTCATCAAAGAAAATTCCAGGAAAGGGAAATCTAAACTAATCAAAGGAATGACAATGGCTAACCATATTAAACTCACAAAAATGCAGAAATGACCTTTTAGGAGCAGTAGTAATAGCATCTTATTCTTATTATAAACAAACTGCAAGTTAAAAGATTGCTACAATACAAGCGATACACTACTGGTACAAAAATCGAAAGAGTATGCAAAACAACCAAAGTACAGAGGTCTGATGCAGATTATGGTAAACCCTCAAGCCTAAGTGAGTCGAACAAATCAGATTGTTTACCAACCAAAACAAAGTGGTAATCATGCTTTACTGCTTTTATCGCCACACTACCGTTTACGGCCAGATGTCGAGTCAATTCATTTCATTTAGGAGCCACTGGACATGAAGTTAACATCCATCCTTCATCCTACCAGATTCAGAAGGCCACAAATTTGACAGTTCACTGTGGCTATCAGGATCAAATATCCAGAATTTTTTGTAACTACCAGCCCAATGTTCCAGCCGGGATCCACAAAATGTAAAAAGAAGAAATATCATCATATAAGCAACCCAATATTAAACAAAATCGAGCTAAAAGATTTACAATTTTATCCCCTTTGTGCATGAGCTCCACTATACATATTTTTTAACCAAAGCGATCCCAGAATTAACATCTTTGGGGATGGGGGTATTTTTTCTTGTACGGGCTTCGGTACCAAAACTCTACAGAGAAACACACCTCTTCCAAACAGGCCCTGGGAAGGGGAATTCTACACGCAGATTACTCTAACATCCGGATCAGGCATCAATCCACCAAAACAACTCTTACCACGCCATCCTACAAGCGTATACGATATCAAAAATTTCAACTGGAACGCGCAGTGGTGCTGCCAAGCAGCTTCAATCGACAATGATTGGCACAGGACTCAAACCAGAGCACACGACAAAGACCGAGCCGCATCTCCTCACCTGGCAACGCGCGACGATGTCGAAGCGGGGGGCGAGCACGTCGACGAGCTTCCCCTTCCCCTCGTCGCCCCACTGCGACCCGAGCACGCCGGAGACCTGGCTCAGCGACGAGACCCTGTCGGCGGCGGGGTCCGCCTCCACCGCGAGCGCGGACGCGGCGGCGGGGGCGGGGGCCTGTCTCCCGGGCAGGCGCACCGACGACGGCGCCGGGGCGGCCGGGGAGAAGGACCTCCCCCGCCCGGCGGCGGCGGCGGCGGCGGCGGGGTGGTTGAGGGTGGAGAGCGACATGGGGCGAGGGTTTTAGGATGCGGCGGTCAGTGGGGAAGCCGCTGCTTTCCGTTTAAGTATCCCGTTGGCACGTGTAATAAACGGTGGGGATTTTTTTTATTTCGAGGGATAGAAAATGATGGGGAATTGGATCCTCTTGTATTTTCACAAGGGAATTGGATCCTCTTGGCCTCGTTTGCTGTCGACCAAAGAGAGATTTCACCGTGCACCAATCTTGGCCGTCTGATATTTTTTTTACACATTTGGGTATTTTAGAAGAGAAAATGGAATTTTTACAGCCATTGATGTCCTTTCGATGGCTACGTTTTCACATGGTAAATCGATTGTCTGCTCATTTGTTATTCTGCCTCTTGTGCTTTTATTTAC
This sequence comes from Triticum urartu, assembly GCF_056163025.1. Taxonomy (NCBI): domain Eukaryota; kingdom Viridiplantae; phylum Streptophyta; class Magnoliopsida; order Poales; family Poaceae; genus Triticum; species Triticum urartu. The sequence goes on from NC_141876.1 coordinate 564,830,725, forward strand.
ATTTTATGGACATTTACATGTGTGATTCATTGTGTCGGGTTAATTATTTGCTGTGGTTTTGCAGCTGCATGAGCGACATTATGCCTTGTTAATTAATTAGCATGAATTTTGAGGTTATGTAGGTGATGCATCATATCTGGTTTTTTATTGTCGTGGTTCTTTTTTGTTTTTCTGATCTTAGTGTTTATATTTAAAAGATTTGTTTCGAGATGTTATGTGCTTTTGTAATTCTTAACATGCTATAGTTAAGTACTTGGCCTTTTAATACGTGCGATATTTGAAGTACTAGCTCCACCGCTAACAAAAAGGTTGGGAAGCGAATATATTGTGCCCCATGCGAGGAAGAACAACCAATAGCGCGGCCACAAGAGCCTAACAACAAAGGCTTAACGAAGACCATACTAAAAAGGCGGGATAGACAAGATGGCATTAGCGTGATGTTCCTTGCCTCTTATATCATTATGTCATGTATCGGTCACTTTGATGTTAAAAAATAATGCATATATATCTATATCTATACCAATATAAAAAGATCTAAAGGGCAGATTCAATTAATCTCGGCCATCAAATCATGTCAATCCAACGACCTAGAGGCCTGGGCGTTTGGTTTAACCGAACCGATCGGTTCGGTTTCTCGGGTTTTAAAACATTTCGGTTTTCTAAATATGCTAACCGATCGGTGCTTATGAAAAACAGTAACCGAGAATTCGGTCCATTGAGAATTCGGTTCGGGTCATCGGTTAATACCGAGCAACAACAATCTACAGCTAAGAAATCAAGGTCACATAGAGAGAGAGAGCGAGAGAGAGAGAGAGAGGAGGAGGAGGAGGAGGAGGAGGAGGGAGGGAGGGGAAGGAGATGTCGCCCGATGCTGGCCGGATCTGCCGCCGGCTGTTAGCTGTTACGGCGCAGGTCGCATGGAAGGAGGGAGGCGGAGGGGAGGTAGCGGGTTGTTGGCTAAGTGCGGATTTTTGGAGGCCGAGCTCCAGTAAGTTCGGTATTTTGAAAAAATCAAAAAGTGTATTTAAAAGTTTGAAAAAAATCTGAAAAAAATTCCATGAAAACATATATGTATTCCGCAAGAACGTGTTAAGTTTCGTCGAAAAATGCTGTGATTTGTAGGCTGTACAAAAATAACAAATTTCTGGCCCAATAACAAAAATAAAAGGCCCATTAAAAAATGTGTATTTGTCCTTTTTCTCTACGCCACACGTAAACGTATAATGCTGTGAAATTTTGCATATACATAGCATATATGTGCATGTGTGTTCAAAAAATAAATTTGGAATTTTTTGCACTCTAAAAAATAAAATTTGAAAACGAACTCATTGGAGCTCGGCCTCCGTTGGCATTTTCCGGTTGTTGGCTGCCGGACCATCGACGCTGGCTACTAGGAGCGGCGACGGCTAGGGTTATGGCCGAAGGGAGGGACAGAGCGGTCGTGGGGATGAGGCACGTGCGACTGAACGGTTGTGGTGTCGTTTTTCTTTTGAGCACAAGGCCGTGGGGTCCTGGACTCGTGGTCATCAAATGGTTATGGCCCAACTTAGATAATGGGCTGAGACTTTCTACAGTATTGGCCCATGTTCGGTTTTTTTGGGTCAGTTCGGGTACCTGATGTCTGAAACCGAAATACCTGAAATTAATTTGATTTTCTAGACTACAGGACCGAACTTATGACCGTAATTATCGGGTTCGGTCTATTCGGCTTCGGCCCCGGTTCTTTCGGTTCGGGAGTTCGGTCATCGGGTAATATGCCCACCCCTAACCTAGACTGCTTCAATGTTGAGCGCTTAATACGTTTAGCGCGCAGTTAATTACATGCCAAATATAGGTGGTGTTTGGTTCTCTAGTCTTAGGATTTTTTCTAGTCCCAACTAAAAAGTCTCTAGTCCCTAAAAAGTCATTCCTTGTTTGTTTCCAGAGACTAAAAAGTCTCTAGTCCCTTCCTAGAGATTATTAAATGACCATGTTGCCGCTAGTATATACAAAAATAAAAATTAAACAACACCATGGGGTGGCGGGCCAATGGGTGTATGGAGGGGCATTGTTGGAAAAGTCTCAAAAAGTCTTAAAAAGATTTTCCTTGAGAGTCTTCTTCATTTAGTCCCAAATGCCTATTTTAGTCCCTAAAAAGTCCCTCCCGTTTGGTAAAAAAGTCTCTAAAAGGGACTTTTTCTAGTCCTTACACAAAAAAGTCCTTGAAACAAACACCCACATAGTTCTAATCACATAATAACACGTAAATAATATCCTACTTAATATCCGCATGCACTTAATATACTTTCAAATTAACGTGTATTGCACTTACATATTGACTAGTGGTCACAAAGAAGCACTCTTATCTCCCTTCGCTCTGTCCACAATTATCCACCTAACTAATTCAAGCTATCTAAATATATTTTAGTGGGTTTCGATGTTTTATGCAGGGAAAAAGAAAGTTATGTTGATTATTCAGTAACAACTCTACATACTAGTTTGCTGACAGAAATCAAAACCTGCAAATGCCAAAATAACAAGTATGATGTAAACTTAGCTAGTTGAGTGATTTCGTGGCAACACACGTACACGGCTCCACCTTATTTTCACAGGACTAGTGTCGTAGTCCGACTATTTATCATTTAATCCACCATGTCTGCTTGGGGTGCCTCTTCTAAAATGGATATTTCTTTTACACGAGTACATTTGCGCATTTAGAAGGTGGACAATTTAATTACATGATGACTACAAATCTATAAGCAACAGTACCCATGTCTCTTTAAAGAGATGCTCATTTTACAAGTGGAAAACTTTTCCTCATCGACATCAATAGCTCCGACTTTGTTCATTTCTTTGCTTATTTGCAACAACACCCTACCAGTTTGGACTCTGGACAATATCAAGATGTTCTTAGCAACATATGAGTTCTTTTACACGAGGCGTTTCGCTTTTTCGGTGCACAAACCGTGTGGAGAAGTATAGAGACTACGGGGAAGCAACCCAACTTTGCAAGATTCCTGTGACAATACCTCGAACCTCATTTGATCTCCATTTGTATTTTGATCAATCGATTATGAAACTCAAGGGGCACTTTGATATTGACAAACTAACGCGCTTTTCTAAGTGTGTAAACCACACGGGTAGACGTATTTTCGGGGCAGCCCAAAATACGCATTCGTCCTCCCCCTTCGTGAGCTCAAGTCTGAAGCTCTGAAACGACACGAAACTCTCGACGCTCTAGCCGAAAAACCCAATCCAGTACAGCGGCCGATACCTCTTGCCGCCACGCCGGCCGGCCGGCCGCCGCCGCCGCCACCCATGCTGCGCGTCGTCTCCACCCTCCGTCCGCTCCTCCGGAGCCCCCTCCTCCCGGGCCCTAAACCCCTCCCCCGCCCCCGCCGGCCGCCGCGGCCGTTCCGCGCCCTCTCGTCCGCAGCGCCGCTCGCAGCCTCCCCGCCCAGCGCGCCCGCGCCCGCGCCCGGGGAGGTCGAGATCAGCGAGGAGCACCTCATCCGGTGCGCGGCAGCGAGGAGGGCGCCGCTGCGGGTGGCGGTGCTGGTGAGCGGCGGGGTCGACAGCAGCGTCGCGCTCCGCCTCCTCCACGCAGCCGGGCACAGCTGCACCGCCTTCTACCTCAAGATTTGGTTCCAGGTCCGTACACACTCCCCTGTTGCCATGCTCTGCGATGCTACACCACGGGATCGCTTAATAAGCTCTGTGTGGTTAATCTGTAGGAAGATTTCAGGAACTTCTGGTCCGAGTGCCCGTGGGACGACGATTTGAAGTATGCACAGGGCGTGTGTGACAAGGTATATTCCAGAAAATTCATCCGGTGCATGCTGTTTCATTGAATAGCCAGTGTGCAGCATATGTTAGCTCTGGCTGCATGGACTGACTGATCCAATGGCTGTCTTTTGTAGATTGACGTACCATTAGAGGTGGTACATCTATCTGATGAGTACTGGAACCATGTGGTAAGCTTCATTCAAACCTTTTGCACCCGTTCCTCTCGCAGATATCCCATATGTTGTTCTGCATTCTGAGAAACTATCATGGATTTTATATATCTAGGTATCTCACATGATTAATGAGTACCGCAACGGACGCACACCGAACCCTGATGTTCTTTGCAACACAAGGATAAAGTTTGGTATGGATGTGCGCGCTTCTATTACTGAAATTTGATTGTGCATCGAGGTATAATTTTTGAGCTGTCTTCATGTGCTTATTCTTTTCACTCATTTTCTGCAGGAGCTTTCCTAGAAGCAATTGAAAACTTGGGGTTTGATTACATAGCCTCAGGACATTATGCACATGTAGTCCATCCACCCGTTGAGAATGCTGAAGGGCCATCGGTGCTCCAACTTTCGAAAGACGAGGTGCTTTAAAATAGCTTGCTTAGCTTCAGTGTTATTGAATTTGATGTCAATTGAGTTCTATTATTCATCCTGGAAGGAAAATTGTGATACAGTGAAACAAATAGATGGTTCTTTTGTTTAAATAAATATTGGTTAGTCGAAACCACCTTTCAGACTCTGATTCTTGTTTCAGATCAAGGATCAAACTTATTTCCTCTCACATCTCTCTCAGCCCCAGCTTAGAAGACTTCTTTTTCCACTGGGGTGTATAACAAAGGTGACATATTTTATCAGATAAGGATAGTTAAGTTTTTTCAGGAGCTGCCGGTGTATTTTTTGTAAATTGAGTCATCTTTTGTAGGATGAAGTTCGCAGTCTGGCTGTTCAGATGGGCCTTCCTAACCAAGCTAGAAAGGATTCCCAAGGGATATGTTTTCTTGGAAAGGTAATTGCTTTAACATAGTTGTTAATAATGCACATGTTTTGTGCAAAATATAGTTCTGTCCTTTCTCCTTGTGTTGTCTTATTTTAAGCTTAAAAAGTCTCTCTTTCTAGGTCAAATTTAGCGAGTTTGTTCAAAGACATATAGGAGAAATGGAGGGTATACTTCTTGAGGCTGAAACTGGAGATTACCTAGGGACACACCGTGGGTTTTGGTTCTATACGATTGGTCAGCGACAAGGTTTGCGACTTTCTGGAGGACCTTGGTACGCACTGTTTACTAGCCTCTTTTTTGGTGCAATAACATCAGCTAAATTAAATGTGTATTGCCTGAAGTATTATGCAGTTCAAGGAAGATCTGCCCTCATGTAGCACATATCTATTTATCCATAGATTCATCAAATGACTTGTTCCTTACGCAGGTATGTTGTGGAGAAAGATGTGCAAAATAATGTGGTTTTTGTATCAAGGAATTACTATTCACTGGATAAGAGGAGGCGAACGTTTCGTGTTGGATCGCTAAACTGGTTTAGCGATTCTGGACCAGCAGACAATGAATTCCTCAGATGCAAGGTACCAGAGTTACACAATTAGCCCTTGTGGTAGCATAGCATATTTGAATTTTGACGTTTGTACCATCTGCAAGGGTTAAATAATCATCATCAGTCCATTTCCCCCCTTCAAAACACGCACATGGTACCAGCTGTATACTTGGACTCGTTTAGGTGCTGGGATAGGAGAGTGGTTCATAAATCCTGTTGATCCTCGGGTAGTTAGGCAATTCTGAAACCGATCAGTTCTACCATGACCAATGGTCTTTAATTTCTAATTTGTGATTATAGGAACCTACCACTGCAGCTTTCAATCTAACCGATGCCACATATCTCTTGCTTGATCTATCTCCTTTTTTGTACTTGTATCTATTTAGCATTTAGATCAGCCGTGGCTCTGCTTTTGTCATGTGCTGTACTTTATTATGTCAGTTATCTGACATTGATGCTACTTTCAATACCAGGTACGGCACAGTCCTGATTTCCATGATTGCACCGTGACAAAAGAGCAAACCGAAGAGAACGGAGACGTTTTGGCGGTGCGTCTGTCCGAAGACGACCAGGGTTTAGCAGCTGGCCAGTTTGCAGCGTTCTACCGTGACAGTGTGTGCCTGGGGTCAGGCATAATCCTGGATTCCTGGGACGAAATGAGCTTCCCTGTGTGCGCAAAGGCGCTAGAAACCGCTAGGATGGAGGACAAGTCCAAGCTGGGGAAGCCCGTAAGGATCATGAACCTGGAGCACCTGGTGAAACCAGAGCCGGAGCCGGCCAAGGTCGCTTGACAGACATCACCGGGTTCTTGTCCCTTTGTCTTGTCGTACATCTGTGATCATGTGAAGATATATTCATCTGACAGTGTGAGAGTTGGCACGCCCTGCAAATGCGAGAATTGGGGAAGTTCCAGAAACCATCATCGTTATGCTGCTCCAGTCAGGGGCTCCATACAGGTGGTTCTTGAAAAGGTGGCATCTCCATTGGTGACTTTGCGTTTGGGAGAAGAAATGCTTTGCCACCGGATAAAAGAGGTGGTGAAGCATCAATCAACGCATGATTGCGCATGCAAGAGCTGACCTTGCCTGACGTAGTTGCCGATCTAAGCAGGAAAGGCAAGCAGGCGAATGGGTAGGCATGTTGTTCTCTCTTGGAGCCAAAATGTGTACGTAGATTATTATTAAGAGTTAGTCAGCGGTACCACTTCTAACTGTACCCTGTGAAGTTATGATACGGCAACACCAATGTTGAATAATCAATCAATCAACATGGTTCTAGACTAAACCAGGATGGTTTATCACGAAATCATCCTCCTTTTTGCATGGTGGTATTCTGGAATCTAAACTGGTTGCGCGCTTGATTGTATACTACTCCCTCCGTTTCTAAATATCTTTTTAGAGATTTTTATAAGTGACTATATACGGAGCAAAATGAGTGAATCAACACTCTAAAATATGTCTATATACATTCGTATGTAGTCTTTTATTGGAATCATTAAAAAGACTTGCATTTAGGAACCGAGGGAGTAGAATGTACTCTTTTTTCCCGGGGCATGTGTCGGCAGCTGTGAGACCTCCTGGAGCAGCACATGGAGAGATTCTGGGGTAAGAGATGCCGGACCAGGAGTAGCAGCACGTACGTACTAGTTTTGTACTCCAAATTAAAGGCCATCAAAGCCACCTCGGCCTGGCGATTTTACCGAGGGCATATCCATGATAATGTTCCTGGTCTCAACCTTGAAGAAGCAGAGAGACTGATCTGGACTGACCTTGGCTGTTGCACACGCCAATATTGTATACGTCATTCGTGAGTGCAGGTTTATGGCCTTTTTGTCCTCAACCGTTGTCATCACCTAGTACATTATCTCTCTATATAAACGGTGATACCATTTAGTCATACCTCTCACCTCCGATCAATACCTTTACCTATAGCCTGATCTCCTGCCGATCTCAGGCTAGCAAGCAGCTCCCATGGCTTCTGCACCGGTTCTCAAGACGACGGCCGCCGTGTTCCTGCTGGTCCTGGCCCTAGGGCACCTGATGGCCGCCACCGATGCGTCTCCGCACCACCAGGACGCTCGACGGCTGCTCGCAGAGCACAATAGTCTCTCCACGAAACCGGGCTTACCGGTGGACGCAAGGCTCGTAGTCGGACCACAAGAGCAGCCCGGAACCACCGCCGTCCTGACGGATGCCAATGGCGAACCCTTGTGCCCCTGCTGGCCCGCATGCTGCTAGCCAGCCGGCGGCCAAAGGATGTTGATGCTCAACTGAAACCATCACGTGCCCTGCGCTAGAATAATCACGCCATGGGTGAGTCCCAGGCATGAGCGAGCGAGTCTGTGTGTGTCGCGCCGAGTCTGTTCGTGGCGCATCGTTTTGAGTAAGTCGGGTTCAAGTTGTTGGTCGAGTCTAGGTTTGTTGCAGGATGTGTGCAAGACTGTTGCGGATTGAGTCGGGATTTGTTGGGATAGGGTCACCGATCCGCGCGGAGAAACCAGCGTCCTTGCTTCTCTTTATTTTCCTGCAGTATTGGTATTGGTGGTCTGTTATCAACATCCAACTCTAAATACAAATTATATTTAAGTTGTAGTTATAATGTTTATTTCAAGCAATACCGAGCTATCACTTCGGAATTATAAATATTTATGTTTGCACTGCATTCCGCTTTGGAGGATCCCACTGCTTCAAGGTATAGCTATCACTTCGGAATTATAAGTATGCATCATAAGTTAATAGTCAAGCAATCAATGAGCTAACAAGAGGTCATTACCAACTACAGCGCCTCTTTCGTCTTCGGCTCGTTTCAGTGATTGTAGTCGTCGCTAAGTGGTTCACGGATCTTGATGTAATTTTCATTATTTCGAGTGCTCGTTGTACTACCATGATTGAAGATGAATAGATTGAAAGTTTTTCCCGAAAAAAAAACTACGATGTCACTTTATGAAGAGCCCATCCGTTGCTCAAAATTAGGACTACTGTTGTTTCACAGTAAAATGTTTCCATGTGCATCGAATCTCTTGACGAATTTGTCTAGTTCTTGATCAATGGTTAAGATTTCCGGACATCAAAACAAATGGTTGGATGTTTTGCTTTTTTTTTTTGAGAATTTTTAGGATTTTAGCCTGATTAATGTGGGGGGCTCAAAGTTAGGAGTCTCCAATTAGTAAATACAAGACTCTCTCTAAATTTGACTCAACCGTCGCATGGGCGACTTGGGCGGCAATTGGATCGCCACCACCTCTAGTCTTCATCCTCAACCCTTTCACCCAGCCGTCGCTAGAGCTTGATGCTCGAAGAACCCAAGCAACAACCAGGATTGGCTTGAATTCTCGATTTTAGATAATGGAAATGAAAAGTATTCGACCTTCACCCTGGCAGGCTACGACCTGCTTATTTGGATCACGTCATACCTTGGGGATCAAGTATCTACCTTCATCACGCCTCAATAGTTGTGCCCAGAAGCGTAACCAGGGAGTGCCCCTGTAGAGCACCTGCATGCATGTTTTCATAGGAGATTTGTCAAAAACAATGTCATCATGAGTTAGAAAGATAGCCCAAAACATAGTTGATGCACCTACTAAGATGTGAATTTTTTAGTCTCATGTCAAAGCCATTAAGCCAAGATCCAAACATACGATTGACATTTCTAGGAGGTTTTATGCCAAACTTGAAGTAAATAAGTCTACAAATGAATCTAGCATAGCAACAGTCAAAGAAGAAGTGATGAATAGTTTCTAAGTTACTGCATAAACTACATTTTAAATGCCATTCCAAGTTTTGTTTAGTTAGATTATATTTAGTCAACACAACTCCCTTGATTAAATACCACATAAAGATCTTGATTTTTAACAACATTTTTAGTTTCCATAGTGTCTTGTTGTTCCACATGTCCAACATCAATAACAGCTCTGTACATGGAGGTTTTTTTTTGCAAGAAAACTTTTGATCTATCCATCTTCAATCATGGCAGTACAACGAACACCAGAAATAATATACCTAAGAACAAATCTATAACTTTCATTAAACTAGTTCAAACTGAGTTTCACCTGGTTTCTTCTCCATTTGGGTTGTAGTCTTGTTTTTAATGTACTAGTGGTTGGGGCCCGCCATTGCGGGCCGCTTGAGAAGAAGCTATGCGCACCTCACCATCATATCGAAATTTTTAAAAAATATTCTCGTGTCACGTGGACATCGCAATCATCTTAAAAGGAAAAAAAAAGAAAAAACCTAGAAAAACTTTTCTCAAAAAAGAAATCTCCCTACCATTTTAAAAACTCTAAAGAAAACTTTCTCACTGTGACCAACCAGCATGTGCCACATGGCGTAGCTAGTTGGCCACCATTCTAGTGCACCTTAATGTGTTTAATTTCCTCCTAAGTAAATTATACCATATTCCCTCCTCATTTACTAGTTTAAAAAGCCATTCACTTAGTGTTGGGTAGCGCAGTAATTTCAAAAATTTCCTACGCACACGCAAGATCATGGTGATGCATAGCAACGAGAGGGGAGAATATTGTCTATGTACCCTCATAGACCATAAGCGGAAGCATTATGACAATGCGGTTGATGTAGTCGTATGTCTCCACGATCGACCGATCTACTACCGAAGATACGACACCTCCGCGATCTGCACACGTTCGGCTCGGTGACGTCCCGCGAACTCACGATCCAGTAGAGCTTCGAGGGAGAGCTTCGTCAGCACGACGGCGTGATGACGGTGATGATGTTGCTACCGGAACAGGGCTTCGCCTAAGCACCGCTACGATATTACCGAGGTGGATTATGATGGAGGGGGGCACCGCACACGGCTAAAGATCAATGATCAACTTGTGTCTATGGGGTGCCCCCTCCCCCATATATAAAGGAGTGGAGGAGGGGGAGGGGGCCGTGAAGGAAATATTCCCTAGAGGCAATAATAAAGTTATTATTTATTTCCTTATATCATGATAAATGTTTATTATTCATGCTAGAATTGTATTAACCGGAAACATAATACATGTGTGAATACATAGACAAACAGAGTGTCACTAGTATGCCTCTACTTGACTAGCTCGTTAATCAAAGATGGTTATGTTTCCTAACCATGGACAAAGAGTTGTTATTTGATTAACGGGATCACATCATTAGATGAATGATCTGATTGACATGACCCATTCCATTAGCTTAGCACCCGATCGTTTAGTATGTTGCTATTGCTTTCTTCATAACTTATACATGTTCCTATGACTATGAGATTATGCAACTCCCGTTTGCCGGAGGAACACTTTGTGTGCTACCAAACGTCACAACATAACTGGGTGATTATAAAGGTGCTCTACAGGTGTCTCCAAAGGTACATGTTGGGTTGGCGTATTTCGAGATTAGGATTTGTCACTCCGATTGTCGGAGAGGTATCTCTGGGCCCTCTCGGCAATGCACATCACATAAGCCTTGCAAGCATTGCAACTAATGAGTTAGTTGTGAGATGATGTATTACGGAACGAGTAAGGAGACTTGCCCGTAACGAGATTGAACTAGGTATTGAGATACCGACGATCGAATCTCGGGCAAGTAACATACCGATGACAAAGGGAACAACATATGTTGTTATGCGGTCTGACCGATAAAAGATCTTCGTAGAATATGTAGGAGCCAATATGAGCATCCAGGTTCCGCTATTGGTTATTGACCGGAGACATGTCTCGGTCATGTCTACATTGTTCTCGAACCTGTAGGGTCCGCACGCTTAAGGTTTCGATGACAGTTATATTATGAGTTTATGCATTTTGATGTACCGAAGTTTGTTCGGAGTCCCGGATGTGATCAGGTACATGACAAGGAGTCTCGAAATGGTCGAGACATAAAGATTGATATATTGGAAGCCTATATTTGGATATCGGAAGTGTTCGGGTGAAATCGGGATTTTACCGGAGTACCAGGAGGTTACCGGAACCCCCCGGGAGGTATATGGGCCTTAGTGGGCTTTAGTGGAAGAGAGGAGAGGTGGCCAGGGCTAGGCCGCGCGCCCCTCCCCCCTAGTCCGAATAGGACAAGGAGAGGGGGGCGGCGCCCCCCCTTCCTTCTCTCTCTCCTCTTTCCCCCTTCCCGAATCCTATTCCAACTAGGAAAGGGGGGAATCCTACTCCCGGTGGGAGTAGGACTCCTCCTGGCGCGCCCTCCTCCTGGCCGGCCACACCCCCCCTTTGATCCTTTATATACGGGGGCAAGGGGCACCCCTAGACACACAAGTTGATCCGTGTGATCATATTCTTAACCGTGTGCGGTGCCCCCTTCCACCATAGTACTCGATAATATTGTAGCGGTGCTTAGGCGAAGCCCTGCGACGGTAGTACATCAAGATCGTCACCACGCCGTCGTGCTGACGAAACTCTTCCCCGACACTTTGCTGGATCGGAATCCGGGGATCGTCATCGAGCTGAACGTGTGCTAGAACTCGGAGGTGCCGTAGTTTCGGTGCTTGATCGGTCGGGCCGTGAAGACGTACGACTACATCAACCGCGTTGTGCTAACGCTTCCGCTGTCGGTCTACAAGGGTACGTAGATCACACTCTCCCCTCTCGTTGCTATGCATCACCATGATCTTGTGTGTGCATAGGAATTTTTTTGAAATTACCACGTTCCCCAACAGTGGCATCCGAGCCTAGGTTTTATGTGTTGATGTTATATGCACGAGTAGAACACAAGTGAGTTGTGGGTGATATAAGTCATACTGCTTACCAGCATGTCATACTTTGGTTCGGCGGTATTGTTGGACGAAGCGGCCCGGACCGACATTACGCGTATGCTTACGCGAGACCGGTTCTCCCGACGTGCTTTGCACAAAGGTGGCTAGCGGGTGACAGTTTCTCCAACTTTAGTTGAACCAAGTGTGGCTACGCCCGGTCCTTGCGAAGGTTAAAACAGCACCAACTTGACAAACTATCGTTGTGGTTTTGATGCGTAGGTAAGATTGGTTCTTGCTTAAGCCCGTAGCAGCCACGTAAAACTTGCAACAACAAAGTAGAGGACGTCTAACTTGTTTTTGCAGGGCATGTTGTGATGTGATATGGTCAAGACATGATGCTAAATTTTATTGTATGAGATGATCATGTTTTGTAACCAAATTATCGGCAACTGGCAGGAGCCATATGGTTGTCGCTTTATTATATGCAATGCAATCGCGCTGTAATGCTTTACTTTATCACTAAGCGGTAGCGATAGTCGTGGAAGCATAAGATTAGCGAGACGACAACAATGCTACGATGGAGATCAAGGTGTCGCGCCGGTGACGATGGTGATCACGACGGTGCTTCGAAGATGGAGATCACAAGCACAAGATGATGATGACCATATCATATCACTTATATTGATTGCATGTGATGTTTATCTTTTATGCATCTTATCTTGCTTTGATTGACGGTAGCATTATAAGATGATCTCTCACTAATTATCAAGAAGTGTTCTCCCTGAGTATGCACCGTTGCGAAAGTTCTTCGTGCTGAGACACCACGTGATGATCGGGTGTGATAGGCTCTACGTTCAAATACAACGGGTGCAAAATAGTTGCACACGCAGAATACTCAGGTTATACTTGACAAGCCAAGCATATACAGATATGGCCTCGGAACACGGAGACCGAAAGGTCGAGCGTGAATCATATAGTAGATATGATCAACATAGTGATGTTCACCAATGAAACTACTCCATCTCACGTGATGATCGGACATGGTTTAGTTGATTTGGATCACGTAATCACTTAGAGGATTAGAGGGATGTCTATCTAAGTGGGAGTTCTTTAAGTAATATGATTAATTGAACCTAAATTTATCATGAACTTAGTACCTGATAGTATCTTGCTTATGTATGTTTGATTGTAGATAGATGGCTCGTACTGTTGTTCCGTTGAATTTTAATGCATTCCTTGAGAAAGCAAAGTTGAAAGATGATGGTAGCAATTACACGGACTGGGTCCGTAACTTGAGGATTATCCTCATTGCTGCACAGAAGAATTACGTCCTGGAAGCACCGCTGGGTGCCAGGCCTGCTGCTGGAGCAACACCAGATGTTATGAACGTCTGGCAGAGCAAAGCTGATGACTACTCGATAGTTCAGTGTGCCATGCTTTACGGCTTAGAATCGGGACTTCAACGACGTTTTGAACGTCATGGAGCATATGAGATGTTCCAGGAGTTGAAGTTAATATTTCAAGCAAATGCCCGGATTGAGAGATATGAAGTCTCCAATAAATTCTATAGCTGCAAGATGGAGGAGAACAATTCTGTCAGTGAGCATATACTCAAAATGTCTGGGTATAATAATCACTTGATTCAATTGGGAGTTAATCTTCCAGATGATTGCGTCATTGACAGAATTCTCCAATCACTGCCACCAAGCTACAAGAGCTTCGTGATGAACTATAATATGCAAGGGATGAATAAGACTATTCCCGAGCTCTTCGCAATGCTAAAAGCTGCGGAGGTAGAAATCAAGAAGGAGCATCAAGTGTTGATGGTCAACAAGACCACTAGTTTCAAGAAAAAGGGCAAAGGGAAGAAGAAGGGGAACTTCAAAAAGAACAGCAAGCAAGTTGCTACTCAAGAGAAGAAACCCAAACCTGGACCTAAGCCTGAAACTGAGTGCTTCTACTGCAAGCAGACTGGTCACTGGAAGCGGAACTGCCCCAAGTATTTGGCGGATAAGAAGGATGGCAAGGTGAACAAAGGTATATGTGATATACATGTTATTGATGTGTACCTTACTAATGCTCGCAGTAGCACCTGGGTATTTGATACTGGTTCTGTTGCTAATATTTGCAACTCGAAACAGGGACTACGGATTAAGCGAAGATTGGCTAAGGACGAGGTGACAATGCGCGTGGGAAACGGTTCCAAAGTCGATGTGATCGCAGTCGGCACGCTACCTCTACATCTACCTTCGGGATTAGTATTAGACCTAAGTAATTGTTATTTGGTGCCAGCGTTAAGCATGAACATTATATCTGGATCTTGTTTGATGCGAGACGGTTATTCATTTAAATCAGAGAATAATGGTTGTTCTATTTACATGAGTAATATCTTTTATGGTCATGCACCCTTAAGGAGTGGTCTATTCTTATTAAATCTCGATAGTAGTGACACACATATTCATAGTGTTGAAGCCAAAAGATGCAGAGTTGATAATGATAGTGCAAATTATTTGTGGCACTGCCGTTTGGGTCATATCGGTATAAAGCGCATGAAGAAACTCCATACTGATGGGCTTTTGGAACCACTTGATTATGAATCACTTGGTACTTGCGAACCGTGCCTTATGGGTAAGATGACAAAACACCGTTTTCTGGTTCTATGGAGAGAGCAACAGATTTGTTGGAAATCATACATACAGATGTATGTGGTCCGATGAATATTGAGGCTCGTGGCGGATATCGTTATTTTCTCACCTTCACAGATGACTTAAGCAGATATGGGTATATCTACTTAATGAAACACAAGTCTGAAACGTTTGAAAAGTTCAAAGAATTTCAGAGTGAAGTTGAAAATCATCATAACAAGAAAATAAAATTCCTACGATCTGATCGTGGAGGAGAATATTTGAATTACGAGTTTGGTGTACATTTGAAACAATGTGGAATAGTTTCGCAACTCACGCCACCCGGAACACCACAGCGTAATGGTGTGTCCGAACATCGTAATCATACTTTACTAGATATGGTGCGATCTATGATGTCTCTTACTGATTTACCGCTATCGTTTTGGGGATACGCTCTAGAGACGGCCGCATTCACGTTAAATAGGGCACCATCAAAATCCGTTGAGACGACGCCTTATGAACTGTGGTTTGGCAAGAAACCAAAGTTGTCGTTTCTGAAAGTTTGGGGTTGCAATGCTTATGTGAAAAAGCTTCAACCTGATAAGCTCGAACCCAAATCAGAGAAATGTGTCTTCATAGGATATCCAAAGGAAACTATTGGATACACCTTCTATCACAGATCCGAAGGCAAGACTTCTGTTTCTAAATTCGGAAACTTTCTGGAGAAGGAGTTTCTCTCGAAAGAAGTGAGTGGGAGGAAAGTAGAACTTGACGAGGTAACTGTACCTACTCCCTTATTGGAAAGTAGTACATCACAGAAACCTGTTTCTGCGACACCTACACCAATTAGTGAGGAAGCTAATGATAATGATCATGAAACTTCAGAACAAGATACTACTGAACCTCGTAGATCAACCAAAATGAGATCCGCGCCAGAGTGGTATGGTAATCCTGTTCTGGAAGTCATGCTACTAGATCATGATGAACCTACGAACTATGAAGAAGCGATGGTGAGCCCAGATTCCGCAAAATGGCTTGAAGTCATGAAATCTGAGATGGGATCCATGTATGAGAACAAAGTATGGACTTTGGTTGAATTGCCCAATGATCGGCAAGCAATTGAGAATAAATGGATCTTCAAGAAGTAGACTGACGCTGACGGTAATATTACTGTCTACAAAGCTCGACTTGTCGCAAAAGGTTTTCGGCAAGTTCAAGGGATTGACTACGATGAGACCTTCTCACCTGTAGCGATGCTTAAGTCTGTCTGAATCATGTTAGCAATTGCCGCATTTTATGATTATGAAATTTGGCAGATGGATGTCAAAACTGCAATCCTGAATGGATTTCTGGAAGAAGAGTTGTATATGATGCAACCAGAAGGTTTTGTCGATCCAAAGGGAGCTAACAAAGTGTGCAAGCTCCAGCGATCCATTTATGGACTGGTGCAAGCCTCTCGGAGTTGGAATAAACGCTTTGATAGTGTGATCAAAGCATTTGGTTTTATACAGACTTTTGGAGAAGCCTGTATTTACAAGAAAGTGAGTGGGAGCTCTGTAGCATTTCTGATATTATATGTGGATGACATATTACTAATTGGAAATGATATAGAATTTCTGGATAACATAAAGGGATACTTGAATAAGAGTTTTTCAATGAAAGACCTCGGTGAAGCTGCTTACATATTAGGCATTAAGATCTATAGAGATAGAACAAGACGCTTAATTGGACTTTCACAAAGCACATACCTTGACAAAGTTTTGAAGAAGTTCAAAATGGATCAAGCAAAGAAAGGGTTCTTGCCTGTGTTACAACGTGTGAAGTTGAGTAAGACTCAATGCCCGACCACTACAGAAGATAGAGAGAAAATGAAAGATGTCCCCTATGCTTCAGCCATAGGCTCTATCATGTATGCAATGCTGTGTACCAGACCTGGTGTGTGCCTTGCTATAAGTCTAGCAGGGAGGTACCAAAGTAATCCAGGGGTGGATCACTGGACAGCGGTCAAGAACATCCTGAAATACCTGAAAAGGACTAAGGATATGTTTCGCATTTATGGAGGTGACAAAGAGCTCATCGTAAATGGTTACGTTGATGCAAGCTTTGACACTGATCCGGACGATTCTAAATCGCAAACCGGATATGTGTTTATATTAAACAGTGGAGCTGTCAGTTGGTGCAGTTCTAAACAAAGCGTCGTGGCGGGATCTACGTGTGAAGCGGAATACATAGCTGCTTCGGAAGCAGCAAATGAAGGAGTTCATATCCGATCTAGGTGTCATACCTAGTGCATCGGGTCCAATGAAAATCTTTTGTGACAATACTGGTGCAATTGCCTTGGCAAAGGAATCCAGATTTCACAAGAGAACCAAGCACATCAAGAGACGCTTCAATTCCATCCGGGATCTAGTCCAGGTGGGAGACATAGAGATTTGCAAGATACATACGTATCTGAATGTAGCAGACCCGTTGACTAAGCCTCTTCCACAAGCAAAACATGATCAGCACCAAGGCTCCATGGGTGTTAGAATTATTACTGTGTAATCTAGATTATTGACTCTAGTGCAAGTGGGAGACTGAAGGAAATATGCCCTAGAGGCAATAATAAAGTTATTATTTATTTCCTTATATCATGATAAATGTTTATTATTCATGCTAGAATTGTATTAACCGGAAACATAATACATGTGTGAATACATAGACAAACAGAGTGTCACTAGTATGCCTCTACTTGACTAGATCGTTAATCAAAGATGGTTATGTTTCCTAACCATGGACAAAGAGTTGTTATTTGATTAACGGGATCACATCATTAGATGAATGATCTGATTGACATGACCCATTCCATTAGCTTAGCACCCGATCGTTTAGTATGTTGCTATTGCTTTCTTCATGACTTATACATGTTCCTATGACTATGAGATTATGCAACTCCTGTTTGCCGGAGGAACACTTTGTGTGCTACCAAACGTCACAACGTAACTGGGTGATTATAAAGGTGCTCTACAGGTGTCTCCAAAGGTACATGTTGGGTTGGCGTATTTCGAGATTAGGATTTGTCACTCCGATTGTCGGAGAGGTATCTCTGGGCCCTCTCGGTAATGCACATCACATAAGCCTTGCAAGCATTGCAACTAATGAGTTAGTTGTGAGATGATGTATTACGGAACGAGTAAAGAGACTTGCCGGTAACGAGATTGAACTAGGTATTGAGATACCGACGATCGAATCTCGGGCAAGTAACATACCGATGACAAAGGGAACAACGTATGTTGTTATGCGGTCTGACCGATAAAAGATCTTCGTAGAATATGTAGGAGCCAATATGAGCATCCAGGTTCCGCTATTGGTTATTGACCGGAGACATGTCTCGGTCATGTCTACATTGTTCTCGAACCCGTAGGGTCCGCACGCTTAAGGTTTCGATGACAGTTATATTATGAGTTTATGCATTTTGATGTACCGAAGTTTGTTCGGAGTCCCGGATGTGATCACGTACATGACAAGGAGTCTCGAAATGGTCGAGACATAAAGATTGATATATTGGAAGCCTATATTTGGATATCGGAAGTGTTCGGGTGAAATCGGGATTTTACCGGAGTACCAGGAGGTTACCGGAACCCCCCGGGAGGTATATGGGCCTTAGTGGGCTTTAGTGGAAGAGAGGAGAGGTGGCCAGGGCTAGGCCGCGCGCCCCTCCCCCCTAGTCCGAATAGGACAAGGAGAGGGGGGCGGCGCCCCCCCTTCCTTCTCTCTCTCCTCTTTCCCCCTTCCCGAATCCTATTCCAACTAGGAAAGGGGGGAATCCTGTAGAGCACCTTTATAATCACACAGTTACGTTGTGACGTTTGGTAGCACACAAAGTGTTCCTCCGGTATTCGGGAGTTGCATGATCTCATAGTCATAGGAACATGTATAGTTATGGAGAAAGCAATAGAACCAAACTAAACGATCATCGTGCTAAGCTAACGGAATGGGCCAAGTCAATCACATCATTCTCTAATGTTGTGGTCTCGTTAATCAAATGACAACTCATGTCTATGGCTAGGAAACTTAACCATCTTTGATTCAACGAGCTAGTCAAGTAGAGGCATACTAGTGACACTCTGTTTGTCTATGTATCCACACATGTACTAAGTTTCCGGTTAATACAATTCTAGCATGAATAATAAACATTTATCATGATATAAGGAAATATAAACAACTTTATTATTGCCTCTAGGGCATATTTCCTGCAGTCTCCCACTTGCACTAGAGTCAATAATCTAGATTACATTGTAATGATTCTAACACCCATGGAGTCTTGGTGCTGATCATGTTTTGTTCGTGAGAGAGGCTTAGTTAACGGGTCTGAAACATTCAGATCCGTATGTATCTTGCAAATCTTTATGTGTCCCTCCTTGACTTGATCACAGATGGAATTAAAGCGTGTCTTGATGTGTTTGGTTCTCTTGTGAAATCTGGATTCCTTTGCCAAGGCAATTGCTCCAGTATTGTCACAAAAGATTTTCATTGGACCCGATGCACTAGGTATGACACCTAGATCGGATATGAACTCCTTCATCCAGACTCCTTCATTTGCTGCTTCCGAAGCAGCTATGTATTCCGCTTCACACGTAGATCCCGCCACGACGCTCCGCTTGGAACTGCACCAACTGACAGCTCCACCATTTAATAAAAACACGTATCCGGTTTGTGACTTAGAGTCATCCGGTTCAGTGTCAAAGCTTGCATTGACGTAACCATTTACGACGAGCTCTTTGTCACCTCCATATAAGAGAAACATATCCTTAGTCCTTTCAGGTATTTCAGGATGTTCTTGATCGCTGTCCAGTGATCCACTTCTAGATTACTTTGATACCTCCCTGCTAAACTTATAGCAAGGCACACATCAGGTCTAGTACACAACATTGCATACATGATAGAGCCTATGGCTGAAGCATAGGGAGCACCTTTCATTTTCTCTCTATCTTCTGCAGTGGTCGGGCATTGAGTCTGACTCAACTTCACACCTTGTAATACAGGCAAGAACCCTTTCTTTACCTGATCCATTTTGAACTTCTTCAAAACTTTATAAGGGTATGTGCTTTGTGAAAGTCCAATCAAGCATCTTGATCTATCTCTATAGATCTTGATGCCCAATATATAAGCAGCTTCACCGAGGTATTTCATTGAAAAATTCTTATTCAATTATCCTTTTATGCTATTCAAAAATTCAGTATCATTTCCGATCAACAATATGTCATCTATATATAATATCAGAAATGCTACGGAGCTCCCACTCACTTTCTTGTAAATACAGGCTTCTCCAAAAGTTTGTACAAAACCATATGCTTTGATCACACTATCAAAACGTATATTCCAACTCCGAGAGGCTTGCACCAGTCCATAAATGGATCGCTGGAGCTTGCACACTTTGTTAGCACCTTTTGGATCGACAAAACCTTCTGGTTGCATCATATACAACTCTTCTTTAAGGTATCCATTAAGAAATGCAGTTTTAACATTCATTTGCCAAATTTCATAATCATAAAATGCGGCAATTGCTAACATGATTCAGACGGACTTAAGCATCTCTATGGGTGAGAAGGTATCATCATAGTTAACTCCTTGAACTTGTCGAAAACCTTTTGCAACAAGTCGAGCTTTGTAGACAGTAACATTACCGTCAGCGTCAGTCTTCTTATTGATGATCCATTTATTCTCTATGGCCTGCCGATCAACAGGCAAGTCAACCAATGTCCATACTTTGTTCTCATACATGGATCCCATCTCAGATTTCATGGCCTCAAGCCATTTTGCGGAATCTGGGCTCATCATCGCTTCCTCATAGTTCGTAGGTTCGTCATGGTCAAGTAACATGACTTCCAGAATAGGATTACCATACCACTCTGGTGCGGATCTTACTCTGGTTGACCTACGAGGTTCGGTAGTAAGTTGATCAGAAGTTTCATGATCATCATCATTAGCTTCCTCACTTACTGGTGTAGGAATCACTGGAACTGATTTCAGTGATGAACTACTTTCCAATAAGGGAGAAGGTACAATTACCTCGTCAAGTTCTACTTTTCTACCACTCACTTCTTTCAAGAGAAACTCCTTCTCTAGAAAGGATCCATTCTTAGCAACAAATATCTTGCCTTTGGATCTGTGATAGAAGGTGTACTCGACAGTCTCCTTTGGGTATCCTATGAAGACACATTTCTCCGATTTGGGTTCGAGTTTACCAGGTTGAACCTTTTTCACAGAAGCATCGCAGCCCCAAACTTTAAGAAACGACAACTTGGGTTTCTTGCCAAACCACAGTTCATAAGGTGTCGTCTCGACGGATTTAGATGGTGCCCTATTTAATGTGAATGCAACTGTCTCTAAAGCATAACCCCAAAATGATAGCGGTAAATCAGTGAGAGACATCATAGATCGCACCATATCTAGTAAAGTACGATTACGACTTTCGGACACACCATTACGCTGTGGTGTTCCAGGTGGCGTGAGTTGCGAAACTATTCCGCATTGTTTCAAATGAAGTCCAAACTCATAATCAAATATTCACCTCCACAATCAGATCATAGAAACTTGATTTTCTTGTTACGATGATTTTCCACTTCACTATGAAATTCTTTAAACTTTTCAAATGTTTCAGACTTATGTTTCATCAAGTAGATATACCCATATCTGCTCAAATCATCTGTGAAGGTGAGAAAATAACGATATCCGCCGTGAGCTTCAATGTTCATTGGACCACATACATCAGTATATATCATTTCCTAACTTTGTTGCTCGCTCCATTGTTCCGGAGAACAGAGTTTTAGTCATCTTGTCCATGAGGCATGGTTCGCATGTACCAAGTGATTCATAATCAAGTGATTCCAGAAGTCCATCAGAATGGAGTTTCTTCATGCGCTTTAGACCAATATGACCTAAACGACAGTGCTACAAATAAGTTGCACTATCATTATCGACTCTGCATCTTTTGGCTTCAATACTATGAACATGTGTATCACTATTATCAAGATTTAGTAAAAATAGACCACTCATCAAGGGTGCATGACCATAAAAGATATTACTCATATAAATAGAACAACCATTATTCTCTGATTTAAATGAATAACCGTCTCTCATGAAACAAGATCCAGATATAATGTTCATGCTCAAAGTTAGCACCGAATAACAATTATTCAGGTCTAAAACTAATCCCGAAGGTAGATGTAGAGGTAGCGTGCCGACGTCGATCACATTGACTTTGGAACCATTTCCCACGCGCATCATCACCTCGTCCTTAGCCAATCTTCGCTTAATCTGTAGCCCCTATTTTGAGTTGCAAATGTTAGCAAATGAACCAGTATCAAATACCCACGCACTACTGCGAGTATTAGTAAGGTACACATCAATAACATGTATATCAAATATACCTTTCACTTTGCCATCCTTCTTCTCTGCCAAATACTTGGGGCAGTTCCGCTTCCAGTGACCAGTTCCTTTGCAGTAGAAGCACTCAGTCTCGGGCTTAGATCCAGACTTGGGTTTCTTCACTTGAGCAACAACTGGCTTGCTGTTCTTTTTGAAGTTCCCCTTCTTCCCTTTACCCTTTTTCTTGAAACTGGTGGTCTTGTTGACCATCAACACTTGATGCTCTTTCTTGATTTCTACCTCCGCAGCCTTTAGCATTGCGAAGAGCTCAGGAATCGTCTTATCCATCCCTTGCATATTATAGTTCATCACGAAGCTCTTGTAGCTTGGTGGCAGTGATTGAAGAACTCTGTCAATGACACTATCATCAGGAAGATTAACTCCCAGTTGAGTCAAGTGGTTCTGGTACCCAGACATTCTGAGTATATGTTCACTGACAGAACTATTCTCCTCCATCTTGCAGCTATAGAACTTATTGGAGACTTCATATCTCTCAATTTGGGCATTTGCTTGAAATATTAACTTCAACTCCTGGAACATCTCATATGCTCCATGACGTTCAAAACGTCGTTGAAGTCCCGGTTCTAAGCCGTAAAGCATGACACACTAAACTATTGAGTAGTCATCAGCTTTGCTCTGCCAGGTGTTCATAACATCTGGCGTTGCTCCTGCAGCGGGTTTGTTACCTAGCGGTGCTTCCAGGACGTAATTCTTCTGTGTAGCAATGAGGATAATCCTCAAGTTACGCACCCAGTCCGTGTAGTTGCTACCATCATCTTTCAACTTAGCTTTCTCTAGGAACGCATTAGAATTCAATGGAACAACATCACGGGCCATCTATCTACAACAACATAGACATGCAAAATACTATCAGGCACTAAGTTCATGATAAATTAAAGTTCAATTAATCAAATTACTTAAGAACTCCCACTTAGATAGACATCTCTCTAATCATCTAAGTGATCACGTGATCCATATCAACTAAACCATGTACGATCATCATGTGAGATGGAGTAGTTTTCAATGGTGAACATCACTATTTTGATGATATCTACTATATGATTCACGCTCGACCTTTCGCTCTCCAGTGTTCCGAGGTCATATCTGCATATGCTAGGCTCGTCAAGTTTAACCTGAGTATTTTGTGTGTGCAAAATTGGCTTGCACCCGCTATATGTGAACGTAGAGCTTATCACACCCGATCATCACGTGGTGTCTCGGCACGACGAACTGTAGCAACGGTGCATACTCAGGGAGAACACTTATACCTTGAAATTTAGTGAGAGGTCATCTTATAATGCTACCGCCGAACTAAGCAAAATAAGATGCATAAAGGATAAACATCACATGCAATCAATATAAGTGATATGATATGGCCATCATCATCTTGTGCCTTTGATCTCCATCTCCAAAGC
The DNA here is from genome assembly GCF_056163025.1 of Triticum urartu. NCBI lineage: Eukaryota > Viridiplantae > Streptophyta > Magnoliopsida > Poales > Poaceae > Triticum > Triticum urartu. The sequence goes on from NC_141876.1 coordinate 564,854,160, forward strand.
ACCGTCATGATCACCATCATCACCGGCTTGACACCTTTATCTCCATCGAAGCATCGTTGTCGTCTCGCCAACTATTACTTCTACGACTATCGTTACCGCTTAGTGATAAAGTAAAGCAATTACATGGCGATTGCATTTCATACAATAAAGCGACAACCATATGGCTCCTGCCAGTTGCCGATAACTATGTTTACAAAACATGATCATCTCATAGAATAAAATTTAGCATCATGTCTTGACCATATCACATGAGAACATGCCTTGCAAAAACAAGTTAGACGTCCTCTACTTTGTTGTTGCAAGTTATACGTGGCTGCTATGGGCTGAGCGAGAATCGTTCTTACCTACGCATCAAAGACCACAACGCGGTATAGTGATTACTTTTTGATCTTCATAAAGAACCCTGTTCATTGAATCTGATTCAACTAAAGCTGGAGAAACAGACACCAACTAGCCACGTGTGTGTGAAGCACGTCGGTTGAACCAGTCTCGCGTAAGCGTACACGTAATGTCAGTCTGGGCCGCTTCATCCAACAATGCCGCTGAATCAAGAATCAACTAGTGACGGCAAGCAATATGTATATACCCACGTCCACAACTCCTTTGTGTTCTACTCGTGCATATAACATCTACGCATAAACCTGGCTCGGATGCCACTGTTGGGTAACGCAGTAATTTCAAAAAAAATCCTACGCACACGCAAGATCATGGTGATGCATAGCAACGAGAGGGGAGAGTATCGTCTACGTATCCTCGTAGACCGTAAGCGGAAGCGTTATGACAACGCGGTTTATGTAGTCGTACATCTTCACGATCGACCGATCTAGTACCGAAGATACGGCACCTCCGCGATCTGCACACGTTTGGCTCGGTGACGTCCCACGAACTCACGATCCAGTAGAGCTTTGAGTGAGAGCTTCGTCAGCACGACGACGTGATGACGGTGATGATGTTGCTACCGGAATAGCGCTTCGCCAAAGCATCGCTACGATATTACCGAGGTGGACTATGGTGGAGGGGGGCACCGCACACGGCTAAAGATCAATGATCAACTTGTGTCTATGGGGTGCCCCCTCCCCCGTATATAAAGGAGTGGAGGAGGGGGAGGGGCCCGGCCTCTCTAGGCGCGCCCCAAGGGCACTACAAAAAAAGACACATCCGTGACATTTTGGGCCGAACGAATTTTTTTCTGTCATACATATGACACTTCTATGACGATAATTGTGACAAAACCCGGTATCATCATAGATGTGGTGGGCTCCTACTTCTATGACAAAAAATCATGACAGAAAATGGGCTTTTCGTCCTGGGCGGGCCGGAGACGCAGCTGCATGACATTCTTTGGGCCGTCCATGAAGGAAAAAACCGTGGTAGAAGAGAGGGCGAGGAAAATTTCGGGGAGTTCCCAGTTACGGTGGGAGGTCGGGGGCCGAGCGATGCGCGTTTCTCTCGTACACGTACGCGCGTGTGTGCGAGGCGTTGGCTCTAACTGAACCCGAGCGATTGCACTGCAGGCTACGTGTTACTGAAAGTGATCGATCGATGGCTGTTAACTGAACCCGATCGAGCGATTCCTTTGCTACTGCTGCTAACTAACACCGATCGATTGGATGAACAGTGAGTGTTGTGCGGGGGGGGGGGGTTAGATGAACAGTGAGCGGTGGCGTTGCCTCTGGATGAACAGGACCCCGTGGTGTGGTGGAGGGCTGGATGAACAGTAGACGCTGGAGGGGTGCTCGTGGAGGGGTGGTTGAACAGGACCCCGTGGTGTGGAGGGCTGGATGAACAGTAGACGGTGGAGGGGTGCCCGTGGAGGGGTGGTTGAACAGTAGTCGGTGGAGTAGCGCGCGGTGGAGGCTGGATGAACAGGAGGCCGTGGAGGCTGGAGGAGATCGACGGTAGCCCGTGGAGGCTGGAGGAGGTCGACGCTGGAGATGAACAATATCCCGTGGAGTCCCGTTTTGCTGTATGCCACACCCTCAGGATGAACAGGACCCCCGTTTCGACCGTAGGAGGTCCGTTTCGTCCGTTTTGCGGTACGCCACACCCCTCCCGATCAACAGGACCCCCGTTTCGACCATAGGAGGTGCGTTTCCTCCATTTTGCGGTACGCCACACCCCTCCCGATCAACAGGACCCCCGTTTCGACCGTAGGAGGTCCGTTTCCTCTGTTCTGCGGTACGCCAGGCCTCGTTTCCATCGCCTGTTCCATCCAAGCCCTCCCGATGAACACGACCACGCATTCCGTTCCGACCCAGCCGGTTGGCTCCCACGCGTTCCGTTGCCTCCCAATGAACACGACGCATTCCGTTGCCTCCCCATGAACACGACGCATTCCGTTGCCTCCCCATGAACACGACGACGACGCTGTTTCTCCGTTCTGACCCAGCCATGTACACGAGCCCTGGCCGTACATATGCGCGAGTAGGCGTTCGAGACCCCGCCCGTATGTACTCATACGTGGCTGTATTTTCTTTCTTGCACCCTAGCCGCTGTACGTACATGTACATGTTACGTGCGTGCCTCTACTACGACACGTGCGCACCTCTACATCCACCAGTATACGTTCACGACCAGAATGACAACGCTACGCACGCTTCGACCAGGTGGGTCCCGACTGTCAGGCACTTCCTTGCCTGCGAAGATGTAGCTAGTGGGTCCCAGCAGTTAGGGGGGCGAATCATTTTTTTGCCCGGACGCACTTCCTTGCGTGTGAAGATGTAGCTGGTGGGTCACATCAGTCAGGGGCAAACATTTTTTTCGCAAAATACGATGGCCCGTCCGGTGGGTCCCCGCTGTCAGGTGGAGGAATAGTTATTTTGCACGTAATAAGGAGGCACTTCCTTGCTGCGGCCGGTGGACCCAGTTGTCAGCCTCTCCATGTTCAGTCCACGTCCGATGGAAGCCGTTCCTTGACCATGTTGACCATGCCACGCCGAGAGCACCAGGGCGGTGGACGATGGCGAGGCCTAGGAAGGGGACGACGCGGAGCCGGGGAAGACGCGGCAGTGGATGCCCACGCGTAGAGGAGTACGAGGGTTCACTGGTTCGTTGCGGTGTGAGGCTGCCGTCGCCACAGAATAACAGGGGGTGTGGGTGAGTAGAGGGATGGTCTGGCCAGCGGTGGGAGTAGTAGGGGGCGGTGAGGCCTCCGCCGCATCGCAGCCGGCCATGGGAAGTAGGAGCACGAGGCACGACCGGCGCTGGTTTGGGCGGCTGGAGCAAGAAGACCAGAGGTTGAAGAAGCACTACGACCATTGGATGGACATCGTACGGTCACTGGAGCTAGAATCGTGCATATTGACTAAGTTGACAAAGCCCTCCGTCCCTGTCAACTTAGTAGGCCCACAAGTCAGCCTGCCACTATACTGGGTCCCAGCTAACAGGGGGAGTATTCATTTTTTGTGCGTAATAAGGAGACACTTCCTTGCGTGCGAAGATATAGCTGGTGGGTCCGAGCTGTCAGCGGCGGTAACATTTTTTTCGTGAAATAGAGAGGCCCTTTCGGTGGGTCCCTGATGTCAGGTGGAGTAATCATTATTTTGCGCGTAATAAGGAGGTATTTCCTTGCGTGTGGATGTGGACCCAGCTGTCGGCCTCTCCACGTACAGTCCACTTCAGATGCATGTCGGTCGTTGACCACGTTGACCAGGCCGCACCGAGAGCACCAGGGCGGTGGACGATGGCGAGGCCTAGGAAGGGAACGACACGGAGGCAGGGAAGACTCGGCAGTTGTTTCCCACGTGGAGGGGAGTACGATTGTACAAGGGTTTACTGGTTCGTCTGCCGTTGCCGAAGAATAACAACAGGTGTGGGTGAGTAGAGGGATGGTTAGGCCTGCGATGGGAGTACGGTGGGGCGGTGAGGCCTGCGCGGCAGCACAGACGACCGCGGGGAGGAGGGAGCAGGCAGTCCCGCTGGCGCTTGTTTGAGCGGCTGGAGCAGGAAGAGCAGAGATTGAAGAAGCACGACGGCCGTTGGATGGCCATCCAACAGTCACTGCTTGTGCGTCAACCTTTTCTTAGGAAAGCCTCAAATCTGTGGAAAACAGCATACAACCCATCTGCCATTATTTCTAATAATTTACAGCCCACTTGCTAATTATTAAGGTTTTTTTGGAGCCCATATTCTTTTTGTTAGCATTACAGCCTATATTGTGGCCACGGTTAAAAAATTATACGAAATTTTGCATATTTCGGTGCGGTCCGAATTGTTTTTAATCCCAAAATTTCGACTCACATTCAAACTGATTTTAAAAATAAATGTATATCAATATAAATCCAACAAATTATCCATGCATAAAAATTAATGTAATTTAAAATCTCGAAATGAAAAATAAAGATATTTGAAAATAGTTGCCGGTTTGATGTGTTTTAAAAATGTACAACCCATTTCTCATTACTGATGGGCCATTTTGTCGGCCAGCCGAATGAAAGCTCTCCTCGTCTTGAAAGATTTGCAGCCCAACAGGCCTGACAAAGCGACTTACTTGGCAAATCACAAAAAAACTGGGCTATGGTCGTGGACCCAGCTGCCAGCCTCTCCACGTACAGTACTCTTCTGATGGAATGTCGTTGACCACGTTGACCACGCCGCGCCGAGAGCACCAAGGCGGTGGACGAAGGCGAGGCTTAGGAGGGGACGACGCGGAGCCAGGGAAGACGGGGCAGTGGATGCCACGCGGAGAGGAGTATGAGGGTTCACTGGTTCGGCTGCGGTATGAGGCTGCCGTCGCCGCAGGGCCCGGCTAGCGGTGGGAGTAGTAGGGGGCGATGAGGCCTCAACGGTAGCACAGCCGGCCACTGGAGGCAGGAGCAGACGGTCTCCCCAGCGCTGGTTTGGGCGGATGGTGCAAGAAGAGCAGCGATTGAAGAAGCAACAGGACCGTTCGATTCAAATCCAATGGTTACTGCTGCTAGAATTGTTTGTTGACTAAGTTGACAAGCCCTGCGTACGCGTCAACTTAGTAGGCCCACAGGTCAGCCTCCCAACCGGTGCGCCCTAGATGTCAGTGGGAGGAATCTTTTTTTTGCGTAATAAGGAGGCAGTTGATTGCGTGCGGCTAGGCCAGCGGAGGGAGTAGGGTGGGCCGGGAAAGCCTGCGCGGCATCACAGCGGGCCACAAGAGGAGGGAGCAGGCAGTCCCGCCGGCGCTAGTTTAGGTGGCTGGAGCAGGAAGATCAGAGATTGAAGAAGCATGTCAGCCGTTGGATGGACATCCAACAGTCACTGCTGCTAGAATCGTGTGTTCACTGACAAAGCCTTGCGTAAACAAGTCAGCCTCGAAATCTATGGCATGTACAACCCATTTGCTATTATTTTTATAATTTTTACTCATTTTCTAATTCATATGGAACTTATTGCAGCCCGTTTTCTATTTTTAGAATTGCCGGCCATTTTCTGGTCAGTACCAGGGTCAAAAAATTAACTAAATATGTGGGAAATTTTAAAAATTCGCAAATTTTTGCTGGGGGACAAAATATTCTTAATCCAAAAATTAATAGACATACTAAAACAAATTTTGAAATAAATTAGTACTATGTCATGTTAAATCCAATGAAATACGTATAAGATATCAGTGAAGAACGAAAACAAAAAAACTTATATCCCATTTGCTATAATTTTTTTGGAATTTTCAACCCCTTTTGATATTACTTTTAACAGACATTGACCATACTCTTAAGCCAGGCCGGAATGCATCCCTCCTCATCTTGAAAGATTTGCAGCCCAATAATTCGGAGAAAACAAATAGGCCTAGCTTGAGTATTCTTCAAAAAGAAATACTGGGCTACCTATTTTCCCAAAGAACTGGTGCACGAGCATTTAGCTTTATTTATTTATTTATTTACTTATTTATGTTTAGGGGACCATGAGCATGTACCTGGGCCGGATTCATGTGAGAGCCTCCCTTCCAGTTAATTATGGGCTTCTCTATTGGGCCTTCATCAGTGGGCTACATGTTATCAACAAGTGGAAAATGTGTTCCGTACGAAAAATAGTATGTGCTACGTACGATACGGGGCACTAAAGGATCGAACCGTGCAACGACTTTCAAAATATTGTGTTTGTCGTTCTAACAACACATTTATTCAACCAACAGACAAAATATACTACTGAATGTACATTGAAAACAGTAGCAGCAGCAACCAGGGCTGGGGGTGCAACAGAAGCAGTAAGCAGGCCAGAAGAGTGAAGACACAGCTCTCTCTTCCAAACCAAACATCAGCCATCATTACAAAAGGGCTACCAAAAAAGAACAAGTGTATGCATCAAACTAAATAAAGATCCTACTACACCAAGTGTACGCATCTAACTAACTGGCTCAGTTAGACGTTACTATTTATTAAGCTGTGGAGATTGGCTGACGGCTTGAACCAGATAGGTGCCTGACGGGGGAAACTCCAGCCAGCAGGTCGAAGTCTGATACTTGCGACCCTCTCTCCTACTTTGGCCTGCAGAGCGTGGCAGCACATATCAGGGTATGGTGCATGCAGAGACGCATGGTACGCTGTGTACACACAGTTTTGCCCGATGAACGAAACCACGCTACCATCATGATCCTTGCTGTCGGTTATCTCTTGGTTAATCGGATAATTCAGTCCGACAAATAGAGAGCGTGTACCAAGGCTACTTACCAGCCTCCAGTCAAAAATTGCTGAAGGCCCAGAGAAGTTGGGATCCTGCTCAAAGACCTTGCAGTGACTGTGATTGTATTCTGCGAAACAACACGTTCGGTACGTGCGAACGATCATCAATCTTTCGCCGTCGTCTGATCGAGCCAGGAACCACCTGCAACTGCCATGCCGCTTTTCTTTGAAAGGTTCTGGGATTAGGAAGGGCAGGGACACCAGGCGGCCTACAACATCATATCAAGTTGGAGTTAAATAAAAAAGGGCTCTTGATTTAGTCAATCTTAAGAACATCATGTTATGAGCATGAATATTTTTTCAGCAAATGTTGACAGTAATATAAGCAAGCCATCATGATATCATAGGAAAGTAACATACTGTTGTAATAGCCGTTTGTAGCGATGACTAGAGTAGGCCAGCAATACGTCCAGCCATAGAAGGAGTCGACAGCGTAAATGAAGCCCTTGTATTCAATGGCATCAGAGAACCATGGAGGATGTATGATCCTGGGATGGACGTGCAGATTTATCCACTTATTGCAGTGACCTGTCAGATAGGCGAGACCGCGGTTGAAGAACGCAATTAGCCTGAAGTCTTTATAATTCGCAGATCTTGTGGGCACTTGGCAGATTACAGCCTTGAGCAAATCAAACTTGGTATCATGTTGGCTACTGTAAGATTCCGAGTATTCTGGGCCGTGGTGCCAAAGCAGTGCAGTGTTAATCGAAGGAAGGGGGATCAATCGCCGGGTGTAGACCTCCACGAGCATCCAGCTGCCGCGACCGTCGACGAGCACCATCCAAGACGTGTTCATGCCGACCCAGTACATACCGTTAATGTAGTTGAGGCTGACGGGGATCGAATCATAGTCAAGGGGGTTGATGCTCGCCACCCTACGATCGTTATGCTGTGTGACACACCATTTCTGAAGATCAGGCGGCATCAGCAAGCAAGGAGCTTGCTTAAAAAGCTCCGTCCTGAGGGCTTTGAGTAAATGGTACAGCCCCGACGAGCACGTGGCGAGCGGCATGGTACTGAGATTGTCCACACGCGAAACAATGAGCTTGATTACCTCTGTGGGGAGCGAATTCCAGCCACTCTTTCGGCGGACGCTACTCGGTTTTGCCATTGTTAGTGCTTGGGTTTCGGACGAGGGGGGAGGCGCCTTAGCGGGGATGGAAGATTGGACGAGATTATGTGCGGACAAAGATGGAGAAGCGAATATGTGCTGCGGGAAGTGGACAGGTGATGACGACTACAACACGCCACTTCACTTACGAGACACATACCAGCAGCGTAGGGTCATGTCGATGCCAGACAACTTGCTTGAGTGATCATAGTACTGGCACTCCCTACAGTGCCATGCCCTAACTTACTTGAGTAGAGTAGTAGAATAGGACTCTGCTCTACTACTAGAACCGGAGGAGTAGTATATTCTAATCTAAAATAGTTACAAACTTCAATGCCCGAGCGTGGAACGACTACGAACCATGCTAAAAGACCATGCCTACGTGGTGTTTGGACATGGGCGACAACCTCAACGCCAACGGTGCTGCTCCCGTTGCGCCGTATGTGTTTTTGTCCTTCATGTTTGAAATCGTGGTAGAATTCATGATTTATTTTGTGCTTATTCGGATTAAATCTCGTAGTAACTTGCTCATATATTCAACTGGCGCAATGTCCCCTACAGCCACTCCCGTTTCATGGACGGCCTGGTCGATGCCTCCAAGGATCCCTTCGTCCACTACTATGAGTGCCCGATGCCATTTTGTGGCTCGCCGGCGGACATGGTGCATCAGCTCATGGATGCGTGCAGCGGTCACTGCTGGCCCTTGGCGGAGAACATCAAGTACGAGACGTGCTACCCATTCACCATGCCGGAGTCGCTGGAGGATCGACGTGAGAGGGAGGGTGAGGAGATAGCGATGAACATGAACGTGAGGGGGAGGAGATAGCGATGTCGTGGGAGGCGCAATATTTATAGCGAGCAATGGCACACCTACGTAAGATATGGACTGAGCTGCACTGACTTAACTGCAGGTCCAGTTGCATCACTAACATGTGGGCCAGACCCCTGTTGTGCCCACATGTCAGTGACCCAATGCACCTGCAGTTAAGTAATAGCTACGTGGGCATATTTGTTGGAGTAAATTACGGGGGAGCGAAAGGGTGGAAATATTGCTGGTCACAACGGATTGGATGAGCGTGGGGGGAGGAGAGTCGTGCATGCAGATTTTTTCACACGGGGTGGAGTGGTGGGACCGCCAGAGGGAGAAGGAGAGTTTGGCAGGCATATTGTTTCCACACATGGAGAGGAAAAGATTTGGAGACGAACGAGCTTCCTGCAGGTATGGGGAACGGTGCATAATAAGTCATCTTGCATGCCGGGCTAGGTATAGTCTCAAGTCATTAAAAACATACACGCCCCACACATGTTCATATTTCAAGGTGCACTAAATTATTGCATGCGATGATTAATGCTGGCCATAATGGTGGTATCTTAGCTAGTATCATGCACACGGGAATAGCAAACATGCTGATGTGGCAAAGAATTAAAGAAGAGAGGGGGTTAGAGTAACTAGTGTTCATGCATGCATTGGTAAACACATTTTTTTGTGAAGAACGACAGCACTAGTTGAGTACTTTTGCAGACTTCAAAAACTATTCCACCGCCTCTACTATCTTGCTAAGAGTAGGTGAAATTTTTGAATCGAGCCCTTTAAACTAGAAGGGAGGTAGTGGTACTCTAATAGCTAACCTTGTTGTGATGACAATATAGGACATGGCACGCACCTGGACGGAGGAACTAGTCTGCATTGTGCATTTAAGTTTTGTTCTGAAGTCAATGTACCTCTACTTTCACCAGACTTATAGAAAAATGTGTCAACATTCACAATGTCAAATCAATATTTTTACACTCATTATAAAACGTAGTTCTTATACTCATTATAATTACTATTGTAGATATTGATATTTTTAGTATAAATTTGGTCATGGGATTTCATTGATACCTGTCAAAGCGTGGAGGAAGCGGAGCTTAGGGCTTGCATTGCCGGTCTCTACATAGGTATTTCTCTTCATAATCCTGTAATTTTAGAGACTGATTGTGCTTTTGTGGTAGCGTCTCTTGCATCGGGGGACTATGACAGGTCTGCTATGCGTGACCTGAAGATGAAAACGTTGAGCATCTCGAAGTTGATCAACAATCTTCAATTGTCAAAGATTAGCCGTTCGGCTAATAAGGTGGCACACTTAATCGCTAAGTATAGCTTTGACAATAGATTAGATGGTATTCTTGTAAATAATGTACCGCCCTGTGTGGTGAATATTGTATTGAAGGAGTGTACTGGTGTGTCTAGTTAATTAATATAAGGTGGTGTTAAAAAAAGTATAAATTTGGTCGAACACTTTGCAAACGGTTGACGGGAGTAAAAAGGATCAGAGGGAGTATCATGCATGCGGAAGAGGCAAAAAAATTGCTTGTCTAAAAAAAGGCAAAAAAATTGCTCATTTTAGCCGGTCGAAGTCTCAAAGGGCGCGACCACGCGAGGGAGGCGAAGGTTGTGGGAGGTGCGACGTTTGACGGAATTAAGTGAAGTTACATCCACGTGCCGGCATGGCGTGCGAACAGGCAGCAGCTATACCGTCAGGCCTACGATATGGGTCTAGTAGACATGACATCTAGTGGGTCCCGCATAGTTCTCGAGAACTCTTTGGGGGCTTGCAGCCGTTTATCCACCGGGCAATCCAGCAACCCCACGCCGTTCGCACGCCCTACTCGTCCCCGTCTTCTACCTTACAACAGTTCGCTCCCAGTCGTCCCGTCCTTTCACATTAGTTCGCTCCAAGTTTTTTGCGGGGTACAACGGTTCAACTTCTCCTAACCCTCCTCCAAAATCCATGGTCGCCGCTGAGTACCAGGTTAGAGCCATCACCGGCAATCAGTTCATCGTCATCTACACACGTGGATCCGAGACGGTGAAAGCATGGCTTGCTCGCTTCCTACGCATGTTCAACAGTTCAATGGATGAGTGGGTCGCTGGGCTAGATGTTAAGTACACCACAGTCCTGGGACGAGAGAAGGATCTAAAGGACGAAGAGAGGAAGAAGCCCGCCATGATCCAGGTTTGCGTACATAACATTTGCTTGGTCTACCACATATGCCATGCCGACGTTGAGTGCCAGGATTTTAAGAACTTCCTCAAGGACAAAAGAGTGAAATTCGTTACTGTAGTCTTTAAGAACGACAGGGATGTCCTGCGTCAGATAGGTCTCGTTGTAGGCCAGCCCTTCGATCTCCAGAAGGCAAGCCTGGTGTCCTCCTCTCAACCTTCAATGCTGACCCTGGCAGCAGCCATGATTGGTCCTTCGTACGCTAAACTGAAGAAACCTCATCACGAGTTTCATCATGCATGGGAGTCGAAGACATTAGATGAAGATCACATTCTGTACGCAACAATGGATGCCTACCTTTGTTTAAATATCTACAAGGGTTGGATGAAGAAGCAGAGCCCAGTGTCCGGTTCAAGCAAAGAAGCGTTGGCGAAGAGGAAGAGGAAGAGGGATGAGGACGAAGTCAAGGACGTGGACTCGGACTCCAAGTAGGTGGCAGTGCCGTCGCTCATGCTGGTTCTACTACAGTGTCAAGAGGACTAGTTGCTTAGTTTATTTTTAAGGGTGTGTTGTGCTGAGGCCCCAGCAGAACTATGTTTATGTTCTTTCTCGTTATTTGAACTCTTTAGTACGTACAGTAGTACTAGTACTATGTCTTACTACTGTTCTTCTTGCAGTTGGTACTACTGCTCGTATCTTCGTGTTCCTACTGTACTTAATATGTTCGTACTAGTAGTATAATTTGGGTCAGTCGATTTGTGAAAGAAGTTCGACGGAGCGAAGGAAGAAGACGGCAGAAGAGGTGGAAGAAGCCCTTCTAGCCATCCATGTTGCATTAAACGGCTCACATGAGTCGACTGACCCAAATTGCTCCTTCAGATTGCAGGATTCACGTAGCATTCAAGGTCTCGAAGGTAGATTCCGCGTCCGCACCCGGTTTGCGGGCTCGACGCGCGCGCGACCGGCTTCCGCTGCAACAGCCACCATGCGCGCCTCCTCCCCGCGTCCGGAGATGACAATGACACGGTAGTTCCTCCTCGCCGGCGTGCTGGAGCACGCACTCGTCCTCCTCTTCGTATGCCGCGTGCATAAACGCAGCTCCACCAGCTGCTCGCGTGCTTGGCAGCGTGGAGACATCGCGAGGAGGGACTGCAGACGACGTGAGCGGGCGAGCCTTCGGCTTCATGGCACAGGGATGGCGGCGACACGGCGGTGATGGGTGAGAAATTGTTGGCCGGAGTAGGCGGGCGCCGGCATGCGCAACGGCGGCAACGACATATTGATGAGTGTGCGTGTGGGAGCTTACTTTAGTTATATATATATATATATAAGGTTGGTCAAACTTAAAAGAAAACCGTACTAGTACACGTAAACATTAGACTTAGGCAGCGCTTTTATTAGTTAGTACCACAGCCACGATACGGAATCCTGTGCAAGCGCGTGAACCGCGGCCGCGCGGTCGATCGAATGGTGCGTCATCGTGTCGCGCTCGAAGGACATCCACCAAACCTTTTTGTGTGTGTGAAAACAATCCTCGCGTTCGCGTCACCGAACTTCTTTTCTTGTAAAAGTTCTTAACGCTGCAATATTTCCATATATTTGAATTTAGCTCCAGTTCGTGTTTATTTGGATTTGGACGTTTTAGGTGCGCCCTAGTTTTTTTAATATTGATTTTGTGTGTGTGACTGAGAGAGAACGTGTGTGTGTGTGTGTCCATATGTGTGTTGTGGCGGAAGGGCCATGTGGAGACGGTGTGCGTGTGATACAGACATAGAGAGGTGTGAATGTGCAAATGATCATGCATGAGTGAGACATAGACAGATGCCGATACGTTGTGTATACATGAGAGAACGGTCTTCTAGTTTAGGGCCTGTTTGGTTCCAATAAGTCACCTGACTTATAAGTCAGGTGACTTAAAATCAGTGACTTATAAGTCACGCCTATTTGGTTGTCATCTGACTTATAAGTCACCTGACCACATCTTCCCACCTTGTTTTTAATGTAAAGGTGATGGGACCCATGTAAAAAGGGGTCACTTATAAGTTTTAAGTTGGGGTGGAGCAACTTATGACTTATAAGTTGGGCTGACTTATAAGTTGGGTCCGTTTGGCAAAATAAGTCACTTTTTGCACTTTTCGACTTAAAAGTTGGTGACTTTTGCAACCAAACAGGGCCTTACTTGTGTGTGTGTGTGAGAGAGAGAGAGGGAGAGAGAGAGACAGAGAGAGGAGCATCCGTAACACAACAACCATCTCTCTCGATTTGTCCGTCCCTCTCACGGTCGCATGCAACACATGCATCAACGCGCACATTTTAACACCCTCACCCGGCCCTTGCCCACCTCAAGGCCCGCACAATCTCTTCGTGAATACCCATTTCTCTCCTTAGGTTTGTTTTCTCTCAATATCTGACACACACACACACACAGAGACACACGCAGCACAACACACACACACACACACACACTCCCCCGAGCACACAATTCATCCCCATCCAAGGTTATATGGCGACCACTCTCGCTTGTGCTTCTTTGCATCCCAACATGCACAACACCTCGATCTTCAAAGAGGGCATCGAGAAGATCAAAGACGGCGACCACACCGCGCTAGAGAATGCGGGGTCATTTGGAAGCAGGGTGATGTGACGACGGCTAACTGACTCCTCCCCCACCCTCTCTCTCCCTCTTGCACAAAATTACCAATCCCTCTCTCCCCCGCACAAAATTGTCAATCCCTCAACCCATGAGATCCTTCCCCTCTCGTCCATGTTTTTCCAGCTCTCTCATCAAACATGTTGTCTCTTCTCCTTCCACGTATACATAATCTAGATGCACACGCATCTCATGTATATTACATGTATCCATCTTTCTCACAAACCTAACTTCTTCCTCTCTCTTTCTCTCTCTATCTCTCTCTCGTTAGGTTTGTCTCCTACTCTCTCGTCCACATACATACAATCTTTCCCGCCCTATCTGCTCCATCTTCAAAAGCTCTCTCTGCACGTTTCATTCACACATTGGGATATGTCAAAATGTTGCTTCTATAATGGCTGATGTAGAGTTATGGTTGTTTTTGTTGCATCCTACAAAGTAATAACTATGAAATGCATTTAGATTCTCATTTGTCTGGGATTATTTGAGTTTGAGCATGTTGTGAAGTACTATAGACCTTGTATACCTCTTGGGATTCGACAATGATTGTAACTATTGAATTGTATAGACAATTACATTCGAAGTCAATGGCCTAATATATTTATTTCACAATTTCAACAAATGATTATTTCACTACAAACTAAGAAAACAAATGTGTACTCCCTCCATTTTTATTTAAGTCCGCGTATTAGCATTGGTCAAAGTCAAGTTTTGTAAACTCTCAGAAAGCTTATAACAAAAATTATTAACATATACAATAACAAATAAATACCATTAGATTCATTATTGAATGTACTTTCACATCATACATATTTGTTATGATAAATATTTATATTTTCTATAAACTTGGTCAAACTTTAGGAAGTTTGACTTCGGTCAAACCTAATATGCAGAGTTCACTACTACTACTCGTTAGTTGCTTAGCCGAATTACTCAACACGCCACACGGGGAGTCCAATGTCACAAAATTTTGAGGTCGGCGGGAAAATCTCCCGCGACCCTGATTCGAGCAGTGGGAAGTTACCATCATAGCCTTCGGAATAGGCCTACGGATGACACTTGGTAGGGGGCTGTTTTCGTAACTTTAGGTTCACCCTACCCAGCCAACCCTACCCCGGCACCTAGAGTAGTACACCTGAATACTCCCCATTTTCTATCCCCACCGCAAAATAGACTTCTCCACGGCACTGCAACCTTCGTGCTCCTCCCCTTTACATCGGCACACTCGTCCACCGCAGCGCATCTGCCTCATCGACGACCGCGTACGCCGCACTGGAGCCGGTCCACCGTCGTCGTCATACACAGAGCCTCTTCCCCGGCATCGTCTTCCATGGTCTCGGATCTGCTTCCTGGAAGCCAACGCCAAGCGCAGAAGTACCACCTTCGTGGACAATGAACTGACTCCCGTTGCCGACCATGACTCACAGAGGCCGCCGCGACCATTGTTCTCCTCCTTGATTTGTAATGTGTGTATTGAATCACTTAGCAGTACATGTGTAGTTCCAATTTTGTTCATACCTACCCTTCAAATTTCCTAGGTGCTATTGTTCCCGTAAAAGTAATTGGTTAGTCTCCATTGTCCAACAAAATATCAGCTTGTAATTGTGCGTCGCTCCTATATCGCGCTGTGCTTGGGTAGGTTTTTCATCTGCAACCAGTAGTGTGGCAAATGATGGAAAGGTTTTTAGAACTAGCAAGATGCCCATGCGTTGCACGCATCAAGAGGCATTGTATGAGTAGTTTATCTTATGGGAGAAAAGGATGAACGAGGGAAGGCCTTATTTGCAAATCTAGAGAGGGGTATAGGTATCTTTTTGCAAAATGCCCATTTGTTTCCTTCCTATCTGTCAGATATAAATCGGACGGCCTATATTGCAAGAAAAAAAGTATAGAGAAAAAAAGTAGACAGTAAAGGAAGTAGAGATAAATATTAAATAAATATAAAGTAGAGAAGAGAGTAGAGATAGCATGTTGAGATTTTTAAAGTGCCACGCGTTGCGATTCTGTTAATGTTGCCCACAAGATGCGCGAGTATTACTAGTACTATATTTTTCTTGCCATGTTGAGATTTTAAAACCACGAGTGCGAACATGCAGAGGAGCAATGAAGACCAAACACGGGATATTCGGGACATCTTCAAGGAGCGTGGCAAGTTAAAGAGGAGCTGCACCGAACCTGTAAAACGAGATTTGGTAAGTAACACCCTTTCAATTACTTTCGTGTAGCCTCGTGTTCTTCGATGTGTATATGTTGTAGTTTTTGTTTCTCTTAAGTGTGGTGTTCTTCGATGTGTAATAAGAAGAGTCTTAATCGTCCTAATGCTTTCGTTTTTAGCTTGATGTAGGAAGTGGGTGTTCTCACCTTGTAGTCTGTTTTTTTTTCCTTTTGAATTCACTTCTCTGAGTTCTGTTTATCTGGCTTCTACTAAATGGATCTGGGTTGCTCTGAGTATTTGCATTTCTGTCCCTAACTCGAACCACCTAATCAGATATACCCCTAATTCGAAAGCCTGCTCAAATTTGCCCCTCCGCCGTTAGGTGCCCTTATAGAAATGCCCTTCTGCGGCGTTACCGTCCGGTCAAACATCTTTGACCGTCCTGAAAAAATAGCAAAAAAATTCTAAAAAATCTAAAATTTTGTGAGATCGAAGATACTCATGTGCCCAAGGTGTGTGCAAATTTTCGTGCTATTTGGACATTCCAGGAGCTCGTGGCGAGGAAAAACAGTTAATCTGCACGCTTGTGAACAATAAATTTGAAATAAAATAGCAAGAAAATTTAAAAAAATATGAATTTTTTTGGCATCAAAGTGGCTTGGGTGCACAAGGTGCTTGCAAGTTTTTGTGATCAAATGACATGCGAGGAGCTCTAGCAAGAAAAAACAAAATAGTCATTTTTCCCAAGTTTTTTCTCGATCCAAATTTTGTTTTTTTTCTCCACAAGCCCCTCCAATGTCCAAACACAACAAAAATTTGCATGCAGCTTGCAGACTCGCGCCTCTTTGATGCCAAAAATTTTCATATTTTTTTGAATTTTCTTGCTATTTTTTTCAATTTATTGTTCACAGACTTACATATTTATTGTTTTTCCTCTGACACAAGCTCCTGGAATGTACAAACAGGACGAAACTTTTCACGCACCTTGCAAACCTGAGTATCTTTGATCCCACAAATTTTCAGATTTTTTAGAATTTTTTTGCTATTTTTTTTAGGATGGTCAAAGCCCTTTGACCGGCTTTGACCTGCTTTGACCGGACGGTAACGGCACAGAAGGGTATTTCTGTAAGTGCACCTAACGGTGGAGGGGCAAATTTGAGCAGGCTTTGAAATTAGGGGTAAATCTGAGAGTGGGCGCAAATTAGGGGCATAGATGTAAATGTCCCAAAAAAGAAGTAACTTCATTTCAGGATGCAGTTCCTGTGAGGAGGGAAGTATGGTCAACCTCGAGATCATGTTTCCAAAATGAGGCTGGATTACACACAAGGTGCCAGTTCCCTAATGATGCTGGATTAGACACAAGGTGCAAATTCCCAGATGATGCTGGATTACACACAAGCCAGGTGGAGTCGTCAGCTGTTCGTGTCCTCGTGGCATTAGTAAAGGCTGAAAGAAAGTGTGCAGCAGCCCTTGAGAATGTAGCTGAGTTCCTGAAGAAGCGAAAAGAGCAATCAGATGCTCTCTTCACCCAAGCCAAAGAAGAGATGGAAGAAGCCAGAAATAAGCTAGCAGAGGCAGAGCAGGCTAGGCGTCTCCTGCTATCTAAAACTGTTGTCAATACAAAATTTCCTTCATAATAGCTAGGTTCAAATGTTTATCTAGTCAGCATGCCTGTTGATACGTCCATTTTGCATCATGCTTTTATATCAATATTTATTGCATTATGGGCCGTTATTACACATTATGTCACAATACTTATGCCTATTCTCTCTTATTTTACAAGGTTTACATAAAGAGGGAGAATGCCGGCAGCTGGGATTCTGGCTGGAAAAGGAGCAAATATTAGAGACCTATTCTGCACAGCTCCAAAAGTCCTGAAACTTCAGGGATGATGTTTTCCAAATATATAAAAAACATTGAGCGCAAGAACTTCACCAGGGGGGCCACACCCTGCCCATGAGGGTGGGGGGCGCGCCCCCCTACCTCGTGCCCCCTGGTGGCCCTCCGGTGACCATCTTCTGCTATATGGACTCTTTCGATGGGAAAAAAATCATAAGCCATCTTCTTGGACGAAACTCCGCCGCCACAAGGCGGAACCTTGGCGGAGCCAATCTAGGGTTCTGGCGGGGCTGTTCTGCCGGGAAAACTTCCCTCCCGGAGGGGGAAATCATCGCCATCGTCATCACCAACTCTCCTCTCATCGGGAGAGGGCAATCTCCATCAACATCTTCATCAGCACCATCTCATCTCAAAACCCTAGTTCATCTCTTGTATCCAATTCTTGTCTCCAAGTCCGGGATTGGTGCTAGTAGGTTGCTAGTAGTGTTAATTACTCCTCGTAGTTTATGCTAGTTGGTTTAATTGGTGGAAGATCATATGTTCAGATCCTATATGCACATTAATACCCCTATGATTATGAACATGTTTATGCTTTGTGAGTAGTTACTTTTGTTCCTGAGGACATGGGAGAAGTCTTGCTATTAGTAGTCATGTGAATTTGGTATTCGTTCGATATTTTGATGAGATGTATGTTGTCTCTCCTCTAGTGGTGTTATGTGAACGTCGACTACATGACACTTCACCATTGTTTGGGCCTAGAGGAAGGCATTGGGAAGTAATAAGTAGATGATGGGTTGCTAGAGTGACAGAAGCTTAAACCCTAGTTTATGCGTTGCTTCGCAAGGGGCTGATTTGGATCCATATGTTTCATGCTATGGTTAGGTTTACCTTAATACTTTTGTTGTATTGGCGGATGATTTCAATAGAGGTTAATCATAAGTGGGATGTTTGTCCAAGTAAGGGCAGAACCCAAGCACCGGTCCACTCACATACCAAATTATCAAAGTACCGAACGCGAATCATATGAGCGTGATGAAAACTAGCATGACGATATTCCCATGTGTCCTCGGGAGCGCTTTACATCATATAAGAGTTTTTCCAGGCTTGTCCTTTGCTACAAAATGGATCGGGCCACCTTGCTGCACTTTCTTTACTTTTGTTACTTGTTGCTCGTTACAATTATCTTATCATAAAACTATCTGTTACCACTTATTTCAGTACTTGCAGAGAATACCTTACTCGAAACCGCTTATCATTTCCTTCCGCTCCTCGTTGGGTTCGACACTCTTACTTATCGAAAGGACTACGATAGATCCCCTATACTTGTGGGTCATCAAGACTCTTTTCTGGTGCCGTTGCCGGGGAGTGAAGCACCTTTGGTAGGTGGAATTTGGTAAGGAAAAATTTATATAGTGTGCTGGAATTTACTGTCACTTGTTACTATGGAAAGTAATCCTCTGAGGGGCTTGTTCGGGGTATTTTCACCCCGACGAGTAGAGCAAAGAGTTGCTCCTCAACCTACTGAACCTACTGAAAATGAAAATGCTTGCTTCAAAATTCCTTTGGGTATGGTAGAAAAACTGCTAGCTAATCCTTTTTTAGGAGATGGAACAAAACATCCTGATGAACATCTAATATATGTGGATGAAGTTTGTAGATTATTTAAGCTTACAGGTGTACCCGGAGATGTTGTTAAGAAGAAGGTCTTCCCCTTATCTTTGAGGGGAGATGCATCGACATGGTATAGGCTATGTTATGATATGGAGTCTTGGAACTACAAACGATTGAAATTGGAATTTCATCAAAAGTTTTATCCTATGCATCTTGTTCATTGTGATCGCAATTATATATATAATTTTTGGCCTCGCGAAGGAGAAAGCATCGCTCAAGCTTGGGGGAGGCTTAAATCAATGTTATATTCATGCCCCAATCATGAGCTCTCAAGAGAAATGATTATTCAAAAATTTTATGCTTGACTTTCTGATAACAACGCACCATGCTTGATACTTCTTGTGTTGGCTCTTTTATGATGAAGACTATTGAATTCAAATGGGATTTATTAAAAAGAATTAAACGCAACTCCGAAGATTGGGACCTCGATATTGGTAAGGAGTCAGGTATGACACCTAGTTTTGATTGTGTTAAATCTTTTATGGATACCGATATTTTTCGTAAATTTAGCACTAAATATGGACTTGACTCTGAGATAGTAGCTTCTTTCTGTGAATCTTTTGCTGCCTATGTTGATCTCCCCAAGGAGAAGTGGTTTAAATATCATCCTCCCATAGAAGTAAAAGTAGCTGCACCTATTAAAGTTGAAGAAAAGACTATTACTTATAATGATCCTATTGTTCCTACTTCTTATGTTGAGAAACCACCTTTCCCTGTTAGGATAAAGGATCATGCTAAAGCTTCAGCTGTGGTTCGTAAAAGCAATATTAAAACATATACACCTCCTGAGCAAGTTAAAGTTGAACCTAATATTGCTATTATTAAAGATCTCTTGTCTGATAATATAGATGGGCATGTTATTTATTTCTGTGATGAAACTGCTAGAATTGCTAAACCCCGTGATACAGATAAACCTAGACCTGTGGTAGGTATGCCTGTTATTTCTGTTAAAATAGGAGATCATTGTTATCATGGCTTATGTGATATGGGTGCTAGTGCTAGTGCAATACCTATTGACTTATACAACGAAACTACGCATGACATTGCACCTGTTGAACTAGAAGATATTGATGTCACAATTAAACTTGCTAATAGAGATACTATTTAACCAATGGGAATTGTTAGAGATGTTGAAGTCTTGTGTGGGAAAACTAAATATCCTGCTGATTTTCTTGTTCTTGGTTCCCCACAAGATAGCTTCTGTCCCATTATATTTGGTAGACCCTTCTTAAATACTGTTAATGCTACCATAGATTGCAAAACAGATGTTGTTACTGTCGGTTTAGATGATATGACTCATGAATTTAATTTTTCTAAATTTAGTAGACAACACCGTGAAGAAGAATTACCTAGTAAAGATGAAATTATTGGTCTTGCGTCTATTGCTGTACCTCCTAGTGATCCTTTAGAACAATATTTACTAGACCATGAAAATGATATGTTTATGAATGAAAGAAGGGGATTAGATGAAGTATTCTTTAAACAGGAACCTATTTTGAAACATAATTTACCTGTTGAAATCCTAGGAGATCCTCCTCCACCCAAGGGTGATCCCGTGTTTGAGCTTAAACCATTACCGGATACTCTCAAATATTGTTATCTTGATGAGAAAAAGATATATACTGTTATTATTAGTGCTAACCTTTCAGAACATGAAGAAGAGAGATTATTGAAAATTCTGAAGAAGCGCCGTGCTGCTATTGGGTATACTCTTGATCATCTTAAGGGCATTAGTCCCACTCTATGTCAACATAAAATTAATTTGGAAGAAGATGCTAAACCAATTCGTGATCATCAACGCCGGCTGAATCCCAAAATGAAAGAAGTAGTAAGAAAGGAGATACTAAAGCTCCTTGAGGCAGGTATAATTTACCCCGTTGCTGATAGTCAGTGGGTAAGCCCTGTCCATTGTGTCCCTAAGAAGGGAGGTATTACTATTGTTCCTAATGATAAAGATGAATTGATTCCTCAAAGAATTATTACTAGTTATAGGATGGTAATTGATTTCCGCAAATTAAATAAGGCTACTAAAAAAGATCATTACCCTTTACCTTTTATCGATAAAATGCTTGAAAGATTATCCAAACATACACATTTTTGCTTTCTAGATGGTTATTCTGGTTTCTCTCAAATACCTGTGTCAGCCAAAGATCAATCAAAGACTACTTTTACATGCCCTTTTGGTACTTTTGCTTATAGACGTATGCCTTTTGGTTTATGTAATGCACCTGCTACCTTTCAAAGACGCATGATGGCTATATTCTCTGACTTTTGTGAAAAGATTTGTGAGGTTTTCATGGATGACTTTTCCGTCTATGGATCTTCTTTTGATGATTGCTTGAGCAACCTTGATCGAGTTTTGCATAGATGTGAAGAAACTAATCTTGTCCTGAACTGGGAAAAGTGTCACTTTATGGTTAATGAAGGTATTGTCTTGGGGCATAAAGTTTCTGAAAGAGGTATTGAAGTTGATAAAGCCAAGGTTGATGCTGTTGAAAAGATGCCATGTCCCAAGGACATTAAAGGTATAAGAAGTTTCCTTGGTCATGCCGGTTTTTATAGGAGGTTCATTAAGGACTTCTCAAAAATCTCTCAGCCTCTGACTAATTTATTACAAAATGATATACCATTTGTCTTTGATGATGATTGTGTAGAAGCATTTGAAATACTTAAGAAAGCATTGATCTCTGCACCTATTGTTCAGCCACCTGATTGGAATTTACCCTTTGAAATTATGTGTGATGCTAGTGATTATGCTGTAGGTGCTGTTCTAGGACAAAGAGTTGATAAGAAACTAAATGTTATTCAATATGCTAGTAAAACTCTAGACAATGCTCAAAGAAATTATGCTACTACTAAAAAAGAATTCTTAGCTATTGTATTTGCCTGTGATAAGTTTAGACCTTATATTGTTGATTCTAAAGTAACTATTCACACTGATCATGCTGCTATTAAATATCTTATGGAAAAGAAAGATGCTAAACCTAGACTTATTAGATGGGTTCTCTTGCTTCAAGAATTTGATTTACATATTGTTGATAGAAAAGGAGCTGAGAACCCCGTTGCAGACAACTTGTCTAGGTTAGAAAATGTGCTTGATGACCCACTACCTATTGATGATAGCTTTCCCGATGAGCAATTAAATGTCATAAATGCTTCTCATACTGCTCCATGGTATGCTCATTAGCTAATTACATTGTTGCTAAGTTTATACCACCTAGTTTCACATACCAGCAAAAGAAAAAGTTCTTCTATGATTTGAGGCATTACTTTTGGGATGACCCACATCTTTATAAAGAAGGAGTAGATGGTGTTATTAGACATTGTGTACCTGAGCATGAATAGGAACAGATCCTACGCAAGTGTCACTCCGATGCTTATGGAGGGCACCATGTTGGAGATAGAACCGCACATAAGGTACTACAATCTGGTTTTTATTGGCCTACTCTCTTCAAGGATGCCCGTAAGTTTGTCTTATCTTGTGATGAATGTCAAAGAATTGGTAATATTAGTAGACGTCAAGAAATGCCTATGAATTATTCACTTGTTATTGAACGATTTGATGTTTGGGGCTTTGACTATATGGGACCTTTTCCTTCCTCTAATGGTTATACACATATTTTAGTTGCTGTTGATTATGTTACTAAGTGGGTAGAAGCTATTCCAACTAGTAGTGCTGATCATAACACTTCTATTAAAATGCTTAAAGAAGTTACTTTTCCAAGGTTTGGAGTCCCTAGATATTTAAAGACTGATGGTGGTTCACATTTTATTCATGGTGCTTTCCGTAAAATGCTTGCTAAATATGATGTTAATCATAGAATTGCATCTCCTTATCACCCTCAGTCTAGTGGTCAAGTAGAATTGAGTAATAGAGAACTCAAATTAATTTTGCAAAAGACCGTCAATATGTCTAGAAAGAATTGGTCCAAGAAACTAGATGATGCCTTATGGGCCTATAGAACTGCATATAAGAATCCTATGGGTATGTCTCCGTATAAAATGGTCTATGGAAAAGCATGTCACTTACCTCTCAAACTAGAATACAAGGCTTATTGGGCTATTAAAGAACTAAATTATGATTTTAAACCTGTCGGCGAGAAGAGGTTATTTGATATTAATTCACTTGATGAATGGAGAACCCAAGCCTACGAAAATGCCAAGTTGTTTAAAGAAAAAGTTAAAAGGTGGCAAGATAAAAGAATACAAAAGTGTGGGTTTAATGTAGGTGATTATGTATTGCTATACAACTCTCGTTTAAGATTTTTTGCAGGAAAACTTCTCTCTAAATGGGAAGGTCCCTACGTTATCGGGGAGGTCTACCGTACCGGTGCCATAAAAATCAACAACTTCGAAGGCACAAATCCGAAGGTGGTAAATGGTCAAAGAATCAAACATTATATCTCAGGTAATCCCATAAATGTTGAAACCAGTGTTATTGAAACCATAACCCCGGAGGAATACATAAGGGACACTTTCCGGAATGTTTCAGACTCCGAAAAGGAATAGGTATATGGTACGGTAAGTAAACCGACTCCAAAACAATTTTTAAGGCAATATTTCTCCGTTTTGGAATATTTAGAAAAATAGAAAAATAAGCAGCAGTACGGAAAGGACATGAGGGCTCCACGAGGGTGGAGGGCGCGCCCCCCTCGTGGGCACCTCATGTGCTCTCCGGACTCCGTTTTCTTACAGGACACGTATTTTGGTCGGTGAAAATTCATTATATAACCTCCCAGGGGTTTTGACTCCCGTATCACGCAAAAATCTTCTGTCTTTGTTTCAAGCTGTTTTTCTGACATATCTAAATTATCATGACGTCTCTGATACGTCTCCAACGTATCTATAATTTTTGATTGCTCCATGCTATATTATCTTCTGTTTTGGGCAATATTGGGATTTACTATCCACTTTTATATTATTTTTGGGATTAACCTATTAACCGGAGGCCCAGCCCAGATTTGCTGTTTTATACCTATTTCAATGTTTTAAAGAAAAGGAATATCAAACGGAGTCGAAATGGCACGAAATCAACTGGAGAAGTTATTTTTGGAAGGAAACACACCTGATGGATTTGGACCCCACGTCAGAAGATACGGGAGCTGCCCACGAGGGTGGGGGGCACGCCCACCCCCCTAGGGCACGCCCCCTGCCTCGTGGGCCCCCCGTGGCTCCCCTGACGTGCTTCTTCTGCCTATATAAGTCCATATACCCTAAAACTTCCAGAACATACAATAGATCAGGAGTTCCACCGCCAGAAGCCTCCGTAGCCACCGAAAACCAATCTAGACCCGTTCCGGCACCCTGCCGGAGGGGGAATCCCTCTCCGGTGGCCATCTTCATCATCCCGGTGCTCTCCATGACGAGGAGGGAGTAGTTCTCCCTCGAGGCTGAGGGTATGTACCAGTAGCCATGTGTTTGATCTTTCTCTCTCTCTCTCTCTCTCGTGTTCTTGAGATGATACGATCTTGATGTATCGTGAGCTTTGCTATTATAGTTGGATCCTATGTTTCTCCTCCCCCTCTTCTCTCTTGTAATAAATTGAGTTTCCCCTTTGAAGTAATCTTATCGGATTGAGTCTTTAAAGATTTGAGAACACTTGATGTATGTCTTGCCGTGCGTATCTATGGTGACAATGGGATACCACGTGCCACTTGATGTATGTTTTGGTGACCAACTTGCGGGTTCCGCCCATGAACCTATGCATAGGGGTTGGCACACGTTTTCGTCGTGATTCTCCGGTAGAAACTTTGGGGCACTCTTTGAGGTTCTATGTGTTGGTTGAATAGATGAATCTGAGATTGTGTGATGCATATCGTATAATCATGCCCACGGATACTTGAGGTGACATTGGAGTATCTAGGTGACATTAGGGTTTTGGTTGATTTGTATCTTAAGGTGTTATTCTAGTACGAACTCTAGAGCTGTTTGTGACACTTATAGGAATAGCCCAATGGATTGATTGGAAAGAATAACTTTGAGGTGGTTTCGTACCCTACCATAATCTCTTCGTTCGTTCTCCGCTATTAGTGACTTTGGAGTGACTCTTTGTTGCATGTTGAGGGATAGTTACGTGATCCAATTATGTTAGTATTGTTGAGGGGACTTACACTAGCGAAAGTATGAACCCTAGGCCTTGTTTCCTAGCATAGCAATACCGTTTACGCTCACTTTTATCATTTGTTACCTTGCTGTTTTTATAATTTCAGATTACAAAAACTATTATCTACCATCCATATTGCACTTGTATCACCATCTCTTCGCCGAACTAGTGCACCTATACAATTTACCATTGTATTGGGTGTGTTGGGGACACAAGAGACTCTTTGTTATTTGGTTGCAGGGTTGCTTGAGAGAGACCATCTTCATCCTACGCCTCCTACGTATTGATAAACCTTAGGTCATCCACTCGAGGGAAATTTGCTACTGTCCTACAAACCTCTGCACTTGGAGGCCCAACAACGTCTACAAGAAGAAGGTTGTGTAGTAGACATCAAGCTCTTTTCTGGCGCCGTTGCCGGGGAGGTTAGCGCTTGAAGGTATATCTTTAAATCTTGCAATCGAGTCTTTTAGTTTCTTGTTTTATCACTAGTTTAGTTTATAAAAGAAAACTATAAAAAATGGAATTGAGTTTGTCTCATACGCTTCACCTTTTTAATATCTTTCGTGAGTATGATGGAAAGGATAATTGTGCTCAAGTGCTAGGAGAAGAAATCTATAAAATATTTGGCACTAAATATTTGAATGATGAGCATGATTGCAATGTTGTTAGTACGAATTCTTTGAATATCCATGATGCTAATGATGATTGCACTAGTTATGGTCAAAATGCCTCCTATAAACATGTCAATTTTTGTGGAGTAGACTGGGTTTGCAAGTACACACCAAATAGGGAAGATAGATATTGCAAGAGGCATAAGTACTTAGATACCAAATTGTTGCAAGAAGAGCTAGATGAATGTGCTGAAAAATTTAAGATATCTTACCCATACTTGTGAACTTTGCAATGAACATGGTCATTTAAATATCAAATGCAAATTGTTCCATGACCGTATCGTGTCCAAAAATTGTGATGACTTGATTTCCCTTGCACATCATAATGAACTTAGTTTGCTCTTGGGTTATGAAGAAATGAAACGTATAACTGAGGGTATTACAAAATTTAATCTCGATAAACTTCTTGGTTTTGATCTTGAGAAGATTTATATGTATTGTGCGGTGAATTGCATTGAAAATCCTTATATTGCCAATTACATAAAGAAAACAAATAGAAGATGAAGATAATACTAATGAAAGGGAAGAGACTTCCCAATATCCTCCTATTATTTCTTATGACGAATCAGGTAACGAGGAGGAGCCTCCTATTCAACCAATCTCATCAATAAGGAGCTCCAAAAAGAGGATTGAACCCACACATGATGTGGTGAAGAAGAAGAAAAGAAAAAGGAAGAGAGGTAAAAAGATATCTCTCCTAAATAATGCTGCTCCTATTACTATTGTGCCTCATGAAAATATAATTGAGGAATATAATGATACTTCTTATGATCTTGAAAATCTTTTTGGCACTTGCTTGGAAGAATATGATAATTGCTATACTATTGGTGCTATCTATACTATTAATGATGAGAGTGATTATGCTTATGATATGAAAAGGCCCAAGCTTGGGGATGCTATGTTTGATGAAGATGATGTTTTTGAGAATATATTTGCTGCAATTAATGTTTGTCCCAAGCTTGGGGATGCTACGCTTAATGAAGATGATATTTTTAGTCTCCCAAGTTTTGATATGCAAGTTTATAATGATGATAGCATGCCTCCTACTTATGATGATTATTGTGATGATACTTATGCTATAAAAAGTAGTGATTATATTTATAAAACTTGTCATGGTTATGATTACCCCTTCTCTGAACATTACTCTTTTGATGTGGAAACAATTTATAGTATTCAAGTCTCTTATGATACTCCCACTATTCCGAATGAAAAGAATTTTGCTTATGTGGAGAGTAGTAAATTTTCTATGCTTGTAGATCATGAAAAGAATGCTTTAGGTCCTAGTTATATTGTTGAATTCATTCATGATGCTACTGAAAATTATTATGAGGGAGGAATATATGCTTGTAGGAATTGCAATAATATCAAGTTTCCTCTCTATGTGCTTAAAATTTTGAAGTTATGCTTATTTTACCTTCCTATGCAAGTTGATCCTTGTTCTCACAAGTTGTTTGCTCACAAAATCCCTATGCATAGGAAGTATGTTAGACTTAAATGTGCTAGTCATATTCTTCATGATGCTCTCTTTATGTTTCAATTCTTATCTTTTATGTGAGCATCGTTGAAATCATCATGCCTAGCTAGGGGCGTTAAACGATAGCGCTTGTTGGGAGGCAACCCAATTTTATTTTTGTTCCTTACTTTTTTCTCCTGTTTAGTAATAAATAATTCATCTAGCCTCTGTTTAGATGTGGTTTTAGTTGTTTAATTAGTGTTTGTGCCAAGTAGAACCTTTGGGAAGACTTGGGGAAAGTCTTGTTGATCATGCTGTCAAAAACAGAAACTTTAGCGCTCACGAGAATTGCTGCCATTTTTATTTGGAGAGTGCTATCTAGTTAATTATTTTTGCATGTGATTAATAAATAAATTCCTCAGGTCCAGCAATTTATTTTAGAATTTTATGAGTTCCAGAAGTATACGTTTGATACAGATTACTACAGACTGTTCTGTTTTTGAAAGATTCTATTTTTCGTGTGTTGTTTTCTTATTTTGATGAATCTATGAGTAGTATCGGAGGGTATGAACCACAGAGAAGTTGGAATACAGTAGGTTTAACAACAATATAAATAAAGAATGAGTTCATTACAGTACCTTGAAGTGGTGATTTATTTTGTTATACTAACGGAGCTTACGAGTTTTCTGTTAAGTTTTGTGTTGTGAAGTTTTCAAGTTTTGGGTAAAGATTCGATGGACTATGGAATAAGGAGTGGCAAGAACCTAAGCTTTGGGGATGCCCAAGGCAACCAAGAGCCTAAGCTTGGGGATGCCCCGGAAGGCATCCCCTCTTTCGTCTTCGTTCATCGGTAACTTTACTTGGAGCTATATTTTTATTCGGCACATGATATGTGTTTTGCTTCGAGCGTCAATTTATTTTGTTAGGATTTGCTTGCTGTTTGAATAAAATACCAAGATCTGAAATTCTTAAATGTTATAGAGTCTTCACATAGTTGCATAATTATTCGACTACTCATTGATCTTCACTTATATCTTTCGGAGTAGTTTGTTGTTTGCTCTAGTACTTCACTTATATCTTTTAGAGCACGGTGGTAGTTTTATTTTGAAGAAATAGATGAACTCTCATGCTTCACTTAGATTATTTTGAGAGTCTTAATAGCATGGTAATTTGCTTAAAATCCTAATATGCTAGGTATTCAAGAATAATAAAATTCTCTTATGAGTGTGTTGAATACTATGAGAAGTTTGATACTTGATAATTGTTTTGAGATATGGAGATGGTGATATTAGAGTCATGCTAGTTGAGTAGTTGTGAATTTGAGAAATACTTGTGTTGAAGTTTGTGATTCCTGAAGCATGCACGTATGGTGAACCGTTATGTGATGAAGTCGGAGCATGATTTATTTATTGATTGTCTACCTTATGAGTGGCGGTCGGGGACGAGCAATGGTCTTTTCCTACCAATCTATGCCCCTAGGAGCATGTGCATAGTACTTTGTTTCGATAACAAATAGAGTTTTGCAATAAGTATGTGAGTTCTTTATGACTAATGTTGAGTCGATGGATTATATGCACTCTCACCCTTCCACCATTGCTAGCCTCTCTAGTACCGCGCAACTTTCGCCGGTACCATAAACCCACCATATACCTTCCTCAAAACAGCCACCATACCTACCTATTATGGCATTTCCATAGCCATTCCGAGATATATTGCCATGCAACTTTCCACCATCCAGTTTATCATGACACATTCATCATTGTCATATTTCTTAGCATGATCATGTAGTTGACATAGTATTTGTGGCAAAGCCACCGTTCATAATTCTTTTATACATGTCACTCTTGATTCATTGCATATCCCGGTACACTGCCGGAGGCATTCATATAGAGTCATACTTTGTTCTAGTATCGAGTTGTATCATTGAGTTGTAAATAAATAGAAGTGTGATGATCATCATTCAATAGAGCATTGTCCCAAAAAAAGGCCAAAAAAAAGAAAGGCCAAATTAAAAAAAGGGAAATAAAAAGGGGCAATGCTACTATCCTTTTACCACACTTGTGCTTCAAAGTAGCACCATGATCTTCATGATAGAGAGTCTCCTATGTTGTCACTTTCATATACTAGTGGGAATCTTTCATTATAGAACTTGGCTTGTATATTCCAATAATGGGCTTCCTCAAAATGCCCTAGGTCTTCATGAGCAAGCAAGTTGGATGCACACCCACTAGTTTCTTTTGTTGAGCTTTCATATACTTATAGCTCTAGTGCATCCGTTGCATGGCAATCCCTACTCACTCACATTGATATCTATTGATGGGCATCTCCATAGCCCGTTGATACGCCTAGTCGATGTGAGACTATCTTCTCCCTTTTTGTCTTCTCCACAACCACCATTCTATTCCACCTATAGTGCTATGTCCATGGCTCACGCTCATGTATTGCGTGAAGATTGAAAAAGTTTGAGAACATCAAAAGTATGAAACAATTGCTTGGCTTGTCATCGGGTTGTGCATGATTTAAATATTTTGTGTGGTGAAGATGGAGCATAGCCATACTATATGATTTTGTAGGGATAACTTTCTTTGGCCATGTTATTTTGAGAAGACATGATTGCTTAGTTAGTATGCTTGAAGTATTATTATTCTTATGTCAATATTAAGATTTTGTCTTAAATCTTTTGGATCTGAATACTCATATCACAAGTAAGAAGAATTACATTGAAATTATGCCAACTAGCATTCCACATCAAAAATTATCTTTTTTATCATTTACCTACTCGAGGACGATCAGGAATTAAGCTTGGGGATGCTTGATACGTCTCCAACGTATCTATAATTTTTGATTGCTCCATGCTATATTATCTACTGTTTTGGGCAATATTGGGCTTTATTATCCACTTTTATATTATTTTTGGGACTAACCTATTAACCGGAGGCCCAGCCTAGATTTGCTGTTTTATACCTATTTCAGTGTTTTGAAGAAAAGGAATATCAGACGGAGTCCAAACGGAACGAAATCAACTGGAGAAGTTATTTTTGGAAGGAAACACACCTGATGGACTTGGACCCCACGTCAGAAGATACGGGAGCTGCCCACGAGGGAGGGGGCGCGCCCACCCCCCTAGGGCGCGCCCCCTGCCTCGTGGGGCCCCCGTGGCTCCCCTGACATGCTTCTTCTGCCTATATAAGTCCATATACCCTAAAACTTCCAGAACATACAATAGATCAGGAGTTCCGCCGCCAGAAGCCTCCGTAGCCACCAAAAACCAATCTAGAGCCGTTCCGGCACCCTGCCGGAGGGGGGATCCCTCTCCGGTGGCCATCTTCATCATCC